>NC_141879.1:553100875-553445875 GCF_056163025.1 Triticum urartu | reverse complement strand
ACTCCTTTTGACCCAATCAAATCTCTGTTGATCACCAGTGCATGTTCAAGTTTACTGCAGTAAACTTCAGATGGTGATTACCATTTAACCATACCACTTTTCACTGATCTACCACCTCAGTTGCAACCTCCCCTGGATGGACTACCCACTAGACAAGGTTTTGGGTGCTATAGAGCATTTAATGCCCCGGTTCACATGGTGACTACGACGATGGCATCACAGTGTGTGCGCTCTGTGCGCAGTGGCCGCGTCCAGGGTGTTGTTTCTGCTTCGTCCGCTCTCTTCTCGTCGTCTTCGTGCGCGTGAGCGTGTCCCTTGGCTTCACCTCATCGTCGCCGTTCCCCTGGACCCCTCTCCCCCTTCGTATGTTTCCTCACGGACGCTCGCCGCCGAACGCCCATGGGAGCACAGTGCGCCAACGGTCGTCTTCCTCCTCGTCTCTTCCTCCCTGCGCTCCTTTGGCCTTCTCCTTCCCGTGAGCTCTCCCCTATGCCTCACTCATCACCTGCCTCCGAGCTCATGCGCGTGTACACGCGTCCGTGGCGCCGGCCACGCGTCCGTGGCGACGCCAGCACGGCTCCCCCTCCCCGCAGCTATATAAGCCCACCCCGAGGCCTCTAGACCTCACCAAGCTTCTTCCCTCCCTCCTAGCTACCTCCCCGACCAGTCACCCGAGCCGGATAACCTCTCCTCGCCTCCCTCTGCCTCCATGGTCGCCGCTCCTCGCCGGCTAAATTAGCCCGGAGCCGAGCCCCGCCCTCTTTTCCACCACCACCAGAGACCTCCATCCTCACCCCGGAGCCACCCGAACACCTCTCCTCCTCCCGTGGTTGTTTGCCACGAACTCCCCGGAGGCCGAAGCTCTCCTCTGCCGCGGCTCATTGTTCCGCCTGCTCCGCTGCTCTCCGACGTGGGCAGACTCATCAGGCGGGTGCGGCTCCTCGTGCTGGTCACTCCGGTTGTCCGAGCTCCACTGGAGGTGGCCGGAGCTGACCGGGCGAGCGCCGGCGCCGGCGGCCCTCCTCTGTATAGCGGGCGCGCATCAGGGGAGAAGAAGGAGAAGGCCAGGAGGACAGAGAAGAGGCGGCGGCCCCGCTCGTCAGCGAGACCAAGGCCCGGCCTCGTCACCGCCACGCTGGATAAGTGGAGACGTACTCCAGGGAGTACGCCTTCACTTATCGAAAGCACATTCTGCTTGTTCTAAAAGCCAAAATACGCTTTATTTTCTGGAAAACGTATTTCCTGAGAAGGCGCGTTCTGTTTTTCCTGCCGAGGGCTTGTTTGTGATGATTTCATTACAGATAGGTCCCTGGCACAAAAACTATCATATCTTTTTGCTCCTAACTTCAAATGAGGTGAATCCAAAGCCCACTTCTTCATTTTGTCGAGCCCGTTCCAATGGAATCATTTTCACCATGTTTTGACATTCTAAAAAATGACCATTATGCCCTGCCCTTAACCAGCCCCCTCCGAGAGAGAACGTTTTCCGGCGATTCTTTCCGCGAGCTTCTCGCGCTCCTTCCCGGTGATTTCTTCCACCCCAGGCAAGCCACACCCTCCATTTGCATGATTGCAATGCATTAACAAGGTTTAAATTATTTGAACTTGTTTAAAATATTGCTTAGCTACTTGTGATTTGTTCATGGCATTTCTTGGAGTATTGTTTTGATCTTGATGTTTGCTACCTCTTTTAGCACTGCATTGGTTTTCCCCGAAGAGGAAGGGATGATGTAAGTATTTCCCTCAGTTTTTTAGAACCAAGGTATCAATCCAGTAGTAGTCTACGTGCGAGTCCCTCGCACCTGCACAAAACAAATAAATCCTCGCAACCAACGCAAATAGGGGTTGTCAATCCCTATAGGGCCACTTACGAGAGTAGACCCGGGGGCCATAGGTTTCACTAGTGGCTTCTCTCGAGAGCATAAGTATTCTATGGTGGGTGAACAAATTACTGTTGAGCAATTGACAGAATTGAGCATAGTTATGAGAATATCTAGGTATGATCATGTATATAGGCATCATGTTCGAGACAAGTAGACCGACTCCTGCCTGCATCTACTACTATTACTCCACTCATCGACCGCTATCCAACATGCATCTAGAGTGTTAAGTTAAAAACAGAGTAACGCCTTAAGCAAGATGACATGATGTAGAGGGATAGACTCATGCAATATGAAGAAAACCCCATCTTGTTATCCTCGATGGCAACAATACAATACGTGCCTTGCTGCCCTTACTGTCACCGGGAAAGGACACCGCAAGATTGAACCCAAAGCTAAGCACTTCTCCCATTGCAAGAAAGATCAATCTAGTAGGCCAAACCAAACTGATAATTTGAAGAGACTTGCAAAGATAACCAATCATACATAAAAGAATTCAGAGAAGATTCAAATAGTATTCATA
This sequence comes from Triticum urartu, assembly GCF_056163025.1. Lineage (NCBI taxonomy): Eukaryota > Viridiplantae > Streptophyta > Magnoliopsida > Poales > Poaceae > Triticum > Triticum urartu. Next base: position 553,443,472 of record NC_141879.1, on the reverse strand, counting down.
GATAGACTTGATCATAAACCCACAATTCATCGGTCTCAACAAACACACCGCAAAAAGAAGATTACATCGAATAGATCTCCGCAAGAGAGGGGGAGAACATTGAATTGACATCCAAAAAGAGAGAATAAGCCATCTAGCTACTAACTATGGACCCGTAGGTCTGAGCTAAACTACTCACACTTCATCGGAGGGGCTATGGTGTTGATGAAGAAGCCCTCCGTGATCGATGCCCCCTCCGACGGAGCTCCGGAACAGGCCCCAAGATGGGATCTCGTGGATACAGAAAGTTATGGCAGTGGAATTAGGGTTTTGGCTCTGTATCTGATCGTTTGGGGGTACGTGGGTATATATAGGAGGAAGAAGTACGTCGGTGGAGCAACAGGGGGCCCACAAGGGTGGAGGGCGTGCCTGGGGGGGTAGGCACACCCCCCTACCTCGTGGCCTCCTGTTATGTGTCTTGACATAGGGTCCAAGTCTCTTGAGTTGTATTCGATGAGGAAATCACGTTCCCGAAGGTTTCATTCCGTTTGGACTCCGTTTGATATTCCTTTTCTTCGAAACCCTAAAATAGGCAAAAAAACAGCAATTCTGGGCTGGGCCTCCGGTTAATAGGTTAGTCCCAAAAATAATATAAAAGTGGATAATAAAGCCCAATAATGTCCAAAACAGTAGATAATATAGCATGGAGCAATCAAAAATTATAGATGCGTTGGAGACGTATCAATGTTGCCATGATATTGCCTGGAGTTCTAGGACTTATGTTTTGATGATTATGTGGATGACATGTGCCTTTGGATTCTTAGTGGCTATTAAGATTATTTTCATGATGGTATCTGGTATTATTTTGGGTATTACTTTGGATATCATGTTGCCTTTGGATTATTAGCGGCTAGTGTTATTTCCGTCATGATGCTAGATGATATTATGTTTTGGAGTATGATGTTGGAGATGATGCTCGCGTGTGGATCATGGTTAGATAGTTAGTTCTTGATATTTGAGTAGTAGTTTTATCGTTCTTGGATTCATCATGATAGTAGTGTTATGTTGTCCTCGGAGTATTTTGGTAAGACGATATTAAGCTTTGGATTATTTGTTGGATATTGCTATGACTTGGATTATAGGTTGATAGCTGGTATCGGAGTATCAGTTAATACTGTTATATTTTAGGGATAAATTCCGTCATTAAGTTGGTCAGGTGCAACCGAACCGGGTTTTTCTAGTGCAACCACGCTTACCTTTATGGGAAGGTCCTAACTGGGTCTATTGTCATGCCTCTCGTTGGTGCCTCCAACGAGGGAAGGTTATGGGCGCGTGCTACCCTGATCAGGTAGGCAGACATAAGCCTTGTGTGCCTGTTTTTGTTGTTCTACCCGGGTTGTCCCTGTTTGGGATGGTTTATGTTTAGCCATGACAATGGCCGTTGGTGCCTTTGGTAGGCACGGGGCCACCCAGGACTTAGCCCAAAGGGGAGTTGGTCGGAGTGGCCGGGAGAGTGTCATGGCAGTAGGTCGGTTTTGTCGGAACGTCGTTGGTCCACCCGAATGGGAGTGCGAGGCCATGGGTTCCGTGGTGTGGGTAAAGTGAGCTACCTCTGCAGAGTGTGTTTGTTTAAACTATCGATAGTCGTGTCCTCGGTCATGGGCATGGGTTCGTACGAGGTCACACCGTTCGATCAACACTCACATGACGGAATGATTTATAGGTGATTTATATGTTGATATTTTGAGCAGTACAAATTGGCAGGATGTTGATGATGACGTATGAGACCAAGTGTTGGTCATGGTAGTGATCGTCGAAAAGATCACCGTTTGAGACCAAGTGTGGGTCATGGTTGTGATCGCTGGAAAGATCACCATTTGGTTTTAATCACGAGGTGATCGAGATGATATATTTCTTGTCTGGTTAGCCAAGAGAGATATGGTTATGGAGATCTGAGATGGTGATTTATCAATATTGTATCAGTTTCATACCATGCTTAGTAGTTACTTCATCATGGTAGTTCTTAATTAACCTGTTAACGCTATGTTATTGTCTTGCCTTGATGTTTATGGTTGTTGTGAGTAGGGGTGGGCATTTTAACCGAAGACCGAACTACCGAACCGAAAGAACCGGGACCGAAGCCGAATAGACCGAAACCGAAAAAATCAGTACTAAATTCGGCCAGCAACTCTGTAAAACCGATATTACATCGGTCGTTTCGGTTATGACCCTCGACTACCCAAAGTACTGTAAGTAACCAAGAAAGAATAGTAACATGCCAATTCAATGCATTAGGCCCATAGCCCACAATATCAACTAAACTTGGATGCGTCCGGTTAAGCCTTCACTTGGATTAACTCAACGCTTCCAGTGAGAAAACTCACTTCGACGCAAAAAAAGGGGGCTGCCACCGCCGCACCTTATCCACATCCAGGGCACCACCAGATCTAAGCAGCCGCTAACCGATCCCTCTGGCTGGCGCCGGCGCCTGCGCAGCAACATCTCCTCCTTCCTCGTATTTCTTCCCCACAGAGACCGTCTCCAATAGAAGTTTCCACCAGTGCTCCATCCTCCATGCCTACAGGGACATCTGCTTCCCGAGCACCGGCCTGCAATTTTGTTCTTCAAGTTACAGGTCTGCTAGCTGAATCAGTCTGCTGAGATGCTCCAGTAGGATGCAGCTGCATCTCCTCTCGTCTCTCCCCATTCCCTTCGGTCATACATGTATTTCTTGATTTTTTTTCTACTGGCAAGTTGTTTGGCTTCTTCGGTCTTGAAACCGACGACCGAACCGAAGTCTCGGTCCACCAAACTCTCGGTTAGCAGGATTTTGGAAGACCGATCGGTCATCAATTTTGCAAAACCGAAATTTTTATTAACCCGAAGAACCGAACCGATCAGTTCGGGTTAACCGTATGCCCAGTCCTAGTTGTGAGCTTGCAAGTACATACAATGTACTGACCTAGCGTGTCATGCAAGATTGCAGGTGATGCCATGATTGCTTGCTTGCTTGTCGAGGTTGCCGTGCGTGCGCGCTAGATCATGTCCCAGCCAGAGTCCCTGCGGAGTGGAGTTCAGCACCTTCGTCGTTGTTCCGCTGCTAGAAGTATTCCGCTGCTTCGAGTTGTTCCGCTGCTAGCATAGAGCAAGTGTAGTATCGCAGGTGTAGTGTCGCCGTGCTGATGTGCCTCTTTGTAACATCAGACCCTTGTATTATTATTCTTGTAGTAAGAGCTAATTTGTTCTATGTCAAGCCGTGTCGTATTCCAGAGACTTCTCCTCGATCTCTGGGCTGGAATACGGGGTGTTCCGGTTTCTCTGAGCCGGGGTGCCACAGAAGACTCCATGATATCCGCTCTAGATTCATCTTCGTAATCATCATCACTACTGTCGGGGTCGGAGTCGGTATCGTCGATGATGATGTAGTCTTCGGGATGGTCGTCATCTCTTGGCGCGGGGTCTCCCATGAATACTCCTAGCTTCTTATTCAGGTCTTCATTCTTCTCCAGTAGCACTATGATTTCCTCCTCATATCCATCGCGTGTAGAGTTGAGTGAAGGAAATATGCCCTAGAGGCAATAATAAAGTTATTATTTATTTCCTTCTATCATGATAAATGTTTATTATTCACTCTAGAATTGTATTAACCGGAAACATAATACATGTGTGAATACATGGACAAACAGAGTGTCACTAGTATGCCTTTACTTGACTAGCTCGTTGATCAAAGATGGTTATGTTTCCTAACCATAGAAATGAGATTTCATTTGATTAACAGGATCACATCATTAGAGAATGATGTGGTTGACTTGACCCATCCGTTATCTTAGCACGATGATCGTTTAGTTTGTTGCTATTGCTTTCTTCATGACTTATACATGTTCCTATGACTATGAGATTATGCAACTCCCGAATACCGGAGAAACACTTTGTGTGCTACCAAACGTCACAACGTAACTGAGTGATTATAAAGGTGCTCTAGAGGTGTCTCCGATGGTACTTGTTGAGTTGGCATAGATCAAGATTAGGATTTGTCACTCCGATTGTCGGAGAGGTATCTCTGGGCCCTCTCGGTAATGCACGTCACTGTAAGCCTTGCAAGCAATGTAACTAATGAGTTAGTTGCGGGATGATGCATTATGAAACGAGTAAAGAGACTTGCCGGTAACGAGATTGAACTAGGTATTGAGATACCGACGATCGAATCTTGGGCAAGTAACATACCGATGACAAAGGGAACAACGTATGTTGTTATGCGGTTTAACCGATAAAGATCTTCGTAGAATATGTAGGAGCCAATATGAACATCCAGGTTCCGTTATTGGTTATTAATCGGAGACATGTCTCGGTCATGTCTACATAGTTCTCGAACCCGTAGGGTCCGCACGCTTAAACTTCGGTGACGATCGGTATTATGAGTTTACTTGATTTGATGTACCGAAGGTAGTTCGGAGTCCCGGATGAGATCGGGGACATGATGATGAGTCCCGAAATGTTCGAGATGTAAAGATCGATATATTGGATGACTATATTCGGACATCGGAAAGGTTCCGAGTGATTCGGGTATTTTTCAGAGTACCGAAGAGTTACGGGAATTCGCCGGAGGGGTCAATGGGCCTTCATGGGCCTTAGTGGAAAGAGAGGGCAGCAAGGAAGTGTGAGGTTCGCCCCCTAGGCCCAAACCGAATTGGTTTAGGACTTTGGGGGTCGGCCCCCTCTTTCCTTCTCCCCTACTCCTCTTTCCTTCCCCACCTAATTGGACTAGGAAAGGGGGAACCTACTCCTAGTAGGAGTAGGATTCGCCCCTTGGGGCGCATCCTATGAGGCCGCCGGCCCCCTCCCCTTGCTCCTTTATATACGGGGGCAGGGGGCACCCTAGAACACACAAGTTGATCTGTTGATCTATTCCAGCCGTGTGCAGTGCCCCCCTCCACCATATTCCACCTCGGTTATATCGTAGCGGTGCTTAGGTGAAGCCCTGCGTCGGTGGCAACATCATCACTGTCATCACGCCATCGTGCTGACGGAACTCTCCCATGAAGCTCTGCTGGATTGGAGTTCACGAGACGTCATCAAGCTGAACGTGTGCTGAACTCGGAGGTGCCATGCGTTCGGTACTTGGATCGGTCGGATCGTGAAGACGTACGACTACATCAACCGCGTTGTGCTAATGCTTCCTCATTCAGTCTACAAGGGTACGTAGACACACTCTACCCTCTCGTTGCTATACATCACCATGATCCTATGTGTGCGTAGGATTTTTTTTGAAATTACTACGTTCCCCAACAGTGGCATCCGAGCCAGGTTTTATGCGTAGATGTTATATGCACGAGTAGAACACAAGTGAGTTGTGGGCGATGCAAGTCATACTGCTTACCAGCATGTCACACTTTGGTTCGGCGGTATTGTTGGATGAAGCGGCCCGGATCAACATTACGCGTACGCTTACACGAGACTGGTTCTACCGACATGCTTTGCACATAGGTGGCTGGCGGGTGTCAGTTTCTCCAACTTTAGTTGAACCGAGTGTGGCTACGCCCGGTCCTTGAGAAGGCTAAAACAACACTAACTTGACGAACTATCGTTTTGGTTTTGATGCATAGGTACGAATGGTTCTTGCTAAGCCCGTAGCAGCCACGTAAAACTTGCAACAATAAAGTACAGGACGTCTAACTTGTTTTTGCAGGGCATGTTGTGATGTGATATGGTCAAGGCATGATGTTATATTGTATGAGATGATCATGTTTTGTTAAAATTATCGGCAACTGGCAGGAACCTTATGGTTGTCTCTTTATTGCATAAGATGCAAGCGCCATACAATTGCTTTACTTTATCGCTATGCGATAGAAATAGTTGCAAGAGCAATAGTTGGCAAGACGACCATATGATGACACATTGATAGAGATCAAGATGATGAAGATCATGGTGTCATGCCGGTGACGATAGAGATCATGACAGTACTTTGGAGATGGAGATCAAAGGCACAAGATGATCGTGGCCATATCATGTCACATATTTTGATTGCATGTGATGTTTATCCTTTATGCATCTTATTTTGCTTTGTTTGACGGTAGCATTATAAGATGATCTCTCACTAAATTTCAAGGTAAAAGTGTTCTCCTTGAGTATGCACCGTTGCCAAAGTTCGTCGTGCCGAGACACCACGTGATGATCGGGTGTGATAAGCTCAACGTTCATCTACAACGGGTGTAAGACAGTTTTGCACACGCAGAATACTCGGGTTAAACTTGACGAGCCTAGCATATGCAGATATGGCCTCAGAACACTGGAGATCGAAAGGTCGAGCGTGAATCATATAGTAGATATGATCAACATAATGATGTTCACCATTGAAAACTACTCCATCTCACGTGATGATAGGACATGGTTTAGTTGATTTGGATCACGTGATCATTTAGATGACTAGAGGGATGTCTATCTAAGTGGTAGTTCTTAAGTAATATGATTAATTGAACTTAAATTTATCATGAACTTAGTCCTGATAGTATTTGCATATCTATGTTGTAGATCAATAGCTTGCGATGTAGCGCCCTATTTATTTTTGATATGTTCCTAGAGAAAATAAAGTTGAAAGATGTTAGTAGCAATGATGCGGATTGGATCCGTGATCTGAGGATTATCCTCATTGCTGCATAGAAGAATTATGTCCTTAATGCACCACTAGGTGACAGACCTATTGCAGGAGCACATGCACATGTTATGAACGTTTGACAAAGCTAGGTATGATGACTACTTGATAGTTTAGTGCACCATGCTTTACGGCTTAGAACCGGGACTTCAAAAATGTTTTGAACACCACAGAGCATATAAGATGTTCCAAGAGCTAAAATTGGTATTTCAGACTCATGCCCGAGTCAAGAGGTTTGAGACCTCTAACAAGTACTTTACCTACAAGATGGAGGAGAATAGCTCAGCTAGTGAGCATGTGCTCAGAATGTCTGAGTACTACAATCAATTGAATCAAGTGGGAGTTAATCTTCCAGATAAGATAGTGATTGACAGAGTTCTCTAGTCACTATCACCAAGTTACTAGAACTTCGTGATGAACTATAATATGCAAGGGATATGGAAACGATTCCCAAGCTCTTCGTGATGCTGAAATCGACGAAGGTAGAAATCAAGAAAAACATCGAGTGTTGATGGTTGACAAGACCACTAGTTTCAAGAAAAAGGCAAAGGGAAGAAGGGGAACTTCAAGAAAAACGGCAAGAAAGTTGCTGCTCAAGTGAAGAAACCCAAATCTAGACCTAAGCCTGATACTAAGTGTTTCTACTGCAAAGGGACTGGTCACTAGAAGCAGAACTGCCCCAAGTATTTAGCGGATAAGAAGGATGGCAAAGTGAACAAAGGTATATTTGATATACATGTTATTGATGTGTACTTTACTAGTGTTTATAGCAACCCCTCAGTATTTGATACGAGTTCAGTTGCTAAGATTAGTAACTCGAAATGGGAGTTGCAGAATGAACAGAGACTAGTTAAGGATGAAGTGACGATGTGTGTTGGAAGTGGTTCCAAGATTGATATGATCATCATCGTAAACTCCCTATACTTTCGGGATTAGTGTTGAACCTAAATAAATGTTATTTGGTGTTTGCGTTAAGCATGAATATGATCTGATCATGTTTATTGCAATACGGTTATTCATTTAAAATCAGAGAATAATTGTTGTTTTGTTTACATGAATAAAACCTTCAATGGTCTTACACCCAAGGTGAATGGTTTGTTGAATCTCGATCGTAGTGATACACATATTCATAATATTGAAGCCAAAAGATGCAAAGTTAATAATGATAGTGCAACTTATTTGTGGCACTGCCGTTTAGGTCATATTGGTATAAAGCGCATGAAGAAAATCCATGTTGATTGGTTTTTGGAATCACTTGATTTTGAATCAGTTGATGCTTGCGAACCATGCCTCATGGGCAAGATGACTAAGACTCCGTTCTCTGAAACAATGGAGCGAGCAACAAACTTGTTGGAAATACTACATATTGATGTATACAGTCCGATGAGTGTTGAGGCTCACGACAGGTATCGTTATTTTATGACCTTCACAGATGATTTGAGTAAGATATGGGTATATCTTCTTGATGAGACATAAATCTGAAACATTTGAAAAGTTCAAATAATTTCAGAGTGAAGTGGAAAATCATCGTAACAAGAAAATAAAGTTTCTACGATCTGATTGTGGAGGAGAATATTTGAGTTGCGAGTTTGGTCTTCATTTGAAACAATGCGGAATAGTTTCGCAACTCACGCCACCTAGAAAACCATAGCGTAATGGTGTGTACGAACATCGTAACCGTACTTTATTAGATATGGTGCAATCTATAATGTCTCATACCGATTTACCACTATAGTTTTGGGATTGTGCATTAGAGACAACTGCATTCACGTTAAATAGGGCACCATCTAAATCCGTTGAGACGATGCCGTATGAACTGTGATTTGGCAAGAAACCAAAGTTGTCGTTTCTTAAAGTTTGGGGTTGCGATGCTTATGTGAAAAAGTTTCATCCTGATAAGCTCAAACCCAAATCGGAGAAATGTGTCTTCATAGGATACCCAAAGGAGACAGTTGGGTACACCTTCTATCACAGATCCGAAGGCAACACATTCGTTGCTAAGAATGGATCCTTTCTAGAGAAGGAGTTTCTCTCGAAAGAAGTGAGTGGGAGGAAAGTAGAACTTGATGAGGTAACTATACCTGCTCCCTTATTGGAAAGTAGTTCATCACAGAAATCTGTTCATGTGACTCCTACACTAATTAGTGAGGAAGCTAATGATGATGATCATGTAACTTCAGATCGAGCTGCTACCGAACCTCGTAGGTCAACCAGAGTGAGATCTGCACCAGAGTGGTACGGTAATCCTGTTTTGGATGTCATGTTACTTGACCATGACGAACCTACAAACTATGAGGAAGCGATGATGAGCCCAGATTCCGCGAAATGGCTTGAGGCCATGAAATGTGAGATGGGATCCATGTATGAGAACAAATTATGGACTTTGATTGACTTGCCCGATGATCGGTGAGTCATTAAGAATAAATGAATCTTCAAGAGGAAGACAAACGCTGATAGTAGTGTTACTATCTACAAAGCTCGAATTGTCACAAAAGGTTTTCGACAAGTTCAAGACGTCGACTACGATGAGATTTTCTCACTCGTAGCAATGCTTAAGTCTGTCCGAACCATGTTAGCAATTGCCACATTTTATGAAATCTGGCAAATGGATGTCAAAACAACATTCCTTAATGGATTTCTTAAAGAAGAGTTGTATATGATGCAACAAGAAGGTTTTTTCAATCCTAAAAGTGCTAACAAAGTGAGCAAGCTCCAGCGATCCATCTATGGACTGGTGCAAGCATCTCAGAGTTGGAATATATGCTTTGATAAAGTGATCAAAGCATATGGTTTTATACAGACTTGCGGTGAAGCCTGTATTTACAAGAAAGTGAGTGGGAGCGCTACATCATTTCTGATAAGTATATGTGAATGACATATTGTTGATCGGAAATAATGTAGAATTTTCTGGAAAGCATAAAGGAGTGTTTGAAAAGAGTTTTTCAAAGAAATACCTCGACGAAGCTGCTTACACATTGAGGATCAAGATCTATAGAGATAGATCAAGACGCTTGATAAGTTTTTTCAATGAGTACATACCTTGACAAGATTTTGAAGTAGTTCAAAATGGAATAGTCAAAGAAGGAGTTCTTGCCTGTATTGCAAGGTGTGAAGTTGAGTAAAGACTCAAAACCCGACCACAGCAAAAAATAGAAAGAGAATGAAAAGTCATTCCCTATGCCTCAGTCATAGGTTCTATAAAGTATGTTATGTTGTTTACCAGTCCTATTGTATACCTTAGCATCATTCTGGAAAGGGAGTACAATAGTGATCTAGGAGTAGATCAATGGACAACAGTCAAAATTATCCTTAGAAGACCAAGGAAATATTTCTCGGTTATGGAGGTGATAAAGGAGTTCGTCGTAAAGAGTTACGTAGATGCAAGCTTTTTTTCATCGGTCTAGATGACTCTAAGTCTCGAACTAGATACATATTGAAAGTGGGAGCAATTATCTAGAGTAGCTCCGTGCAAAGCATTGTAGACATAGAAAATTTGCAAAATACATACGGCTCTGAATGTGGCAGACCCATTGACTAATTTCTCTCACAATCAAAACATGATCACTCTTTGGGTGTTAATCACATAACGATGTGAACTAGATTATTGACTCTAGTAAACCCTTTGGGTGTTAGTCACATGGAGATGTGGACTAATCACATAAAGATGTGAACTAGATTATTGACTCTAGTGCAAGTGGGAGACTGAAGGAAATATGCCCTAGAGGCAATAATAAAGTTATTATTTATTTTTCTTATATCATGATAAATGTTTATTATTCATGCTAGAATTGTGTTAACCGGAAACATAATACATGTGTGAATACATAGACAAACAGAGTGTCACTAGTATGCATCTACTTGACTAAGTCGTTGATCAAAGATGGTAATGTTTCCTAACCATAGACATGAGTTGTCATTTGATTAACGGGATCACATCATTAGAGAATGATGTGATTGACTTGACCCATCCGTTAGCTTAGCACGATGATCGTTTAGTTTTTTGCTATTGCTTTCTTCATGACTTATACATGTTCCTATGACTATGAGATTATGCAACTCCCGAACACCGGAGGAACACTTTGTGTGCTACCAAACGTCACAACGTAACTGAGTGATTATAAAGGTGCTCTACAAGTGTCTCCGATGGTACTTGTTGAGTTGGCATGGATCAAGATTAGGATTTGTCACTCCGATTGTCGGAGAGGTATCTCTGGGCCCTCTTGGTAATGCACGCCACTATAAGCCTTGCAAGCAATGTAACTAATGAGTTAGTTGCGGAATGATGCATTACGGAACGAGTAAAGAGACTTGCCGGTAACGAGATTGAACTAGGTATTGAGATATCGACGATCGAATCTCAGACAAGTAACATACCGATGACAAAGGGAACAACGTATGTTGTTATGCGGTTTGACCTTTAAAGATCTTCGTAGAATATGTAGGATCCAATATGAACATCCAGGTTCCGCTATTGGTTATTAACCGGAGACATGTCTCGGTCATGTCTACATAGTTCTCGAACCCGTAGGGTCCGCACGCTTAAAGTTCGGTGACGGTCAGTATTATGAGTTTATGTGATTTGATGTACATAAGGTAGTTCGGAGTCCTGGATGAGATCAGGGACATGACGAGGAGTCTCGAAATGTTTGAGACGTAAAGATCGATATATTGGACGACTATATTCGGACATCAAAAAGGTTCCGAGTGATTCGGGTATTTTTCGAAGTACCAGCGAGTTACAGGAATTCGCCGGAGGGGTCAATGGGCCTTCATGGGCCTTAGTGGAAAGAGAGGGAAGCAAGGAAGTGTGGGGTGCGCCCCCCCTAGGCCCAAACCGAATTGGTTTAGGGCTTTGGGGTCCGGCCCCGTCTTTCCTTCTCCCTACTCCTCTTTCCTTCCACTCCTAGTTGTACTAGGAAAGGGGGAACCTACTCCTAGTAGGAGTAGGATTCCCCCTTGGGGTGCATCCTATGAGGCCGCCGCCCCCTCCCCTTGCTCCTTTATATACGAGGGCAGGGGCACCCTATAAGACACAAGTTGATCTGTTGATCTATTCCAGCCGTGTGCGGTGCCCCCTCCACCATATTCCACCTCGGTTATATCATAGCGGTGCTTAGGCGAAGCCCTGCGTTGGTGGCAACATCATCACCGTCATCACGCTGTCGTGCTGACGAAACTCTCCTGTGAAGCTCTGCTGGATCGGAGTTCGCGAGACGTCATCGAGCTGAACGTGTGCTGAACTCGGAGGTGTCATACGTTCGGTACTTGGATCGGTCGGATCATGAAGACGTACGACTACATCAACCGCGTTGTGCTAACGCTTCCGCAGTCAGTCTACGAGGGTATGTAGACACACTCTCCCCTCTCTTTGTTATACATCACCATGATCCTGTGTGTGCGTAGGAATTTTTTCAAAATTACTACGTTCCCCAACATTGAGTTCCTCTTCAAGCTCCATGTTCCCGGTCATCACCTTCTTCAGATTTATCATGTTGGCGCACATTTGGTTCTCCTGGCGGCGAATGTGCTGGTTTAACTCCTAGATGAAGGCTGCAATGGACTTGTCCCTCCTGGTGCTGATCATCTCCCATTGCTCATCTCGGCACCCACATATCTGGTAGATGGTGTCCTTAAGATCCTTGTTGTAGACTTCGCCGATACATCCCATGGCGATGTGGGCTGCCATGCTCTTTCCTAGACTCTAGGTTGGTGCATCAAAGGAAAACTCTATGGGCTCAGTAACTGGCGCGAATGTCCTTCCTGAAACATGAACTCGAATCATCCAGTGGCGGTGTAGGTCCCAGTGAAGCTTGGTATTCTGATGTTCAGGTACCTAGTGACTTCCTTCAAGTGTCGTCCAAAGGGTGTGTCTTCATCCGGCTTAGCAAACTTGTTCCTTGGGTCCGCCATCTATAGAGTGGAAAAAGGAGAGGAGTCAGAAATGAGTAGAGAAAAGTGACCTATGACTTATCTCAGTGGTCGCGTCCTACAGTCAGCGTGTGATCTGATACCATCTTGTAGCGATCCGACCTCAGACGGTCAAACCTCTGTGCATAAGTGTCATCCCTGGATCGGTAATGCTGACACACACAGTACTTGAAGGATTTCTAACAAAGTGCAATCACACACTTATTACATTGAATGTCTCAAAAGAGAACTTATTACAATAATATGGCTTAAGGCCATATAAATAAGATAACAGCGAAAGCTTCGAAGGTAAATGAGTCCATCAACTCCAACGGCATAGCTGAGTGCACGACAACGACCTAGCGCACCTTACTCTTCGTTTGAAAAGTCTGCAACATAATACGTTGCAGCCAGAAACGGGTCAGCACATGGAATATGCTGGAAAAATAACACTGTAGAGCAATGAACAGGATAAATGCTAACTCTACATGCATATATGGCTGGTGGAGGCTCTATGGTTACCATGTTTTTGTGAAAAGCCATTTTTTCCCTACTGCAAAGGAATATACTTTATTTAACTACAAAGTTGGTTGATAAACAATGAGAATGGAAACCCCATCTCAATCCCAATTAAACAGTAATCAATAACCAAACAAAATTAATTAAGAGCGATGAGATCAAATCAATAATTCAAGAACCAGATACTCAAGATGTCCATAACCGGGGACACGGCTAACCATGATTAGTTTGTATACTCTGCAAAGTTTTGCGCACTTTTCTCCACAAGACTCGATCTCCTCCGTTGTATTTCTCGCACTGCATAATGTTTGAGAAACGGATGACCAAGACACAGTCTTTCCGAAGAGGTCCCCTTAACCGATAAATAGGCCGGTACACCTACAATCGCCTACATCTGCTAGCTCATCATGGAAAGGATTCCCGCAACTTACTCAACTATGCCAGAGCCCATAATGGCTTGTGGCTGCACACGGAAGTTTCTAGCATGAATAACCTTATGATCCCTTTGAGCCTGGGTGGCGAACCATAGGATGATCACACGGATTCCCAGGGATCTCCTTGGACAACACTAGATTCCCCGGGTGCCCACAATCAATCCACCCAGATGTGTGTTAAAGTAGCCACCTTAAATAAACCCTTAGTTCGTAATAATACTCACAACTGTCATGAATCACTCAAACCAAGCCACGTCTACGAGCATAACATAGCAGTATAAGCATAACGTAGATGTAATTCCCAGGGTTTGAAATAAAGGACAATAGGTTCTACCTCAACATCTACTTCCCAATACCCACATGTTTAACAAGTCCTAACCATGCAATTTTTGAGGGGTATAACTAATGCATAAAAACTGGGTAATAAAGGGTATGATCAAAGTGTTACTTGCCATGCTGACGATCTGCAAACCCTAGTGACTCATAGTAGCATGCTTCGCACTCCGGAAATTCTATCGCAAACAAACAATATCATACATAAGCACTCAAGCATAGATGCAAGGGTAAAATTCAAAAGAACAGATCAAATCTGGAATTTCAAGTGAAGAGCTTCGATTTGCAAAAAGAATCAATCAAATCGGAGCTACGAAACTCAAACTACGAGCAAAAGAAGTTCGAATTCAAATCTGCTTGAAACCAAATTTTAAATTGTCAAAATCATGTTCAAGTTGATTAACTGGAAAGAGGGGTTCGAGACGAAGATTTTGGCGTTGGTTTCACTGGATTTGGATGAACGGTTAAAAAATTGCGATGGTTTGTAGATTAGGGGCTAATATGTGATAAAAATAATCGTGGATAGGTCCCTGGCCGAAAATAAAATAAAAAGAAAAAGGCTAACGAACGAACGTTCGTTACCAGAGACAAACGAACGAAGAACGTTCGCGAATAGAGACTTTCGAGGGAACGTTCGCTAAATAGCGAAACCGAAAAACACCAAACCAACTGAACCGATCTAACGAAAAAAAACCGGGGACGGTTTTGTCGGGTTTACCGGTCCAACAAAGAAAACCAGCGGCGGCGAGATCCGGCGAGTCCGACGGCGGTGCGGGCAACGGCGAGGCGGCGGGGCATCGCGGGCGGCGGTGCGGCGGCGGGGCGGCGGGGCGGCGGTGCGGCGGCGGCGCGGTGGCTGCGGCGGCGAGCAACGGCAGCGGCGGTGCGGCTCAGGAGGTGTGGCGCGGCGCGGCTCGGCGGCGATGGCTGCGGTGGTGGGCGGCTCGGGGTGGAGAGGAGGGCAGCGGCGGGGGGTATATAAAGAGGAGGGGCTGCTTGGAGGAGGGGCAAAGGCGGCGGGGACGCGGAGTCCGGCGGCGGCGCGGCTCCTGCGCGGGGAAGGCGGCGGCGGCCCGGCTCGGCTGGGCCTTTGGCCCAGTCGGGCGGAAACTTTTTTTAAAATAAATTCCTCCGAAGAAAAATCCTAATAAAAATACAAAAAAAATCTAAAAATACTGAAAAAACAATTTTCACCGTCTAAATAAAATATTTAGAACAAAATGCACATTTTTCTGGCCTAAAAATGCAATTTTCAAAAATACATTTTTTATTTCAAATAAAGTAGCAATAAAATTCCAAATACAATATTTATTTGGTTTTAACATTTTTCCTCCAATATTCCCCTCTTATTTTAGAGAAGTCATTTTATCTCCACTCATTTATTTTAATATTGGAAATATTTCGGAAAGAAAAATTATTAAAATCAAAATGATCCTCTTTTCAAATTTAAGAAAATTCAAATACGAAAATGAATGAAATCCCCAACTCTCTCCGTGGGTCCTTGAGTTGCTTAATATTTCTAGAATCACAAACAAAATGTAAATAAAATATGATATGCATATGATAATCTATGTATAACATCCAAATTAAAAATTTGGGATGTTACAACTTCTAACGACAACAATGGCTTGTTGGAATTCCCGTCTATTATCATTGCTTTTCAAGGGTTCGATACCCAGGGTCGTCCTTGGGGAAAAGATAGGGACTATATACACCTGTATCCGGATCAAAGGTAATAAATAAAGCGTCTGTCAGAGACCGTAAGCCCCCATTGTAACGGCGGCGAGCCAACGACAGCGACGGCTACTGCCAGGAGGGCATGGAGTTAGGCATTGAGTGATGAAGCATCGGCCCTCATCGATGGGAAGGAAGGGATAGCGAGATAGAATTGTGTGTGGGGGGGAGGGGGGTTGGTTTGCGCTGACGAGTCTCCCATGTTGACGAGTCTCCCATGTTGTGGAACAACATGCATTGCCTCTCGGCGTCGGCTCCTTGGGAACGTCCGGTTCAGGTGTTATTCGTCCTAAAGGACAAGGGTGGCTTTAAGTTCATGAGAGGAACAAAATTCGGTGCAAGTCAGGCTGCCAAACTTGGTGTGTCTATTGAACGTGATCAAGTGCACTTGGTGCACCTTCTTCAAAAATCATGTAGGACCATCATTCCGTCATACAATCGTATTCAGTTTATTCCTATTTTTCCTATTTATTGTAAACAAAACAAACAATAAATACTCCCTTCGTCCGAAAATACTTGTCATCAAAATGAATAAAAGGAAATGTATTTAGATGTATTTTAGTTCTAGATACATCCATTTTTGTTCATTTTGATGACAAGTATTTTCGGATGGAGGGAGTAGTTTGCATGGCTCCCTATGGCTGCATGTGTTGTCGAGGGATTGCTAGGGTTGGAGTTAATATAGAAGGACTCAAAGGTGCGGATTCAATTAATCTCAGCCAACAAATCATGTCAATGGAACGATCTAAATTATTTCAATATGTTACCGAGCAATCCTCTATAACATTATGCTCCCTAGTTTTAAAAAGCCCACATTTAATTAAGATCTTCAATTGGAATTGGATCATCCGATTTTACCGGAACAATAATTTCTCAAAGCTCTTTTATTTAATTTTATTATACTATATACTATGCTTCCTAATTTTTAAGGCCTTCCAATTAATTGAGGTCTTCAATTTAGAATTGGGTCATTCAATTTTGACTGGGTTAACAATTTTTCAAGGAGCTCTCCCACTCAATTCTTTAAATTCCATATGTTTCCTAATTTTGATGCTCTTTCATTCAATTGAGGTATTCAGTTTTAAATTTGGTTTACGATTTTGACTGGGCCAATGATTTTTCAAATTAGTCAGCGGCATCCAGCCTATATGTTGGGGATCGTAGCAGAAATTTAAAATTTTCTACGCATCACCAAGATCAATCTATGGAGTAATCTAGCAACGAGGGGAAGGAGAGTGCATCTACATACCCTTGTAGATCGCTAAGCGGAAGCGTTACAAGAACGCGGATGAAGGAGTCGTACTCGTAGCGATTCAGATCGCGATTGATTCCGATCTAAGCGCTGAACAACGGCGCCTCCGCGTTCAACACACGTGCAGCCCGAGGGGGGGGGGTTGGTTTGCGCTGACGAGTCTCCCATGTTGACGAGTCTCCCATGTTGTGGAACAACATGCATTGCCTCTCGGCGTCGGCTCCTTGGGAACGTCCGGTTCAGGTGTTATTCGTCCTAAAGGACAAGGGTGGCTTTAAGTTCATGAGAGGAACAAAATTCGGTGCAAGTCAGGCTGCCAAACTTGGTGTGTCTATTGAACGTGATCAAGTGCACTTGGTGCACCTTCTTCAAAAATCACGTAGGACCATCATTCTGTCATACAATCGTATTCAGTTTATTCCTATTTTTCCTATTTATGGTAAACAAAACAAACAATAAATACTCTCTTCGTCTGTAAATACTTGTCATCAAAATGAATAAAAGAAAATGTATCTAGATGTATTTTAGTTCTAGATACATCCATTTTTGTTCATTTTGATGACAAGTATTTTCGGATGGGGGGAGTAGTTTGCATGGCTCCCTATGGCTGCATGTGTTGTCGAGGGATTGCTAGGGTTGGAGTTAATATAGAAGGACTCAAAGGTGCGGATTCAATTAATCTCAGCCAACAAACCATGTCAATGGAACGATCTAAATTATTTCAATATGTTACCGAGCAATCCTCTATAACATTATGCTCCCTAGTTTTAAAGAGCCCACATTTAATTAAGATCTTCAATTGGAATTGGATCACCCGATTTTACCGGAACAACAATTTCTCAAAGCTCTTTTATTTAATTTTATTATACTATATACTATGCTTCCTAATTTTTAAGGCCTCCCAATTAATTGAGGTCTTCAATTTAGAATTGGGTCACTCAATTTTGACTGGGTCAACAATTTCTCAAGGAGCTCTCCCACTCAATTCTTTAAATTCCATATGTTTCCTAATTTTGATGCTCTTTCATTCACTTGAGGTATTCAGTTTTAAATTTGGTTTACGATTTTGAATGGGCCAATGATTTTTCAAATCAGTCAGCGGCATCCGGCCTATATGTTGGGGATCGTAGCAGAAATTTAAAATTTTCTACGCATCATCAAGATCAATCTATGGAGTAATCTAGCAACGAGGGGAAGGAGAGTGCATCTACATACCCTTGTAGATCGCTAAGCGGAAGCGTTACAAGAACGCGGATGAAGGAGTCGTACTCGTAGCGATTCAGATCGCGATTGATTCCGATCTAAGCGCCGAACAACGGCGCCTCCGCGTTCAACACACGTGCAGCCCGGTGACGTCTCCTACGCCTTGATCCAGCAAGGGGAGAAGGAGAGGTTGGGGAAGACTCCGTCCAGCAGCAGCACGACGGCGTGGTGGTGGTGGAGGAGCGCGGGACTCCAGCAGGGCTTCGCCAAGCACTACGAGAGACGAGGAGGGAGAGGGGTAGGGCTGCGCCAACAGGGGAAGAACTTCGTGTGTTGGGCTGCCCCTTTGCCTCCACTATATATAGGGGGAGAGGGAGGGCTGCGCCCCCACCTAGGGTTTCCACCCTAGGGGTGGCGGCAGCCCCAATCCCCATCTGGGGTGGCGGCCAAGTGGGAGAGAGAGGGAGGCGCACCAGGCATGGGCCTTAGGGCCCATCTGCCCTTAGGGTTTGCCCCCTCTTCTCTCTAGGCGCATGGTCCTTGGTGGGGAGGCGCCCCAGCCCACCTAGGGGCTGTTCCCTTCTCACACTTGGCCCATGTATGCCTCCGGGGCCTGTGGCCCCTCCCGGTGGACCCCCGGACCCCTCCGGTGGTCCCGGTACACTACCGGTGATGCCCGGAACACTTCCGGTGGCCAAAACCATACTTCCTATATATCAATCTTTACCTCCGACCATTCCGGAACTCCTCGTGACGTCCGGGATCTCATCCGGGACTCCGAACAACATTCGGTAACCGCGTACATACTTTCCCTATAACCCTAGCGTCATCGAACCTTAAGTGTGTAGACCCTGCGGATTCGGGAGTCATGCAGACATGGCCGAGACAACTCTCCGATCAATAACCAAAAGCGGGTTCTGGATACCCATGTTGGTTCCCACATGCTCCACGATGATCTCATCGGATGAACCACGATGTCAAGGATTCAATCAATCCCGTATACAATTCCCTTTGTCTATCGGTATGATACTTGCCCGAGATTCGATCGTCGGTATCCCGATACCTTGTTCAATCTCGTTACCGGCAAGTCTCTTTACTCGTTCCGTAACACATCATCCCGTGATCAACTCCTTGATCACATTGTGCACATTATGATGATGTCCTACCGAGTGGGCCCAGAGATACCTCTCCGTTTACACAGAGTGACAAATCCCAGTCTCGATTCATGCCAACCCAACAGACAATTTCGGAGATACCCGTAGTGCACCTTTATAGCCACCCAGTTACATTGTGATGTTTGGCACAGCCAAAGCACTCCTACGGTATCCGGGAGTTGCACAATCTCATGGTCTAAGGAAATGATACTTGACATTAGAAAAGCTTTAGCATACGAACTACACGATCTTGTGCTAGGCTTAGGATTGGGTCTTGTCCATCACATCATTCTCCTAATGATGTGATCCCGTTATCAACGACATCCAATGTCCATGGTCAGGAAACCGTAACCATCTATTGATCAACGAGCTAGTCAACTAGAGGCTTACTAGGGACATGGTGTTGTCTATGTATCCACACATGTATCTGAGTTTCCTATCAATACAATTCTAGCATGGATAATAAACGATTATCATGAACAATGAAATATAATATAATAATAACTAATTTATTATTGCCTCTAGGGCATATTTCCAACACTATAAACATATATCAATCCCGTGCATCCTCCCACCACCCAGGAAAAAAGAAGTGCCACCATGTGATACTATAGCATCATTATAGTACATGCAGTCATCTATGCCAAAATTTCCTGACATCATATATGTTAGTTAGCGATAACACAAAAACACGTCATGAAAGGCCCATCAAATCACCACATTATAAATAAAGGTAAAATACACTCCATCATCTCCCTACCCGCCAAGCTAAATATTCTATCGTTCCAGAATATAAGGGGTATTTAGTTTTTTGGAAAGTCACAATTTTTTTAACTTTGACCAAGTTCACAGAAAAAATATCGAGATCCACAATATTAAAAAAATGTACGAAAATTTATTTGATGATGAATCCTCTATAACACTATTCTCCCTAGTTTTAAAGAGCCCACATTCAATTGAGGTCTCCAATTGAAATTGGTTCACCCGATTTTACCGGGTCAACAATTTCTCAAAGCTCTCTCATTTAATTCTATTATACTATACACTATGCTTCCCAATTTTTAAGGCCTCATAATTAATTAATGTCTTCAATTTAGAATTGGGTCACCCTGTTTTGACTAGGTCAACAAGTTCTCAAGGAGCTCTCCCACTCAATTCTTTTAATTCCATATGTTTCCTAATTTTGATGCTCTTTCATTCAATTGAGGTATTCAGTTTTAAATTTGGTTTACGATTTTGACTGGGCCAATGATTTTTGAAATCAGTCAGCAACAACCGGTCTATAAAAATATATCAATCCCGTGCGTCATCCCACCACCCAAAAAAAGAAGTGCCACCATGTGATACTATAGCGTCGTTGTAGTACATGCAGCCATCTATGCCAAAATTTCCCCACATAATATATGTTGGTTAGCGAATAACACAAAACCACGCCACGAAAGGCCCATCAAATCACTGCATTATAAATAAAAATAAAATACACTCCATCATCTACCCCACCCGCCAAACTAAATATTATATCATTCCAGAATATAAGGGGCATTGTTTTTTGGAAAGTCGCCTTTCTTTAACTTTGACCAAGTTCAGAGAAAAAATATTGAGATCCACAATATTAAACAAAAACGTATGGAAGTTCATTTGATGGTAAATCCTCTATAGCACTATGCTCCCTAGTTTTAAAGAGCCACAGACAATTGAGGTCTCCAATTGGAATTGGGTCACCTGACTTTATCGGGTCAACAATTTCTGAAAGCTCTCTCATTTAGTTCTATTATACTATACACTATGCTTCCTAATTTTTAAGGCCTCGCAATTAATTGAGGTCTTCAATTTAGAATTGGGTCACCCAATTTTAATCGGATCAACAATTTCTCAAGGAGCTCTCTCACTCAATTCTTTGAATTCCATATGTTTCCTAATTTTGATGCTCTTTCATTCAGTTGAGGTATTCAGTTTAAAATTGGTTTACGATTTTGACTAGGCCAATGATTTTTCAAATCAGTCAGCAACAACCGGTCTATAAAAATATATCTATCCCATGCATCCTCCCACCACCCAGAAAAAAGAAGTGCCACCATGTGAACTATAGCATCATTATAGTACATGCAGTCATCTATGCATTCCCCACATAATATATATTGGTTAGCGAATAACACAAAACCACGCCACCAAAGGCCCATCAAATCACCGTATTATAATAAAAATAAAACACACTCCATCATCTCCCCTACCCACCAAACTAAATATTCTATCGTTCTATAATATAAGGAGTATTAGTTTTTCGGAAAGTCACATTTCTTTAACTTTGACCAAGTTCAGAGGAAAAACACAAAACCACGCCACGAAAGGCCCATTAAATCACCATATTATAATAAAAATAAAACACACTCCATCATCTCCCCTACCCATCAAACTAAATATTCTATCGTTACATAATATAAGGAGTATTAGTTTTTTGGAAAGTCACATTTCTTTAACTTTGACCAAGTTCAGAGGAAAAACATCGAGATCCATAATATTAAACAAAAAAGTATGAAAATCCATTTGATGATGAATCTAATCATACCGATTTGATATATTTCTCTACAAATTTGATCAAACTTAAAATGTTTGACTTTTGAAAAAAGTAACACACCTTATATTTTGTAACAGAGCGAGTAATTCTTTTTAAGAAACCCAACAACACCAACGGTGCAGCAAGGCGCACCCAACCCTTCTAGTTAATATTATACCAGATATTAACGTTGTTTTCCTTCAAAATAATTTATTAATGTATGTGCTAATCACATAATTAACACTTTTTGCGACTTTACTCGTAATCACATAAAATGCAATTAATTTTTTTCTTAATATCAATTTGCAATGCACATACACATTTACTAGTCAAAGTTAAATCAAATAAATGAGTTTAAGTGAGAAAGGGCAGAATCATCAACATTAGAAATTATGGTCAAATCTGCAAAGTCCAAAGTAAGCACGGCGCTAAAACTCGAATCCCCCTCATCTTCAGGCTTCATTTGGATGCTAGGTGGGATATTTCCAGGGAATGGATGCCCCGGTTAGAATTTTCTTTGCCAACTAGAAGACCCGTGGAAAACTGGGACGCAGCTTCAGTGATTTTATGAAGCTAAGTCTCATCGTACCTTAGCCCCCTCTATCAGCCGTTCATTGAAGATCCGACGTATTAGATTGACTCATATTCTAAACGAATTTTTTAAAACTGTTAAGAAAAAATTGAAAAAAATCTAATAAATCATAAATGTTTCGTCTTATAATCTGGGAAAGTTTCAACCCAGTTGGATGTATGATTTGTGATTAAATTGCCTTTTGAGCGCAAATAAATAAAAAAATGTTTATTCACAAACGATACAATGTTTCGTTTTATAATCTGGGAAAGTTTCAACCCAGTTGGATGTATGATTTGTGATTAAATAGCCTTTTGAGCGCAAATAAATAAAAAATGTTTATTCACAAACGATACATCCAAATGAATTGAAATTTTCATAGAATACAAAACGAAACATTTATGATTTATTGGAATTTTTTCAATTTTTTCTAAACAGTTTTGAAAAATTCGTATGAAAACTGGATTAATCTGGTATGTCGGATTATCAATAGACGGCTGATAGAGGGGGCTAAGTTACCGTGAGACTTAGCTTCACAAAGTCACTGAAGCTGCGTCCGGAAAACTGGCACCATCGTTTGGTTCAAAGGGGCGATCCACAATCAGAGCAGAACACGATGAATCGAAGCAACGACATTAATTCGACCATTACCCATCAGATCAGGCTTCATGCCACATCTAGGCGCACCACCATCGATGGAGGGTTCCCAGTTCTTACTTCTTAGCCACGTACATCCGGATCTTGCTGCTGGTGAGCCCCTATGGACATGCATCCCCTCTGTCATTGTCGTCTTCATGGCCGGCGAGGATGCCGGATGCGGAGGCCCCTGCAGAGACCGAGAGGAGAGTCATGGGAGAGAGGCGGCGGGCCGCGTGGTGGAGGTTCAGAGAAGAGTGTGCCATGGAAGGGAGGCGGCGGCCGCGTAGGGGAGAGAGGCGTCGCGAGCGAGCGAGACGGGGGAATTTTTCATGATCTCGTCAGGTGTGGATTCTATCCCGGGGAAATGATGGGGACCGGGCCGAGAAAACCTCGTAGGTTTGAGCGTCCAAATGTCCAGGGACCTGGCCCAGGGCTGATTTTCGATGCGGGGTATCCACCCAGGGAATGGGCCGGTATCCCAGGAGGATCCCCTTGCTACGTACCAAACGAGCCCTAAAAGAAAGAACCCCCCCTCATCATAACGCAAGAGAGATGGGGCGTTGTGCGGTTGTGAGAGGGAAAGGTCAGGAGATGCTCTGTGGGAGTGTTGATCCGAGGGGCAAATTTTCAGCCTGGTGGATCGAACGGCCAGAAACGTGTCGCTCAGGAAGACGGACGAACTGAGTGAACTGATGTTTGCACAATATGTGTTAAACAAAAAGACGTCCAGGCAAGAATTTAGGGTGAACGTTAATCAATTTTGCAGATATGGAATTTAGGACATCAGCAAGAGTTGCTTTGAGACAAAAAGCCACACTGTTTCGCGCGCGTGGGTGTCTTGTTCGTTCATCTCGCTCGCCTAATCTCAATCCCTAGCTGCCCCCGACCAGAACGCACGATCGCTCCCGCCGCCTGCACCGAAACCCTAAACGGTCGCGATGTTACCCTACATTGGCGACGGCTCCTGTTCTGATGCGCTCTGATCCTATGGGCCTTATCACGCCTTTTTGTTCGCATGTGTCTCGTTCGTTCATCTCGCTCGCCCGTTCTCAATCCCTAGTCGTCTCCGACTTGTTTGCCAGGGTTCTTGTGTTGCCGCCGCCACCGCCGTCGTCATCTGAGAAATTTAGGTCCCCTCGCCTCCGGCTGCCATCTTGGCGCCGAGAGATGGGGAAACCTCGGATCTTCAAGGCCTCTATGTTCTTTGCCATCATCTAGTGATCATCATAGTTTTGTGAGAATAAACTTCCTCATGCTCTTTTGGTGGTGCCATGATATTAGAGAGTTTTCTGCCCTTGCAGATCTGATTATTCAGATCTGATGAGTTTATGTTGTTGTGTCAAGTCTTTTGCTGGTCTGATTCTTTGTGGAGATGAAATCTTTCGTCGACACCAGGGTGAAGATATAGTGATTCAACGGCCTGCACTTCTAGGGGATCATCCCCGGACCAAGTACGTTCATCGATCAAGGCCTCCCATCTTTTTGGATGGGCGACTCAAGGTATTTTCAAAAACCATTATTGATAATGTTTGTGCGGGTGAAAGAGTGACAACATCATTGCTCCAGTCCAATTGCAGCCTCTTTACCAAAGTTTTTGGAGTATTTCTCCGAGCATAGATTGACATCATGAAGGTGTTTTTAAGAGATTTTATTGTAATTTTTAGTCATAGGAGTTACTTTGTATTTTATTGGATCTTAAGTCCAAATCAATGTACATGTAATTATTATGAGTATGAATAGAGTTACAGGTATTTTAAAAAAAAAGTTGTCCCTGGCTAAAACACACGATCGCTACCGCCGCCGGCAACGAAACCCTAAACGGCCGCGATGTTACCAGCCGAGGCGCCATACCTTCCTGCAGGGCGCTACCCCCGTGATCCGGCCGACTTAACATACCCCTCCGACCTATTTGGTCCCGCGCCCCAGCGTCTCCACGATCCTAGCGAGCAGCATCAGGAGGTGGTGGTGGAGGGGGAGGTGGTGGCGGCAGCGGAGGAGAAGCAAGGGATCGGCTCCATCTTTTCCTCTATCGACAAACATGATGATCCGGCGCTCAAGGCCGAGGGTACGTACACTCCTCCATATTTTCAATTGATCTTCGTAGCTGTCGCTTTTCAATCCGCCGACTCAACTAGGCATCCTTTGCCAAATTATTTGTGTAGCTTCAGAGCCACCTATTCTTCACTGGGACGACGTCTGCCTATCCGACAGCGACGATGATTTAGTTGACCAGCTCAACTTGGCCGACTTGGCCGGCTTGGCCCTGGCGCACTCTGACGACGATGAGGAGGAAGGGGTGACAGACGGCGAGGAGACAAATTGCCCAGGCAGGCCATTCTCCAGAACTGCGACGATTTGATCTCCAACCAAAAACGATTAATTGCCGCTTGATTGATGCTACATTGATTATATCCTGCAGGGAAGAAATTTCCCAGGGAGAAAGCCAAACTGATACAGACGGTGTGGGTAAGGAGTGACATCAAACAGAACGAAGAACACAGAGAGCTGTGCAAGATGCTTCTAGATCTAGGACATGAGTGGTCTGCCCTTCCTCCTTTTCCTATGAAAGTATTCCCTCACGTAATAGGCGCATGCGTTTTGCGGGGATACTGTCACCACCGTATATACAGAACCCATCATACTTCCACCAGTAAGCTAGTCTCTGTTGATTTGATCCCTTGCCTAGCAATCTGCACTTGTGCTATCTATGCATGTGTTTCGAAATTTAATTATTTTCCTCGATATTTGCAGCAAAATCAACTCTTGGATATCGCGAACCAAATCGGATGCTACAGGTATTCTCGCTGCGTTTGTCAAGCTCTGCATCATATCCTGTTAGTGTCTATGGAATAATCGCCGTTCAGGATTCCTTGGAGCCTCTGCGGAATTACGTGTTTAATCGTCCCTGCAGAGATGATGCTGTCACCATTGACCAGGTAATCAAGTTAGACATGGTTTATTTCCACATAACTTGTTTGTTGCTCAAGAATGATTGATGTTCAAATGTATGTGTGAGATGTATGTTGGTTATCTTCTTTCCTTGGATTGGATCGACTAAAAGTTAGTCATCTGTGCTCAGA
Organism: Triticum urartu; assembly: GCF_056163025.1. Taxonomy (NCBI): domain Eukaryota; kingdom Viridiplantae; phylum Streptophyta; class Magnoliopsida; order Poales; family Poaceae; genus Triticum; species Triticum urartu. The sequence goes on along the minus strand of NC_141879.1, from coordinate 553,417,464 downwards.
TTTTTTCTTAAGACCTCTGTTTTTCGGGGGTGAACCCATTTTGAAATAGTAACTATACTTGATCCCCAATATTCCTACAGTATATACTAATGTTTTGGGAACAAGGAAGTTAATAATATATGTGAATGTCTACTTATAAAAGTTGAAGCGGTTGGCAAGATATATAAATGATGGCAGAAGAGCAAAATGGCATGCATGTCTTGCATTTCAACACAAGTGAAATATATGCCTTATACTTTAAAAAGGAACTAGTTTTTTTATCTGAACATGATGTGCATTGTCTTATTTAGTTTGTTATATGTTGGCACAGGCTTGTATCTGAAATGTATCATGTTTAGTTCTAACAAGAGTTGTCAAATTGTAGGATTCCTTTATCCTACCCCTTTGTAGCCCTTGTCGAGGAATGTACTTACGGCAGGATGCATTACTAGAAGTTGATCTGTGGGTAAAGGAGGAAGGGGATGGATCGGCTGACAAACAAATACTTTCTGCGTATGCTGAGATTGAGAGCTGCCCAGCTTATGATGAAATGCTATATGGACAGATTCGTCATGGCCTGTTCAGCTTGGACATAGGCTACATATCATTTACAAGAAGTATCGAGGCCGTAATAGAAGTCTTTGCAAAGGTTGATGATCCTCATCATGTGAGATTTGGTGCTTTCAGCAGTGGCTTTGATCATGAGATTGTGTTGTTTGATGACACATTCTCTGGGACTAAGATGCAGTTTCAGCATGTAGTCGTGGTGAAAGCAGAGGAAAAATTGGATGTTTGCTTAAAGTTGGGGGAATCACTCTTTCGGTGGAGTTTCCAAGATGGACATGTTGGACCTGTTAGGATTCCTGATGACTCGATGTCAAAGTATGGCCAGTTTGATGTGAGGGTGTTCTTTGCTCCTAAGAACTCGCGACCACCGAAATAAGTGAAGAAGACACCCCGTGCTGGATTGTGTGTTTTATTATCTCCTAACTAAGTACCTCCAGGGTGTTTTATTGTAATCTGTAAATCCTCTGTCAAAACAGCAAAAGTTTGAGGTCAGACTTGTTGAAACTTGAAAATATTCTATGTTTGTCTGCATATCTTGCATTTGATTAGAGCTACTTGATCCGTTTTTTAATTTTCCCTTTAGTTTGGTTGCATCTTTTGGTAGTTTCCATTGTAATTTTTGTTCTTTGGCGTTTTTCATGGAAATTTGTATTGCCGTGATTGAACAAATTATTGTTCCCCCACATTATAAAAAGAAAAAGGAAATATATTGTTGATTTTTCTAGTGGCAAGTGAAAATTTACGATAAGTTATAGTTGGATTTTCAGATGACTATTTGATTGTCTTATCTTATGAGTATATTTCCTAACTATTTCGCCAAAAAAGGAAGTACCTTTCCTAGCTGCCCTAAAAAAAGAGTACATTTCCACTAGTAGAAAACAGGGCTTTGGTCCAGGCCGGGTCAGCCCATTAGTCCCGGTTCAGTCCAGAACCGGGACCAATGGGGGCATTGGTCCCGGTTCATGAGCCCAAGGGGCCGGCCGGGCCACGTGGGTCATTGGTCCCGGTTCATCTGGACCTTTTGGTCCCGGTTGGTGGGATGAACCGGGACCAATGGGCCTCGCTCCTGGCCCACCATCATTGGTCCCGGTTGGTGGCTTGAACCGGGACCAAAGGCTCCCCTTTAGTCCCGATTCATGCCACCAACCGGGACCAATGAAGTGCCTATATATACCCCCTCGCGTAAGAGCAGAGCACACTGCTCTGTTTTTTTCTGGCCGAGGGGGAGAGGGCTTGGTGGTGCTCTAGCTCACCTTCTATGCACACAAGGTGTTCGATGGAATGCCCGAGCCACACTACTTAAGCTTTCTCCTCTCCAAGCTCGACCTCCAAACTCCATTTTCCACAATATTTGTGTAGGTTTAGCGGTCCGTCACGCCCCGTCCCCGTCTTCACCGTCGTCGATCACCCGCGCCGAGCTCATCGCCGGCACCACCGTGGTGAGCCTCTTATTCTTATCTTCTTTCTGAAAGGAAAAATATTCTTATTTGTATGTTTACATAGATACTTGTATTATTTTCTTACTTTTATTATTGCATCTTATATAGTGCGATGGTTTTGGTATCCGCCCCCGTCGGCCCTCGTCCTGTCTATGATTCGGATGTGGTATATATATTATCTGTATAACTATTGGTTCATTTATTGTTTATGAAAATTATGCCGACCAACGTGACATAGATTTTATTTATGTAGGATGTATGTGAATCGGAAATGCCAACCGACCCTATTGTAGAGAGGTTAAATTTAGTTGAAGAAGAAAACAATTTGTTGAAGGAAAAAATAAAAAAATTGAGGAGGAGAAGATGATATTGGAGTTGCATGTTGCGGATGTCGTCGATGATCACAAAATCAAGATGGATGCAATGCACTTGAATTAGAAAGATTAGAAAATATGTCATTCATACCGAGGCTTGGTATCATTATGCCGTTGGATCAATTGTTACCTTGGTTGCGATTATGATCGCATTTTTTTTCGCATTGAAATGTTTTACATAGTTTCAATGTATGGTATAATTAATTAGATGCTCTGGAGAGTTATATGTTGTTAGATGAGAACTATTATGCACTTTGGTTTTAATGTGATTATGAACTTCTATTAATTTGGACACTTAATTATATATAATGCACGTAGATGAACCGGCAATGTATGTACGGTGACAGACACACCTACGAGTACATTAAGGGCGTGCATGAGTTTCTCGATGCGGCTGAGGCAAACAAGCAGAATGGTTTTGTGTGTTGTCCATGCACTGAATGTGGGAATATGAGGTCTTACTCTAACTGGAAAATCCTTCACTCCCACCTACTTTACAAGGGTTTCATGCCACACTATAATATTTGGACGAGGCACGGAGAAATAGGGGTTATGGTGGAAGACGGCGAAGAAGAAGAGTACGATGACAACTATGTGTCCCCTGAATACGATGATGCTGCAACGGGGGGAGCTGGTGAAGATCAAGAGGAACCAGACGATGTGCCCAATGATGCTGCAATGGGTGAAGCTGCTGAAGATCAAGAGGAACCAGACGATGTGCCCGATGATGATGATCTCCGCCGGGTCATTGTCGATGCAAGGACGCAATGCGAAAGTCAAAAGGAGAAGCTGAAGTTCGATCGCATGTTAGAGGATCAGAAAAAAGGGTTGTACCCCAATTGCGAAGATGGCAACACAAAGCTCGGTACCGTATTGAAATTGCTGCAGTGGAAGGCAGAGAATGCTGTGGCTGACAAAGGATTTGAGAAGCTACTGAAAATATTGAAGAAAAAGCTTCCAAAGGATAACGAATTGTCCGACAATACATACGCAACAAAGAAGGTTGTATGCCCTCTAGGATTGGAGGTGGAGAAGATACATGCATGCCCTAATGACTGCATCCTCTACCACGGTGCATACAAGGATCTGAACACATGCCCGGTATGTGGTGCATTGCGTTATAAGATCAGACGAGATGACCCTGGTGATGTTGACGGCGAGCCCCCCAGGAAAAGGGTTCCTGCAAAGGTGATGTGGTATGCTCCTATAATACCACGGTTGAAACGTCTGTTCAGAAACGAAGAGCATGCCAAGTTGATGCGATGGCACAGTGAGAACCGAAAGAAAGATGGGAAGTTGAGAGCACCCGCTGACGGGTCGCAGTGGAGAAAAATCGAGAGAAAGTACTGGGATGAGTTTGCAAAGGACCCAAGGAATGTATGGTTTGCTTTAAGCGCGGATGGCATTAATCCTTTCGGGGAGCAGAGCAGCAATCACAGCACCTGGCCCGTGACTCTATGTATGTATAACCTTCCTCCTTGGATGTGCATGAAGCGGAAGTTCATTATGATGTCAGTTCTCATCCAAGGCCCTAAGCAACCCGGCAACGACATTGATGTGTACCTAAGGCCATTAGTTGAAGAACTTTTACAGCTGTGGAATGGAAATGGTGTACGTACGTGGGATGAGCACAGACAGGAGGAATTTAACCTTAAGGCGTTGCTGTTCGTGACCATCAACGATTGGCCCGCTCTCAGTAACCTTTCAAGACAGACAAACAAAGGATACCACGCATGCACGCACTGTTTAGATGACACTGAAAGTATATACCTGGACAGATGCAGGAAGAATGTGTACCTGGGCCATCGTCGATTTCTTCCGACCAACCATCAATGTCGAAAGAAAGGCAAGCATCTCAAAGGCGAGGCAGATCACCGAAAGAAGCCCGCCATGCGTACCGGTGATCACGTACTTGCTATGGTCAATGATTTACACATAATCTTTGGAAAGGGTCCCGGTGGATTAGCTGTTCCGAATGACGCTGAGGGACACACACCCATGTGGAAGAAGAAATCTATATTTTGGGACCTACCCTACTGGAAAGACCTAGAGGTCCGCTCTTCAATCGACGTGATGCACGTGACGAAGAACCTGTGCGTGAACCTGCTAGGCTTCTTGGGTGTGTATGGGAAGACAAAAGATACACCTGAGGCACGGGAGGACCTGCAACGTTTGCACGAAAAAGACGGCATGCCTCCGAAGCAGTATAAAGGTCCTGCCAGCTACGCTCTTACGAAAGAAGAGAAAGAAATCTTCTTTGAATGCCTGCTCAGTATGAATGTCACGACTGGCTTCTCGTCGAATATAAAGGGAATAATAAATATGCCAGAGAAAATTTTTTAGAACCTAAAGTCTCATGACTGCCACGTGATTATGACGCAACTGCTTCCGGTTGCATTGAGGGGGCTTCTACCGGAAAACGTCCGATTAGCCATTGTGAAGCTATGTGCATTCCTCAATGCAATCTCTCAGAAGGTGATCGATCCAGAAATCGTACCAAGGCTAAGGAGTGATGTGGCGCAATGTCTTGTCAGTTTCGAGCTGGTGTTCCCACCATCCTTCTTCAATATCATGACGCACGTCCTAGTTCATCTAGTCGACGAGATTATCATCCTGGGGCCCATATTTCTACACAATATGTTCCCCTTTGAGAGGTTCATGGGAGTCCTAAAGAAATATGTCCATAACCGCGCTAGGCCAGAAGTAAGCATCTCCATGGGCCATCAAACAGAGGATGTTATCGGGTTTTGTGTTGACTTCATTCCTGGCCTTAAGAAGATAGGTCTCCCTAAATCGCGGTATGAGGGGAGACTAACTGGAAAAGGCACTCTTGGAAGTGACTCAATAATATGCAGGGACGGATATTCTTGGTCTCAAGCACATTACACAGTTCTACAGAACTCTACCTTGGTGACCCCGTATGTCGATGAACACAAGAACAGTCTGCGCTCCAAACACCCGGAGCAGTGCGACGACTGGATTACATGTGAACACATCAGGACTTTCAACAGTTGGTTGGAAACACGTCTCAGAGGTGACAACACTGTTTGTGATGAGTTGTACTTGTTGTCCAAGGGACCATCTTTGACTGTATTGACTTACAAAGAATACGAGATAAATGGGAATACATTTTACACGATCACCCAAGATCAAAAGAGCACCAACCAAAACAGCGGTGTCCGCTTTGATGCAGCAACCGAGAGCGGAAAGGACACATATTATGGTTACATAGTGGACATATGGGAACTTGACTACGGACCAGATTTTAAGGTCCCTTTGTTTAAGTGCAAATGGGTCAATCTGTCAGGCGGCGGGGTACAGGTAGACCCACAGTACGGAATGACAACAGTATATCTGAAAAATCTTGGGTACACTAATGAACCGTTCGTCCTAGCCAATGATGTGGCACAGGTTATCTATGTGAAGGACATGTCTACCAAACCGAGAAAAAGAAAAGATAAGGAAGCGAATACATCATACGATGAGCCAAAGCGTCACATAGTTCTTTCAGGAAAAAGGGACATCCTGGGAGTGGACGGCAAGACAAACATGTCTGAAGATTACGAAAAGTTTCATGAAATTCCTCCCTTCAATGTCAAGGCTGACCCAAGCATCCTGATAAACGATGAAGATTATCCATGGTTACGGCGCAATAAGCAAATGACACAAGCGGAGAAAAAGTGAAGACTTTCTCCCACAACTATTATGATGATACCATGCCAACTTTGTAACACACGAGTATGCTATGCCAACAGATGATCTTTCGTCCGAAACCCTGATACTTCGAAAGAGATTGTCCGTTTTGTACACGAAGTGCATCCAGTTTTTGCCGTAACCATCTCAACTTTGTTACACATTCTATGTGGGTGAAATGATGATACCATGCCAACTTTCAACCTTTTCGGAGTTCATTTGAAATGCTTTTCAATTTCAGGGTCTTATAGCTTAAAAAAATCAGTAAATGCATAAAAAATAACAAATGAAGTCAGAAAGGGTTGAAAATTGATGATGTGTCTTTGAATGGTGAATTTTGAACACAAAAAAAATATGGAGTTCAAATAAGTTCAAGAAAATGAAATCCCTTTGTAACAGATGATCTTTCGTCCGAAACCCTGATACTTCGAAAGAGATTGTCCGTTTTGTACACGAAGTGCATCCAGTTTTTGCCGTAACCATCTCAACTTTGTTGCACATGCTATGTGGGTGAAATTATGATATCATGCCAACTTTCAACCTTTTCGGAGTTCATTTGAAATGCTTTTCAATTTCAGGGTCTTATAACTCAAAAAAATCAGTAAATGCATGAAAAATAACAAATGAAGTCAGAAAGGGTTGAAAATTGATGATGTGTCTTTGAATGCTGCATTTTGAACACAGAAAAAATATGGAGTTCAAATAAGTTCAAGAAAATGAAATCCCTTTGTAACAGATGATCTTTCGTCCGAAACCCTGATACTTCAAAAGAGATTGTCCGTTTTGTACACGAAGTGCATCCAGTTTTTGCTGTAACCATCTCAACTTTGTTGCACATGCTATGTGGGTGAAATGATGATACCATGCCAACTTTCAACCTTTTCGGAGTTCATTTGAAATGCTTTTCAACTTCAGGGTCTTATAACTCAAAAAAGCAAAAGGAATCAACTAAAAAGTTTTTATAAATCTCTAGTATTTTTGAAACTAAACTTATATAAAATTTATGCAACTTAAATTCAGAAAGTATTTTTTGTTCAACACATTAATAGCAAAAAGAATTTAATAGCAAAAAAATAACAAATTTTTTTTTGATTAAAATAGATATTAAAAATAACCTAAAATTACCAAATAGAGTATAATGATAAAACAGTATAATATTAAGTAGCAGGAAAAAGAATCACTCAAAAATCTAACTTCATAGTAAAGTTATTCATAAACTAGTGATTCACATACATTTTAAAACTATAAGTATTTAGTACAAATAAAAAAATAAAAAGCAAAAAATAAAACAAAAGAAGAAAACAAAAAAAATTCAAATTTTAAAACTAATGGCACTAACAGAAAGTTTATAATTTTTGTGACCTAAAAGCAAAAAAGAAATCACTAAAAAACTATAAGTATTTAGTACAAATAAAAAAAGCAAAAAAGAAAACAAAACAAGAAAACAAAAAAAATCAAATTTTAAAACTAATGGCACTAACACAAAGTTTATAATTTTTGTGACCTAAAAGCAAAAAGAAATCACTAAAAAACTATAAGTATTTAGTACAAATAAAAAAATAAAAAGCAAAAAAGAAAACAAAAGAAGAAAACAAAAAATGCCACCTACTAGGCCTCCACGGCCTGAATACGACTAGAAACCCTTCCATGGGCCAGGATTCAGGCCCGCAGAAGGCTTAGCAGGCCCAACAGGCATAGCAGTGCACAGATTACGCCCGTACGCCTGCAATAGAGAGGAGCTCGAGAGGGATGTGGCAGCGAGGCTTATAAACCACTCCGAGCCCCTCTCAACTAGCAAGGTGGGACTAAACTTACGACCGCACCGCACCAGCATAGGGCGTTTGGTCCCGGTTGGTAGCACCAACCGGGACTAAAGGGGTGCATTGGTACCGGTTCGTAACACCAACCAGGACGAATACCCCCTTTAGTCCCGGTTGGTGCGACCAACCGGGACCAAACGCCTCTGCTTCCCGCCCTTTGGGCTGCCGAAAAGAGGCCTTTGGTCCCGATTGGTAGAACCAACCGGGACCATAGGTGCGCATTCGTCCCGGTTCGTGCGATGAACCAGGACCATAGGTCCGCCTATATAAGCCCACACTTGCGAAAATTCGCCAACTTCTCCATTCCCCATCGCCGACGCCGCCAGGCTGCTTGTCCTCCTCGTCGCCGTCGCCGCGCCCTGCCCCATCCCCGCGTGCTTGCCGTCGCCGCGCCCTGCCCCGTCGCCGTCGCCGCGCCCTGTCGCTGTCGTCGTTGTCGCGCCCTCCTGCCCGTCGTCGGCCGCCCTGCCCCGAGCCCGCTGTCGTCCGACCTGCCCCGAGCCCCGCCTCCTCGTCCCCGTCGCCGTGTGCCGCCCCGAGCCCGCCGCCGTCCCCGTCGCTGTGTGCCACCCCGAGCCCGTCGTCCCCGTCACCGCGTGCCGCGCGCCCCGCGCACGCCGTCCCCATCGCCGGCATCCCCGAGCCCGCCGTCCTCCTTCCCGTCGCTTGCCTCCTCTCCCTGTCGCCGCCCGCCCCCAATGAGCTCCCCCCTTTCCCATCCCCGTCGCCGACGACGCCACCTATTGCTGCCGCTGCTCTCTGTGTATATATGTTCATATATGCAAAAGTTACATTTTTAGAAAATCATCTATATATGTTCATATATGCAAAATTTCTATATGAATGTGGCTATATGTATGTTCATGGAAAATAATTTTGCTCGATGATCTTTTTGTTCACGATGTTCATATAATTTTTTTCATGTATGTATGAATGCCGATATGAATTGTACCTATGATGTTTTTTATTCATAGATGAATATGTATGTTGCTATGTATGTGTATGTGGCTATGTGAATATGCAAAGAAGAGGAGATGAAGAAGATGATATATTTTCTTATTCGTGGGTGTGTCGAGAGGGTCGTCGATAACTTTAGTGCATTTTAGGTTATTTTCATTTTAGGTCATTTTAGGTCATGGGTGTGTCGAGAGGGCGGCCGAGGGGTCGAGGGTCGTCGAACATGAGAGGGGGGATGATAGATGATGATGAGGGGGGAGGGGGACGTCGGACATTCATGAGAGAGGCGGGGAAGAATGGGAAGAAGAGGGAGAAGAGGAGAGGAAGTCTTCTCCTCTATTCTTTCTCCTCCTCTATTCTTTCTTCTCTTCTTTTTTCTTCTTCTTCCTATATGTATTATTTTTTTATTTAGGTTGTTAATTAGTAGATATTAATTTTGTTCATATATGTATGGATGCATGTGATATGTATGTATGTATGTATGTATGTATGTATGTATCGGGTATGTCGTTGTCGATATACCCCCTACCCGATAACTTCGACATGAGAGGGTCGAGAGGGGGTATAGGGTCGCCGAGGGGTCGAGGGTCGTCGAACATGAGAGGAAGAAGAGGAAGAATAAAAAAGAGGAGAAGAAAGAATAGAGGAGAAGATCTCCTCTATTCTTTCTTCTCCTCTTTTTTTTCTTCTTCCTCTTTTTTTATCGGGAACGAGGGTCCTCGAGGGTCACCGAGCGGTAGAAGAAACCCTAAATAGCAAGTATTGTCGGTGTGAGATACATGTGGCCGTCGGTGTCGGACAATACATCCACGTCCCACAAGTGACGCGGGCTTAGCAGGCCCAACAGGCATAGCAGTGCACATATTAGGCCCGTAAGCCTGCAATAGAGAGGAGCTCGAGAGGGATGTGGCAGCGAGACTTATAAACCACTCCGAGCCCCTCTCAACTAGCGAGGTGGGACTAAACTTACGACCGCACCGCACCAGCACAGGGCGTTTGGTCCCGGTTGGTAGCACCAACCGGGACTAAAGGGGTGCATTGGTACCGGTTCGTAACACCAACCAGGACGAATACCCCCTTTAGTCCCGGTTGGTGCGACCAACCGGGACCAAACGCCTCTGCTTCCCGCCCTTTGGGCTGCCGAAAAGAGGCCTTTGGTCCCGATTGGTAGAACCAACCGGGACCATAGGTGCGCATTCGTCCCGGTTCGTGTGACGAATCAGGACCATAGGTCCGCCTATATAAGCCCACACTTGCGAAAATTCGCCAACTTCTCCATTCCCCATCGCCGATGCCGCCAGGCTGCTTGTCCTCCTCGTCGCCGTCGCCGCGCCCTGCCCCATCCCCGCGTGCTTGCCGTCGCCGCGCCCTGCCCCGTCGCCGTCGCCGCGCCCTGTCGCTGTCGTCGTCGTCGCGCCCTCCTGCCCGTCGCCGGCCGCCCTACCCCGAGCCCGCTGTCGTCCGCCCTGCCCCGAGCCCCGCCTCCTCGTCCCCGTCGCCGTGTGCCGCCCCGAGCCCGCCGTCGTCCCCGTCACCGTGTGCCACCCCGAGCCCGTCGTCCCCGTCACCGTGTGCCGCGCGCCCCGCGCACGCCGTCCCCATCGCCGGCATCCCCGAGCCCGCCGTCCTCCTTCCCGTCGCTGGCCTCCTCTCCCCGTCGCCGCCCGCCCCCAGTGAGCTCCCCCCTTTCCCATCCCCGTCGCCGACGACGCCACCTATTGCTGCCGCTGCTCTCTGTGTATATATGTTCATATATGCAAAAGTTACATTTTTAGAAAATCATCTATATATGTTCATATATGCAAAAGTTCTATATGAATGTGGCTATATGTATGTTCATGGAAAATAATTTTGCTTGATGATCTTTTTGTTCACGATGTTCATATAATTTTTTTCATGTATGTATGAATGTCGATATGAATTGTACCTATGATGTTTTTTTATTCATAGATGAATATGTATGTTGCTATGTATGTGTATGTGGCTATGTGAATATGCAAAGAAGAGGAGATGAAGAAGATGATATATTTTCTTATTCGTGGGTGTGTCGAGAGGGTCGTCGATAACTTTAGTGCATTTTAGGTTATTTTCATTTTAGGTCATTTTAGGTCGTGGGTGTTTCGAGAGGGCGGCCGAGGGGTCGAGGGTCGTCGAACATGAGAGGGGGGATGATAGATGATGATGAGGGGGGAGGGGGACGTCGTACATTCATGAGAGAGGAGGGGAAGAATGGGAAGAAGAGGGAGAAGAGGAAAGGAAGTCTTCTCCTCTATTCTTTCTCCTCCTCTATTCCTTCTTCTCTTCTTTTTTCTTCTTCTTCCTATATGTATTATTTTTTTATTTAGGTTGTTAATTAGTAGATATTAATTTTGTTCATATATGTATGGATGCATGTGATATGTATGTATGTATGTATGTATGTATCGGGTATGTCGTTGTCGATATACCCCCTACCCGATAACTTCGACATGAGAGGGTCGAGAGGGGGTCTAGGGTCGCCGAGGGGTCGAGGGTCGTCGAACATGAGAGGAAGAAGAGGAAGAATAAAAAAAGAGGAGAAGAAAGAATAGAGGAGAAGATCTCCTCTATTCTTTCTTCTCCTCTTTTTTTTTCTTCTTCTTCCTCTTTTTTTATCGGGAACGAGGGTCCTCGAGGGTCACCGAGCGGTAGAGGAAACCCTAAATAGCAAGTGTTGTCGGTGTGAGATACATGTGGCCGTCGGTGTCGGACAATACATCCACGTCCCACAAGTGACGCGGGCTTAGCAGGCCCAACAGGCATAGCAGTGCACAGATTAGGCCCGTAAGCCTGCAATAGAGAGGAGCTCGAGATGGATGTGGCAGCGAGACTTATAAACCACTCCGAGCCCCTCTCAACTAGCGAGGTGGGACTAAACTTACGACCGCACCGCACCAGCACATGGCGTTTGGTCCCGGTTGGTAGCACCAACCGGGACTAAAGGGGTGCATTGGTACCGGTTCGTAACACCAACCGGGACGAATGCCCCCCTTTAGTCCCGGTTGGTGCGACCAACCGGCACCAAACGCCTCTGCTTCCCGCCCTTTGGGCTGCCGAAAAGAGGCCTTTGGTCCCGATTGGTAGAACCAACCGGGACCATAGGTGCGCATTCGTCCCGGTTCGTGCGACGAACCAGGACCATAGGTCCGCCTATATAAGCCCACACTTGCGAAAATTCGCCAACTTCTCCATTCCCCATCGCCGATGCCGCCAGGCTGCTTGTCCTCCTCGTCGCCATCGCCGCGCCCTGCCCCATCCCCGCGTGCTTGCCATCGCCGCGCCCTGCCCCGTCGCCGTCGCCGCGCCCTGTCGCTGTCGTCGTCGTCGCGCCCTCCTGCCCGTCGCCGGCCGCCCTACCCCGAGCCTGCTGTCGTCCACCCTGCCCCGAGCCCCGCCTCCTCGTCCCCGTCGCTGTGTGCTGCCCCGAGCCCGCCGCCGTCCCCGTCGCCGTGTGCCACCTCGAGCCCGTCGTCCCCGTCACCGCGTGCCGCGCGCCCCGCGCACGCCGTCCCCATCGCCGGCATCCCCGAGCCCGCCGTCCTCCTTCCCGTCGCGGGCCTCCTCTCCCTGTTGCCGCCCGCCCCTAGTGAGCTCCCCCCTTTCCCATCCCCGTCGCCGACGACGCCACCTATTGCTGCCGCTGCTCTCTGTGTATATATGTTCATATATGCAAAAATTACATTTTTAGAAAATCATCTATATATGTTCATATATGCAAAAGTTCTATATGAATGTGGCTATATGTATGTTCATGGAAAATAATTTTGCTCGATGATCTTTTTGTTCACGATGTTCATATAATTTTTTTCATGTATGTATGAATGTCGATATGAATTGTACCTATGATGTTTTTTTATTCATAGATGAATATGTATGTTGCTATGTATGTGTATGTGGCTATGTGAATATGCAAAGAAGAGGAGATGAAGAAGATGATATATTTTCTTATTCGTGGGTGTGTCGAGAGGGTCGTCGATAACTTTAGTGCATTTTAGGTTATTTTCATTTTAGGTCATTTTAGGTCGTGGGTGTGTCGAGAGGGCGGCCGAGGGGTCGAGGGTCGTCAAACATGAGAGGGGGATGATAGATGATGATGAGGGGGAGGGGGGACGTCGGACATTCATGAGAGAGGCGGGGAAGAATGGGAAGAAGAGGGAGAAGAGGAGAGGAAGTCTTCTCCTCTATTCTTTCTTCTCTTCTTTTTTCTTCTTCTTCCTATATGTATTAGTTTTTTTATTTAGGTTGTTAATTAGTAGATATTAATTTTGTTCATATATGTATGGATGCATGTGATATGTATGTATGTATGTATGTATGTATATATGTATGTATGTATCGGGTATGTCGTTGTCGATATACCCCCTACCCGATAACTTCGACATGAGAGGCTCGAGAGGGGGTCTAGGGTCGCCGAGGGGTCGAGGGTTGTCGAACATGGGAGGAAGAAGAGGAAGAATAAAAAAAGAGGAGAAGAAAGAATAGAGGAGAAGATCTCCTCTATTCTTTCTTCTCCTCTTTTTTTGCTTCTTCTTCCTCTTTTTTTATCGGGAACGAGGGTCCTCGAGGGTCACCGAGCGGTAGAGGAAACCCTAAATAGCAAGTACTGTCGATGTGAGATACATGTGGCCGTCGGTGTCGGACAATACATCCACGTCCCACAAGTGTCGCGGGCCACCCCAAACCCTAGAGAAGCAGCGTCGAGGCCACCCCAAACCCTAGAGAAGCAGCGTCGAGGCCACTAATTAATATTAGTACTATGTTTGCCACTAATATATCCATCTGTCATGTTTGAATAATAATTGCCATGTTGTCAATATTTGTAGAAACTATGGACACCGCCCGAGACGAAGTACAAGAAGAGTTGTTGGGGGACATAATCGCACGAGGAAGTGATGCCGTCGTCTTGTTGTTTCTCAACGACACCGATGGTCTGGAAGCAGCTGGCTATGATTATGATGGCTCCGGTGACCTAATGCCGATGCAAGAAGGAGACCGTGAGGACGGCTCCGGTGACCCAATGCCGGTGCAAGAAGGAGACCGTGATGACGTCTCCGGTGACCGAACCGAATCCGGCCAGGTATATATATTAGTTAAGCTTCTGCTGACTAGCTAATTGATGCATTCATTGTTTTGGTATGTACACATATTAATTAAGTCTTTGTTCTTTTTTCTAGCCCTCCGGATCGAGCACAACTTCGGTAAAGGGACGAGGCCCGAAGAAAAAGTTGAGCTCGGATGAAAAGTTTGAGATCATAGCAATCGCGCGCGACGGCCAACCGATTGAACCCCTCCGGACAAAGAGCGCATTTGTTGCTCAGTGCGGGGTTTTGGTTAGGGACAAGATCCCGATCAGCATCCAGCAATGGTTAAAGATGGCTACAGAAGACCCCGAGGTGTCTTATGTCAATGATATGCAGAAAAATGATCTTTGGACTGAGCTGAAGTCAAATTTCACCCTATCGCCAGAGGATGATCCAGAGAAGCCAGCTAAAGAGCAATTAATCAAGTCTTTTGCTCTTAAGAGGATGGCAGAACTATTCAGGAGGTGGAAGAAAGAGCTGAATAAGTTTGTCGAAAATAAAGAGACACCGGAATTCAAGGGCAGATATGAGAAGATCAGAGATCACTGGCCCGCATTTGTGGCCCACAAGACATCGGAAAAGAGTAAGAAGATGTCGGCGACAAACAAGAAAAATGCCGCGAAAAAGAAGCATCACCATCGCACGGGGTCAGGTGGCTACCTCATAGCCCGGCCTAAGTGGGCCAAGACTAAGAATGATCTGGTTGATAAAGGGATTGAACCAGAGACAATTAACTGGCCAGACCGTTGCCGGACTTGGTTCTTCGGGGCTGGCGGAACCTTGGACCCTGTAACAGGGAAGTGCATTTGGACGAACGATCAAATAGACATACCAGTCAGGAAGCTTCAGCAGTATATCGAAGCAGCGCAGCAAGGGACGTTCTTTCCAGACAGAGAGAACGACGAGCTCACAATGGCCCTCGGGAATCCTGAGCACCCTGGACGGACACGAGGCACGCCAGGCTCCATTCCGTGGAAGGTTGGGTTTCCGGACGCAGGCGGTTACAAATCCCAGGAGAGGAGGAAAAAATTGCAGCAGACCCAAATGCAGGCGCTGCAAGCAAGGGTACAAGTGATAGAGGAACGAGAAGCAAATCGCAGCAAACGTACTGCGGAAGCTTCCCCCGAAGCTACCCCGCCATCTCAGTGGAGAAGCAGCGTGGCTTCCACCGAGCTGCTTCAGCCGGAGCATGCCTTGACGGCTCCTGCCAGCTATCCCGTGGATGCTATCACGGAGTCTCAAAATTGCCACCTTATGACGCAATGGATGAATTTGAAGGTCAAGGCGGTTGTTGGCTCTGTTTATCCTACTGAACCCGGCGCAACTTTTCACTGCCGGCCGATTCCAGAAGGATATGCTAGGGTGATGGTGGATGAAATAACGGAGGGATTTGAGGACCTCCAGCTTGACCACCCTACCGGTGAAGGGGAGACTAGGCTGGGGTCTGCTCTGAAGACTCCATGCCTATGGCGGAAGGAGCTCATCAACCTTCCGAACTGGATGCCTCCGCCTCCTCCTCCTCCTCCGGCAAGTCAGGGCACTCCGCCTCCTCCACCGCCTCCTCCTCCGGCAAGTCAGGGCACTCCGCCTCCTCCACCGCCTCCTCCTCCGGCGAGTCAGGGCACTCCGCCTCCTCCACCGCCTCCTCCTCCGGTGAGTCAGGGCACTCCGCCTCCTCCACCGCCTCCTCCTCCGGTGAGTCAGGGCACTCCGCCTCCTCCACCGCCTCCTCCTCCGGCGAGTGACGATCAGGGCACTCGACCGGCTCCTTCTTCGGCGCGTGGCAGCACTCCGCCTCCTTCTACGCCTGCGCCGACGCGCCCGAGCAGCCAGGCTCCTCCTTCTCCGCCTCGTCAGCAAGGGCGGAAGAGACCTGCCGCCGCTCCGGCTGCTCCGGCGCGTCGTAGTCCTTCTCCTCCGCCTCGTAAGCAAGTAAAGAAGACAACCGCTCCATCTGCTCTGCCGGCGTCTAGCAGTACAGCCAGAGGCGGGAGGAAATACAGAGAAGTTACCATACGAGAGGACCCCGGAGGAGAACGCCGAGATCGCACGAGAAGAAGTGAGGAACTACTTTGAAGGGGTGAAAGCAAAGAAACATCCACCTCCGGAGGAGAAGGTAGATCCGGTGAAAGCGAAGCGCACTCTGGCTGCCCTGACAAAACCACCCAAGTCTCCGCCGAAAGGAAACTATGAGCGCATTATTGGAAAGGAATTTGCCGAAGCGGAGCGGTCGGGAAGTACTGTCAGTGATCAAAGGCTGAAAGAACGACGAGCTGGGAAACAAATTGCCCAGCTCGGCGAACAAGCGAAGCAATCGTGCCCCCCGCTCAAGGTGCCTAGCGACAACGTCGCTAATGATCCGAGGATGGTGCCCGGTTATAGCAATCTTGGCGATTACCTGCCCGACGATGTACATTATGATTTCATGGAGGTGCAGATACAAAGATACGAGTACGGGAAGCCTCTCGTCAAAGATGAAAGATCTCTATCAATGATGATGCAAAGATTGCATGATTGGTACTTGAAAATCTGCAGAGACTCTGGGGGGAGGAGTACTTTGTATGTGAAAGTTAAAAAGGAGCATGACCTCGTTGGAATTGAACCGTTGCCTGTTCCATTTGAGGAGTTCTTTCAGTTTTTCAATCAATTGGCCCTCGATAAAACAACGGTCACCTGCTACTATCTGTAAGTAGTACTACTTCTGTCATTAAGTCTCTCTATATAGCTCAGCTCTTTCATTGCATGTATTTATAATCATCCTCACTATATTATGTAGATTGAAGATCGCCGAATTGAAGAAAAGACAAGTCGGTGATATTGGGTTCATTAACACATATCTCATAGATGCAACTCAGGTTAAATTTCATGCCGCAGATACCGAGGCCAACTTGCTACGATCGTTGATAATAAATGAAAACAAAGATATAATACTCTTTCCTTACAACTTCAGGTGAGTGTTACTGTCTTGTGCGTATTCGGTTTCCCTTATATATTAGTCAAGGTTATAGTAATGTAATTGATGAGTTATGCATGCGTGTGCAGTTAACACTATATTCTCCTAGAGATTAAGCTTGAGCAGGGACTAGTAACCGTCTTAGACTCAAGATGAAAAGATCACCAGGACTATGCGGACATGACTCAAATGCTCGAGAAGTAAGTTAAATCGATCATTATCCACCATATCAGCAACTTTGTTCATTTCCTCATATATCAAGTAATTGTTTTCTTTGTCTGGCAGGGTTTGGAAAAAATTCTCCAAAAAAGCTCCAGGACTCCCGAAGAAGCTGCAATTTAGACACCCGAAAGTAAGTACTATAGTAGCATGTTCCGCGCATCTCCTATTGATTCAAGCGCTAGTTTCATCAATACCATTTGGCATTCTTGCTTATCAGTTTGATTGACCTCTATTTCTTGTAAAGTGGTTGTGGCAGGAACAAGGGAATGATTTCTGTGGATACTACATTTGCGAGTCCATCTGCCACACGACCTGTGAGTGGGGCTACACTGACGAACAATATGAAGTACGTAAATAACAACATTCACAATTTTATTTTATTACCATCATTTGTGTTGAGTTTCATTCATTCATATATATATGTATTGACCCCCTTCTTCAAATTAGATGTTTCGGAAGCGAGATGAACTCCTAGCACCAGCTCGCATGCGAGCAATTCAAGAGGAATTGGCGGCATTCTTTCTTGACCACGTGATCGCTGAAGACGGAGAATACTATGTGGACCATGAGTCTGTATGATTATATTTGTAAGAGATAATTATTGTATATATGTAGCCGGTAGTGTCGGATAGATATACAAGAACTTGTTGTTCGACCAATCTCTCGGAGAAGGAGAGGTGGTCGATATCACTTCTCTCTGTATGCATATATGTTCATGACGATCTTCTGTTTCCTTCGTGTGCTTACTAGCTAGCTAGCGTGTCTAGTCCTCTATATACGTATGTATAGTACATAGCGTCGACCAAGCACGGACATAAGAGAGGACACTTCTCTCTATTAATTATAGCTAGCTAACACAATATATGAAACACCTAAATTAACCCCCCAAAACCCCTCCCCCCTTTCAAAAAAAAACAAAAACCCCAACTACAGAAATGCTGACGCGTGGATGCCTATTGGTCCCGGTTGGTGCCACCAACCGGGACCAAGGGGTCTTCTGCCTGGGCTCCGCGCACAGGCCACGTGGAGGCCCATCTGTCCCGGTTCTGGATTGAACCGGGACTAAAGGGACAGGGCATTAGTACCGACCCTTTAGTCCCGGTTCAGGAATCGGGACAAAAGACCCTTACGAACCGGGACAACAGGCCCTTTTTCTACCAGTGTTCCTAGCTCAAAACCACCGATAAGCAGGAAGGAAACGTACTTGATTCATAGGTGCCTATTGCTGGTCTTATCAGAAAAATCAGATTATTTATGTGGTGGGTTTTTTTTTGAACACCTCTTTTTGGTGGCTATTTGGAACGTAATGCAGGATTCTGCTCGGGTTGCTGTGTGTGAGTGTGTTGTTTTGTTTTCAGGGCTTGTTGAGCTGTGCCCTCAGCATTAACCCTATTTGCTACTAAGTGTGTTTGTGAGACTTGTGTGTGTGTTTTAAACCTTATTGGATGTTTGACTTGGACGGTTTGTTTTATATATAAAGCCGGGCGAAAGCATTTTTCAATAACGTAATAAAGGATTATGCTTGTTCAAGCCCTTGCCACAATACTTTTTCCTGGTGGTATCCTAATATAAGAAGTACGAATGAATTACATTTGTTCCTGGCGTGCTTATCGCAGAAAACGCGGATCTTGGCTTATGATGTGTGCTTGACACGCGAAGTACCGATGGCAGAGACCCAGAGTCGAGTGCCCATTCGTAGATCATGAAGTGGGTCAGGACCGTGCAGATTCAGCATCCAAGTTAGTCAAGACTGTCGTATAGATTTCACATCCAACGGCAATTTAGTGTGCCGTGATGATTGATGAGTAGATCGAAGAAAAAAAAATCACCAGGTCAAAAGATCATTTACATGTTTATGTATGTGGATTTTGGTGTCAATTACTAAGTAATAACATGCGTGCTTAGTTTTTTTTTCTGAGTTAATAACGTGTGCCCTTAGTTTTTTTTTTGAGTTAACATGTGCACTTAGTTTTTTTAGTTGACATGTGCGCTTAGTTTTTTTAGTTGACATGTGTGCTTAATTGTCGGGCATCTGTCAGGTGCCCTCCAGAAAGAAAAGGAGAAAGCTAAGACGGCAATTTAAACAAGATTTCAAATTTCACTATGTTTTGGTGATTTTTCGGTCACTCATACAAGTCAAACAAGCCCCACAGAAAGAAGGAAAAAAATCAGAAAACAATTCTCTAAAATTCACACGAATTCTACGCTGAAGAAACCTTCTCGCAAAAAAGTAATAATAGAAAAAACTGAATGGACCGAGAGATCAGGCGGACCACAAAATGAAATACTAATAGGCGAACGTGAGGCATTTTCTTTTTTGAGAGGAACGCGGGGCATTTTCTTTCGGCACCCCCTCCCATCTCGAACCTCCCCTCCCCAGTTCACTAGCAAGGACATGCAGACGTTAGCGATGGCGGCGCATAGACATTTCCCCTAAAAACCATAATAATCTAAGACATCACCATTTTATGTCTGGGCAATGAGTATAGTTCAGTTCAGAGGAAGGATCCCCTTAAAAAAATGTTCAGAGGAAGGAAAAAATACTTCCTCAAATTTGTCTTTTGTTCAGAAGAAAAAAGAAGACTACAAATCAACGAATTGCAATTTCGTGCTGGGCACTGAATTTGATTTTTTTTTTCTAGGAAAAATGTCACAGAATTTGAATGAGTAGTGCGTGACCGCCAAGTATCTTCTACTGGGGCTTTCCGTGGCACCCAAGTTTTTCTTGGCCCATCCACAGCCATCCGTTCCCCTGAACTGCTTACGATCAACGGCCCACACGCAACCGATAAAATCCCAGAATCTTCCAGAACACACGAGCACCCGAGCGCGTTCACGAACCTTCCCGAACCGCCCCCCCAACCGTCATCGTGCACCTCCACCGTCCACGGCCTCTATATATGCCTTCCCACCCAACTCATTGGCACGAGAACAGAGAAAGAGAAAGGCGAGGAGAAGATAAAATCAAGAGGGGAAACAGGGTAGAGGCAGAGAGAACAGAAGGAGAGATGCCGACTGGTAGGATGAGCGGCAACATCACGCAGGACTGGGAGCCGGTGGTCCTGCGGCGGGCGAAGCCCAAGGCGGCCGACCTCAAGTCCGCCAAGGCGGTGAACCAGGCGCTGCGGACGGGCGCGCCGGTGGAGACGGTGCGCAAGGTGGCGGCGGGCACGAACAAGAAGGCCTCCGCCGCGGCCGTGGCGGCGCCCGCGAGGAAGCTGGACGAGATGACGGAGCCGGCGGGGCTGGAGCGCGTGGGCGGCGACGTGCGAGCGGCCATCCAGAAGGCGCGCGTGGCCAAAGGGTGGAGCCAGGCGGAGCTGGCCAAGCGCATCAGCGAGCGGGCGCAGGTGGTGCAGGAGTACGAGAGCGGCAAGGCCGTCCCCGTCCAGGCCGTGCTCGCCAAGATGGAGCGCGCGCTCGAGGTCAAGCTCCGGGGCAAGGCGGTTGGGGCGCCCGCGCCCGCCGGAACGAAGTGATGGTTCGTGGGGACTGCTTGATTTGACCTGTGAATTTGGGATGGATGGTAGTCAGATCTGTAAATCTCCGGTTGCTCTCTGGTAGATTGGGTTGTAAAAGTCGTGCAAATTGATACATCTAATGAATTTGATGCCAAATACTATTGTGGGCTGATCTGCTATTTTGAACCGGCCCTCCTGTGGAATTCTGACGTCATATTGCTGAGATTGAGTATCCGATTGGAGTATTCTCTTCTACAAGGAACGTACGTTCTCACAATTTTCCTTTCGGATTTGCTAGAACTCAGCTAGCTGAGTTTTATCTATGGGCTCATTCACGTCAATGACCGTCCGATCGGTGAACATACGTGGGGACCTCGGCCGCAGGCAAGTCTCGTCCGTTGTGTTGTACACTATTTTCTTTTTCTTAATTTTAGTATATTTATTTCACTTTAGCTTAATATTCATTTTACAAATTTCAAAATGATTGCTTAGGTTTTAGTTTTAGAAAATTTATCTCTTATAATTTTTAATTTTTAAATTCACCCTCTCAATACAATAATGAAGTTGAGATTGGGAAAAAAAAGGTCGCAACTGTGGTCGGGAGGGGGAGTTACCGAGGCCATTTGTATGTCCACTATTAGACATGCAACTGCAAGCGTTATAATATGATCACAACTAAATGTTTTTGAAAGAAGTCGTAATTGCATGTTTTTAAGACAAGATCGTAAATGCATGTTTTTCAAAAAAACCACAACTGCATGTTTGAAAAATGGGTAGCAACTGCATGTTTTCAAGAGAGACCTTAACCACATGTTTTTAAGGTGGGTCATAACTGTATGTTTTCAAAACGAGGACACAACTCCATGTTTTCAAGAGGGACCGCAACAACATGTTTTTAAGGTGGGTCATAACTGTATGTTTTCAAAATAACGTCACAACCGTATATTTTGAAGAGGGGTCGCAACCGCATATTTTTAAGATGTAGTTGCAACTATATGTTTTTTAAGAGATGTCGCAACTATATGTTTACAAGGTAGGTTACAAGTACATGTTTTTAAGGCAGGATCGTAACTCTATGTTTCTCAAGAGGGGTTGCAACTATATGTTTTTAAGAGAGGGTCGCAACTACATCTTTTTCAAGACTGGTCAAAATTGCATGTTTTTTAAGGTGGGTTGCAAATGCATATTTTCAAAAGGGGTCACAACTAGATGTTTTTAAGATGGGGTCACAACTCCATGTTTCAAGAGGGGTTGCAACTTCATGTTTTCAAGATGGGGTTGCAACTGCATGTTTTCTAAAAGGGGCTGCAACTGCATGTTTTTAAGACGGGGACGTAACTGCATGTTTTCAAGAGGGGTCGAAACTGCATATTTTGAAGATGGGATCGCAACTACATGTTTTTTAAGAGGGGTCGCAACTGCATGTTTTTAAGGTAGATTGCAACTGCATGTTTTTAAGGTAGGGTCGCAACTGCATGTTTCTCAAGAGGGGTTGCAACTGCATGTTTTCAAGAGAGGGTCGCACTGGATATTTTTAAGATAGGGTCGCAACTACATGTTTCCAAGAGGGGCCGCAACTGCATGTTTTTAAGGTAGGTCGCAATTGCATGTTTTTAAGGCATGGTCGCAACTGCATGTTTCTCAAGAGAGTTTGCAACTGCATGTTTCTCAAGAGAGTTCGCAACTGCATCTTTTTCAAGGTTGGTCGAAACTGCATGTTTTTTAAGGTGGGTCGCAAATGCATGTTTTTAAGAGGGGTGGCAACTGAATGTTTATATAGACACAACTGTATGTTTTAAGAGGGGTCGTAACTGCATGTTCTTCAAGATGCGTTTCAAGGGTGAGTTTTTAAACGGGATCACAATGACACGTTTTTAAGGCATGTGGTAACAACATGTATTTCAAGGGGCCCGCAACTACAGGCTTGTAGCAACTGCGGGGGGGGGGGGGGGGGGGGGGGCGAGGGGCTCGCCACTTCATGGTTTACTTAATTTTGTTTCCTTTTTTTATTCTCCGTTTAATTTTTAAAAATCACGAGATTTAAAAAAAGACTACACATTTTGAGAACTTGTGATTATCCCGTAAATTCATTATTTTTAAAAACTGTAATTTTTTGTAACATTTATAATTTTTAAATTTTACCAACTTTTTTAATTCATGATAATCTTTTAACATTCACAAACTTTTTTCGTATTTGACAAATATTTTTCAAGTATGCGAACATTTCAAAATCGGCAAACGATTTTCAAACTAATAAATCACATGGTTATGTGGAAATGGAGCAACAGGAAATTGACATAGCTCTATTATTATACTTGCTGCGCCATTTTTGCCAGCGCATTATAGTGAAATGGAACAAAAGGAAAATGACAAAAAGTCATGGTTAATTAGTTTGTGGTGCTAATTATTCAAAAAGAATTTTTTTTCTTACAAGTTTTCACCTAGCTTCATCATTGCTACAACAACTAGTAGTTCTGCTGCTATTCAGCATCGCAATAACGCTAGTGGTTCTCCTCAAGCCTCCATCCATACATGATGAAAAGTTACTAGGCCAAGAAAAGACAAGAAAACGCATTAGGCTAGCCCAAAAAGGAAAACAAACGTGATACAACTAGGATGACATCAGCTGAGGTGAATGAGACCATAGTTAGTCTCAGCTAGATGAGTTCTAGCCATCCCATTTCCTTTTTATCTACCAAGCTAATCTAAAATGTTTTAGAAAAAAAATCACCAAGGGATATATCAGTATTAAAATATATTTAGATACATCAATAGATATATCTAACACTAAAATACATCTAGATATATTTGCTTGAATAATTATATTTGCTTGGGACGGAGGAAGTGCCGAGCAAATTGGAAATGTTTCAAAGGCATAGGCCTCTTTGGCTTGCAGGAACTTTGTAGGATAGGTTTTCATAAGTTCATAGGAATGGATTTCTATATTATTGTGTAAGATTAATTCCTATCTTTCACAATACAAGAAAAAGCATATTGCTCCTTTTTTCACATTTAAAAAAACGCTTAGATTATACTCCCTCCGTCCCAGAATAGTTTTTAGATGGAGGTAATACTTCTTTTATGATAAATAAGTAAACCCTTATTTCTTTTGGGTTTTACCTTCACACTTTGCATATGCCATCTTTTATGATATTTGGAAGGTACCAAATTATTTCGCACTTTAGCCTAAGCCTACCTACTTGTGGTGCAAGCCAAACCTATTAATTTGGGTAAAATTGTCTTGCAAAGGTCACAACAAGTTTGGGGTAAGGTAGATCCGAATTCGTTTTCAAATGATTATAAATGATTGCAAACCTCACACCAAGGACTACACCAATTACTAGAGTCAACTTTGGCAATCTAAAGAGACAAGAATGAGACATCTAAGGTAATTTTTTAAATGGAAGCCAAAATGTATATTTGGGAGCAGAGAATGGAGGTTCCCATATAGAGGTAGTATTATGAAAATATTTAGCCTGGGCCACCGAGCATAACCAACCTATTCAACTATGGCTTGCACTTAGAAACCCCTCTACGGGTAGTTGCACCAAGTGGGCGATCTCCGAGATCATACAGCCTCTTGAGTCCTGCACATGTATAACTTGACAGGTTCTCAACTGCCTCCTAATCCAAGAGTAACAAGAAAACATAAAGTCACTTGCCAAGAGCTCTTTGAAAGATCTTCAATTGAAACTTCTTCAACAATCCATAGGAATACTCTCTCACAAGAATAAGATCGTGGTGAAAGAAGTGATCATGAGGTGTAGGGATTCAATAAAGGTAAGTTCTTGGCATTCAAAGAATCAAAGAAGTGAACAAGAAATCACTCAAGACGTCTTCTCTTCTCATGTTGCCTTCGATATCTTTTCCTCTATGTGATAGATGGATGGAGTGGTGTGGAGTGGCTTGCAAGGGGTGAAATGAGTGAGCGAAATAACTAAGCGTGTAACGGAATGGTTATGTCGTTTGCAACAATGGAGGGGCATGCGAGGAAATTTATAGAGAAGATCCAAGAATCTAACTATCACTTGATGGCTCGGAAGCACTAGAAGTTGAAATAGCGGAACATTTCAAATAAATTTGAACAACCAGGGCAACGTTTGGGAACTAACTAGAAACACATCACTCGAGACTACTTGTTGAGAACAGGGCGGTGGTTTTGAACGAAAAAAGGTAGCTCTTTTTCTACCAGAATAGAGAAACTCGGAGGTACTAGGTAAAACCAATTTATCTATAGTACCATACTAGACAGAGCAATTCTTAAAAAGAAATTGCAGAAAAATGCTAAGCAACTACTCGAAAGTTGTAGAAGAAAAAATGGTGTAGGTACTGAACTTATATTGTGACTCACAAAGAAGCAAACCGAGATGAATCGAAAGTGCCAATGGCAAAAGTTATGCTCATATGCGTCGGGGAAAACAAAGAATGTTTCAAGGTGGATTGGCTCGGCAGTTTGGGAACAAAAATAACAACGGTTCTGGACTATGGACTCAGGGTTTGTTCTCTAAGTATGAATAATTCTTAGTAGCTTGGTAGTACCGGAAGATAAATCTTTGAAAGTACTATGCTTTAGAAAAACTCGTACAAAGAATAGCTAGGGAATGGATTGGAGTACTTTGACTTAGGGCTATTTCTTGGATTTATAACCAAATTATATTGCTTGTGCCTCTCTTCATAGTACATTTATCCTACACCCTATGTGAATCGTTGGATTCACAAAAACCCTAGAAAGTATAAACTAAGAGTTTGATGTAGGCAACAGCTTGAAAAGTATAAGGCAATGGTGACTAATGACACTCAACTTATAGCAAAGGACCCGAATAAGAAAATAAGTCTTAGTTCATGAAATAGACTCATTGAAATCACTAGTCATCTCAATTGGTTTTGTCATCAATTACCGAAACAAATTGGTATCTTGGAGATGCTTTTCACTTAGGTGTTCCTACAGGTATACGTGTTTCTAAGGATCAGCTAGAAAAAACTTAAAACTTACATAATCTTACAACTTGAACTAAACATTTTCGATGGGATATGACCATTGACCTCAATCAAATACTGCTTAAGATCAAGTGCGCAACCACTGAAAGATGGTAGTAAGTGATATGCTTAACTGGTTTGGATTACGGTCCAGTAATAAGTTATGTGTATGAGCCATGTAATCTGATACATCTCCAACGTATCTACTTTTCCAAACACTTTTGGCCTTGTTTTGGACTCTAACTTGTATGATTTGAATGGAACTAACCCGGACTAACGCTATTTTCAGCAGAATTGCCATGGTGTTATTTTTGTGCAGAAATAAAAGTTCTCGGAATGACCTAAAAATCCACGGAGACACGTTTTGGAATTAATAAAAAATACTGGCGAAAGAATCAGCATCAGGGGCCCACACCCTGTCCACGAGGGTGTATGGCGCACCCTTGGGCCCCCGGAGACTCCACCGACATCAACTCCAACTCTATATATTCATGTTCGGGGAGAAAAAAATCAGAGAGAAGGATTCATCGCGTTTTATGATACAAAGCCGATGCCAAGCCCTAATCTTCATCGGGAGGGCTGATTTGGAGTCCGTTCGGGGCTCCGGAGAGGGGAATCCGTCGCCATCATCATCATCAACCTTCCTCCATCACCAATTTCATGATGATCTCCGTCGTGCGTGAGTAATTTCATCGTAGGCTTGCTAGACGGTGATGGGTTGGATGAGATTTACCATGTAATCAAGTTAGTTTTGTTAGGGTTTGATCCCTAGTATCCATTATGTTCTAAGATTGATGTTGTTATGACTTTGCTATGCTTAATGCTTGTCACTAGGACCCGAGTGCCATGATTTCAGATCTGAACCTATTATGTTTTCATGAATATATGTGAGTTCTTGATCCTATCTTGCAAGTCAATGTTCACCTACTATGTGTTATGATCCGGTAACCCCGAAGTGACAATAATCGGGACCATTCCCGGTGATGACCGTAGTTTGAGGAGTTCATGTATTCACCAAGTGTTAATGCTTTGGTCCGGTACTCTATTAAAAGGAGGCCTTAATATCCCTTAGTTTCCAATAGGACCCCACTGCCACGGGAGGGTAGGACAAAAGATGTCATGCAAGTTCTTTTCCATAAGCATGTATGACTATATTCAGAATACATGCCTACATTACATTGATGAATTGGAGCTAGTTCTATGTCACCCTATGTTATAATTGTTGCATGAGGAATCGCATCCAACATAATTATCCATCATTTATCCATTGCCTACGAGCTTTTCACATATTGATCTTTACTTAGTTACTTTTCCGTTGCCATTGTTACGATTGCTACAAAAACTACTACGGTTACTTTTGCTACCGTTACCGTTACTTCCATACTACTTTGCTACTAAATACTTTGCAGCAGATATTAAGTCTTTCAGGTGTGGTTGAATTGACAACTCAACTGCTAATACTTGAGAATATTCTTTGGCTCCCCTTGTGTCGAATCAATAAATTTGGGTTGAATACTCTACCCTCGAAAACTGTTGCGATCCCCTATACTTGTGGGTTATCAAGACCATTTTCTGGCACCATTGCCGGGGAGCATAGCTCTATTCTTTGAGTCACTTGGGATTTATATCTGTTGATCACTATGAGGAACTTGAAAGATGAAAGAACCAAGATTTTTCCCTCAACTACGAGGGGAGGTAAGGAACTGCCATCTAGCTCTGCACTTGATTCTCCTTCTATTTTGAGTAAACTTGCGACACCTACTCTTGCTATTGATTCTGATATGTCGCATGTTATTGATGATGCCACTTCTGCTATGCATGATGCTTATGATGAAACTACTTCTATTCTTGATAATACTGTGCCATTAGGTGAATTTTTTGATGAACAACTTGCTAGGGTTAGAGAGAATGAAATTATTGAAACAGATAATATTGATGAAAGTGATGTTGAAGATTCTCCCCTAGATATGAATTACCTGATGTGCCTGAGGGTTATGTTATGGATTAAGAAACTGTTAGAGACATTTTTGCTTGCAAAGATAGATATGATCTTAAGAAACTGTTAGCTAAGCTGAAAGAAAAGTCTTTGAATGCTAGAATGAAATATCACCTTGCTTTTGCTACTTCACCTATCTGTATTTATGATAAGGATTATGATTTCTCTCTCGATCTTGAGTTAATTACTTTGGTTGAATCTGATCCTTTTTATGGCTATGAATCTGAAACTGCTGTGGCACATCTTACTAAATTAAATGATATAGCCACCCTATTCACTCATGAGGAAAAAATTCGTTACTACTATATCCTTAAGTTATTTCCGTTCTCATTAAAGGGTGATGCTAAGACATGGTTTAATTCTCTTGCTCCTTGTTGTGTGCGTAGTCCCCAGGATATGATTTATTACTTCTCTGCTAAATATTTTCCCGCTCATAAGAAACAAGCTGCATTAAGGGAAATATATAATTTTGTGCAAATTGAAGAAGAGAGTCTCCCACAAGCTTGGGGGAGGCTTCTCCGACTACTTAATGCTTTGCCTGATCATCCTCTCAAGAAAAATGAAATACTTGATATCTTTTATAATGGACTAACCGATGCTTCCAGAGACCACCTGGATAGTTGTGTTGGTTGTGTTTTCAGGGAAAGAACTGTTGAGCAAGCTGAATTGCTATTGAATAATATATTGAGTAATGATAATGATTGGACACTTCCTGAACCAACTCCTAAGCCAACTCCGAAGAAAAGGGGTATTCTATTTCTCATTCCTGAAGATATGCAAGATGCAAAGAAATCTATGAAAGAAAAGGGCATTAAAGCTGAAGATGTTAAGAATTTACCACCTATTGAAGAAATACATGGTCTTAATAACCCTACACAGGTAGTAAAGGTAAATTCTCCCTATAGACTTGATGAAGGAGATATTCCTCGTAATAAGTCTGCTAGCCAATGCTTGGATGAGTTTCATAATTTTATTATTAAACAAGAAAACTTCAATGCTTATGTTGGTAGACAATTGAAATGTAATGCTTATATGGTTGAACACTTGAGTGGTTATATGTCTAGATTTAAAGGTGACCTTAAAATTACCAGTAAACATGCTTCTATGGTTACCACTCAAGTAGAACAAGTGCTTAAAGCACAAGATGACTTGCTCAATGAATTAAATAATAAGAAAAATGATAATGATGTTAGAGTTGTGAATAGAGGGGGTAAAATGACTCGAGAACATCTGTATCCTGAGGGCCACCCTAAGAGAATTGAGCAAGATTCTTAGAGAACTAATGTTGATGCACCTAGTCCTTCTAAGAAGAAGAAAAAGAAAAATGATAGGACTTTGCATGCTTCTAGTGAACCTGTTGTTGACACACCTGAGAATCTCAATGATATTTCTATTTCTAATGCTGAAACACAATCTGGTAATGAACATGAACCTAGTGATAATGATGATGCTCAAGCTAGCAATAACAATGATGTAGAGATTGAACCTGCTGTTGATCTTGATAACCCACAATCAAAGAATCAACGTTCTGATAAGAGAGACTTCGTTGCTAGGAAGCACGGTAAATAAAGAGAACCATGGGTTCAAAAAGCCATGCCTTTTCCTCCTAAACCATCCAAGAAAAAGGATGATGAGGATTTTGAGCGCTTCGCTGAAATGATTAGACCTATCTTTTTACGTATGCGTTTGACTGATATGCTTAAAATGAATCCTTATGCTAAGTATATGAAAGATATTGTTACAAATAAAAGAAAGATACCGGAAGCTGAAATTTCCACCATGCTTGCCAATTATACTTTTAAAGGTGGAATACCTAAGAAACTAGGAGATCCAGGAGTACCAACTATACCATGCTCCATTAAAAGAAACTATGTTAAAACTGCTTTATGTGATCTTGGAGTAGGTGTTAGTGTTATGCCTCTCTCTTTATATCGTAGACTTGATTTGAATAAGTTGACACCTACTGAAATATCTTTACAAATTGGCCGATATATCAACTGCTACGCGGTTGATGTAGTCGAACGTCTTCACGATCCGAGCGATCTAAGTACCGAACGCACGGCACCTCTGAGTTCAGCACACGTTCAGCTCGATGACGTCCCATGAACTCTGATCCAGCAGAGCTTCACGGGAGAGTTCCGTCAGCACGACGGCGTGATGATGATGATGATGTTGCTACTGATGCAGGGCTTCGCCTAAGCACCGCTATGATATGATTGAGGTGGATTATATGGTGGAGGGGGCACCGCACACGGCTAAGGGATCAATGATCAACTTGTGTGTCCTAGGGTGCCCCCTGCCCCCGTATATAAAGGAGCAAGGGGGAGGGAGGCCGGCCCCTGTAGGGCGTGCCAGGAGGAGGAGTCCTCCTCCTAGTAGGAGTAGGAAAGGGGGAAGGGGAGAAGGAAGGAGAGGGAGGAAAGGGGGGCCGGCCCCCTATTCCAATTCGGTTTGGGCTAGGGGGGGCGCGTGCCCTGCCTCCTCTCTTCTACCACTTGGCCCATGAGGCCCAATACTTCTTCCCCGTATTCCCGTAACTCTCCGGTACTCCGAAAAATACCCGAATCACTCGGAACCTTTCCGATGTCCGAATATAGTCGTACAATATATCGATCTTTACGTCTCGACCATTTCGAGACTCCTCGTCATGTCCTCGATCTCATCCGGGACTCCAAACTACCTTCGGTACATCAAATCACATAAACTCATAATACCGATCGTCACCGAACGTTAAGCGTGCGGACCCTACGGGTTCGAGAACTATGTAGACATGACCGAGACACGTCTCCGGTCAATAACCAATAGCGGAACCTGGATGTTCATATTGGCTCCTACATATTCTACGAAGATATTTATCGGTCAAACCGCATAACAACATACGTTGTTCCCTTGGTCATCGGTATGTTACTTGCTCGAGATTCGATCATCGGTATCTCAATACCTAGTTCAATCTCATTACCGGCAAGTCTCTTTACTCGTTCCATAATGCACTATCCCGCAACTAACTCATTAGTTGCATTGCTTGCAAGGCTTATAGTGATGTGCATTACCGAGAGGGCCTAGAGATACCTCTCCTACAATCGGAGTGACAAATCCTAATCTCGATTTATGCCAACTCAACAAGTACCATCGGAGACACTTGTAGACCACCTTTATAATCACCTAGTTACGTTGTGACGTTTGGTAGCACACAAAGTGTTCCTCCGGTAATTAGGAGTTGCATAATCTCATAGTCATAGGAACATGTATAAGTCATGAAGAAAGCAATAGCAGTAAACTAAACCGATCAAGTGCTAAGCTAACGGAATGGGTCAAGTCAATCGCATCATTCTCCTAATGATGTGATCCCATTTATCAAATGACAACTCGTGTCTATGGTTAGGAAACATAACCATCTTTGATTATCGAGCTAGTCAAGTAGAGGCATACTAGTGACACTCTGTTTGTCTATGTATTCACACATGTATTATGTTTCTGGTTAATACAATTCTAGCATGAATAATAAACATTTATCATGAAATAATTAAATAAATAATAACTTTATTATTGCCTCTAGGGCATATTTCCTTCAGTCTCCCACTTGCACTAGAGTTAATAAACCAGATTACACAGTAATGATTCTAACACCCATGGAGCCTTGGTGCTGATCATGTTTTGCTCGTGAGAGAGGCTTAGTCAACGGGTCTACAACATTCAGATCCGTATGTATCTTGCAAATCTCTATGTCTCCCACATGGACTTGATCGTGGATGGAATTGAAGCGTCTCTTGATGTGTTTGGTTCTCTTCTGAAATCTGGATTCCTTTGCCAAGGCAATTGCACCAGTATTGTCACAAAAGATTTTCATTGGACCCGATGCACTAGGTATGACACCTAGATCGGATATGAACTCCTTCATCCAGACTCCTTCATTTGCTACTTCCGAAGCAGCTATGTACTCTGATGACCCACAAGTATAGGGGATCTATCGTAGTCCTTTCGATAAGTAAGAGTGTCGAACCCAACGAGGGGCAGAAGGAAATGATAAGCGGTTTTCAGCAAGGTATTCTCTGCAAGCACTGAAATTATCGGTAACAGATAGTTTTGTGATAAGGTAATTGGTAACGAGTAGCAAGTAATAAAAGGAAATAAGGTTTAGCAAGATGGCCCAATCCTTTTTGTAGCAAAGGACAAGGCTGGAAAAACTCTTATATGAAGGAAAGTGCTCCCGAGGACACATGGGAATTATCGTCAAGCTAGTTTTCATCACGTTCATATGATTCGTGTTCGGTACTTTGATAATTTGATATGTGGGTGGACCAGTGCTTGGGTACTGTCCTTACTTGGACAAGCATCCCACTTATGATTAACCCCTATTGCAAGCATCTACAACTACAACAAAAGTATTAAGGTAAACCTAACCATAGCATGAAACATATGGATCCAAATCAGCCCCTTACGAAGCAACGCATAAACTAGGGTTTAAGCTTCTGTCACTCTAGCAACCCATCATCTACTTATTACTTCCCAATGCCTCCCTCTAGGCCCAAACAATGGTGAAGTGTCATGTAGTCGACGTTCACATGACACCACTAGAGGGATGACAACATACATCTCATCAAAATATCGAACGAATACCAAATTCACATGACTACTAATAGCAAGACTTCTCCCATGTCCTCAGGAACAAATGTAACTACTCACAAAGCATATTCATGTTCATAATCAGAGGGGTATTAATATGCATAATGGATCTGAACATATAATCCTCCACCAAGTAAACCAACTAGCATCAACTATAAGGAGTAATCAACACTACTAGCAACCCACAGGTACCAATCTGAGGTTTGGATACAAAGATTGGATACAAGAGATGAACTAGGGTTTGAGATGAGATGGTGCTGGTGAAGATGTTGATGGAGATTGACCCCCTCCCAATGAGAGGATCATTGATGATGACGATGGTGATGATTTCCCCCTCCTGGAGGGAAGTTTCCTCGGCAGAATAGCTCTGCCGGAGCCCTAGATTGGTTCCGCCAAGGTTCCGCCTCATGGCGGCGGAGTTTCGTCCCGTGAGCTTGCTTATGATTTTTTTCTCGGACGAAAGACTCCATATAGCCAAAGATGGGCATCGGAGGGCCACTAGGGGGCCCACGAGGCAGGGGGCGCGCCCCCACCCTCATGGCCAGGGTGTGGCCCCCCTCTGGAACTTTCTTCGCTTAGTATTTTTTCTATATTCTGGAAATAACTTCTATGAAGTTTCAGGACCTTTGGAGCTGTGCAGAGTAGGTCTCTAATATTTGCTTCTTTTCTAGCCTAGAATCCCAGCTGCCGGCATTCTCCCTCTTCATGTAAACCTTGTAAAATAAGAGAGAATAGGCATAAGTATTGTGACATAATGTGTAATAACAGCCCATAATGCAATAAATATCGATATAAAAGCATGATGCAAAATGGACGTATCAACTCCCCCAAGCTTAGACCTCGCTTGCCCTCAAGCGAAAGCCGAAATCAAAAAATATGTCCACATGTTTAGAGATAGAGGTGTCGATAAAAATAAAATACGGACATGAGGGCATCATGATCATTCTTAGAACAGCAACATATATATATATTGTCATATGATCTCTTATGCTAAAGTAATAATTCAATCACAATTTCAAGTATGAATCATAAACTTCATTGAGAACCAACAAACTCTAATCTCAGTCATTGAGGCAATTGCAATTTATCATAACATAGGAACGAGTAAATATAAGAGCTTTTCGGCAAGTCCACATACTCAACCATCTTTTAGTCTTTCACAATTGCTAACACTCACGCAATATTTATGGTTATGAAGTTTTAATCGGACACAGGGAAAGATAGGGGCTTATGGTTTTGCCTCCCAACCTTTTACCTCAAGGGTAATGTCAACCATAATAGTTCATGAAAACTCACATCCAATTAGGTATATATATCTGGATCTTTCCAACACATTGTGCTTGCCAAATGATAAAATGTAAAAGGAAAGGTGAAGATCACCATGACTCTTATATAAGGTAGAAGATAAAAGTAAAAGATAGGCCCTTCGCAGAGGGAAGTAGAGGTTGTCATGCGCTTTTATGGTTGGATGCACAAAATCTTAATGCAAAAGAACGTCACTTTATA
Source organism: Triticum urartu (assembly GCF_056163025.1). Classification (NCBI taxonomy): domain Eukaryota; kingdom Viridiplantae; phylum Streptophyta; class Magnoliopsida; order Poales; family Poaceae; genus Triticum; species Triticum urartu. The sequence goes on along the minus strand of NC_141879.1, from coordinate 553,383,798 downwards.
TTGCCACTTGTGATATGGACCTTTATCATGCAGTCTGTCACTTTTATTTCTTCCACATCACAAGATCGTATAAAGCTTATTTTCTCCACATTAATAAATCATACATATTTAGATAGCAATTTTTATTGCTTGCACCGATGACAACTTACTTGATGGATCTTACTCAATCCATAGGTAGGTATGGTGGACTCTCATGGCAAAACTGGGTTTTAAGGATATTTGGAAGCACAAGTAGTATTTCTACTTGGTGCAAAGAACTTGGCTAGCATGAGAGGGGAAGTCAAGCTCAACATGTTGGATGATCCATGACAATATAATTTATCTCAGATGTAAGAAAACATAACCCATTACGTTATCTTCCTTGTCTAACATCAACTCTTTAACATGTCATATTTTAATGAGTGCTCACAATCATAAAAGATGTCCAAGATAGTATATTTATATGTGAACCTCTCTTTCTTTATTACTTCCTATTAATTGCAACAATGAACAAAACTATGTTTGTCAACTCTCAACAACTTTTATTCATCATACTCTTTATATGTGAGCTCATTACTCTCCATCAGATCTATATGATCTCTTTGTTTCTTTTTATTTCTTCTCTTTTATTTTATTCCCTCAAGATCATAGCAAAATAATAAAGCCCTTGACTCAACACTAATCTTTATTATATATAGCTCACGGACTCGATTACATAGAAGGATCATAAAGCAAAACTCACAACTAGACCATACTAAAACTTTATTCTACTAGATCAAGATATTATCAAAAGGATCAAACTAAGAAAAACGGTAAAGATAAAAGTGATGGTGATACGATACCGGAGCACTCCCCCAAGCTTGGCAGTTGCCAAGGGGAGTGCCCATACCAGATACTCAGTTCTTCTTTGTTGGTGAAGAAGGTGGAGTTGTTGGTGATGTAGGCTTGTCGTCCCTCTTCCAAGGCATAGGCTCACCATCATAGAAGGATGATCGAGTTTCCTGAATCCTCAAATCTGCAGCCAAACTCATCCTCTTGAATCTATATTCATACTCACAATTTTGATTTGTAGGTCATAGATCTGGGCTTGGAGGTGCTCGATTTTCTCATGAAGCTTGAAGATGGCCTCCCCAATGTCCTTGACGTCCAGCTTGTGGTTGTTGGTGAACTCCGTGATCATTATGTGATTGGAGTCGAGTCCACGCTCCACCATCTCCTAACACTTGAAAACTTGTTGCTCCAATGCCTCGAGCCTTGCCTCCATGCTTTCGGTCCTCCTTGGTCCTTCAACATCGTGGATGTGCAACAACCCCTCATGCATCTCAATGGTTTGAGGGTGTTGCAGCACCTCCGCGAGGTAGGGGTCGATGACCTTCTCGAAGAACTTGTCCTTGGGGGCACTTGAAGACGACATGACGACCTAGATTTGTTAGAAAAACAGCTCGAAACAAAGACAAGAGATATTTGCGTGATACGGTGGTCAAAACCTTCGGGAGATTATATAATGAACTTTTACCGACCAAAAGAAGTATCATGCAAGAAAACGGAGTTCGGAGAGCACACGAGGTGCCCACGAGGCAGGGAGGCGCGCCCAGGGGGGTAGGGCGCGTCCTCCACCCTTGTGGAAGCCCCGTGTCCTTTCCGGTCTGCTTCTTATTTTCCTATTTTTTTATATATTGCAAAACGGAGAAATATTGCCATTAGAACTGTTTTGGAGTCGGTTTACTTACCGTACCACCTACCTATTCCTTTTCGGAGTCTGAAACATTTCGGAAACTGTCCCTTATGTATTCCTCCGGGGTTACGGTTTCAATAATTAGTTTCAACATTTATGGGATTACCTGAGATATAATGTTTGATTCTTTGACCGTTCACCACCTTCGGATTTGTGCCTTCGAAGTTGTTGATTTTTATGGCACCGGAACGATAGACCTCCTCGATGACGTAAGGGCCTTCCCATTTAGAGAGAAGTTTGCCTGCAGAAAATCTTGAACGAGAGTTGTATAGCAATACATAATCACCTACATTGAACTCACGCTTTTGTATCCTTTTGTCATGCCATCTTTTAACTTTTTCTTTAAACAGTTTGGCATTCTCATAGGCCTGGGTTCTCCATTCATCAAGTGAGCTCATATCAAATAACCTCTTCTCACTGGCAAGTTTGAAATCATAATTGAGCTCTTTAATGGCCTAATATGCCTTATGTTCTAGCTCAAGAGGTAAGTGACAAGCTTTTCCATAAACCATTTTATATGGAGACATACCCATAGGATTTTTGTATGCAGTTCTATAAGCCCATAATGCATCATCAAGTTTCTTGGACCAATTTTTCTAGATCTATTAACAATCTTTTGCAAAATTAATTTGAGCTCTCTATTACTTAATTCTACTTGACCACTAGACTGTGGGTGATAAGGAGATGCAATTCTATGATTAACATCATACTTAGCAAGTATTTTACGGAAGGCACCATGAATAAAGTGTGAACCACCATCAGTCATTAAATATCTAGGGACTCCAAACCTCGGAAAAATAACTTCTTTAAGCATCTTAATAGAGGTGTTATGATCAGCACTACTAGTTGGAATAGCCTCTACCCACTTAGTAACATAATCAACAGCAACTAAAATATGTGTATACCCATTAGAGGAAGGAAAAGGTCCCATATAATCAAAGCCCCAGACATCAAATGGGTCAATAACAAGTGAATAATTCATAGGCATTTCTTGACGTCTACTAATATTACCAATACTTTGACATTCATCACAACACAAGACAAACTTACGGGCATCCTTGAAGAGAGTAGGCCAATAAAAACCGGATTGGAATACCTTGTGTGCTGTTCTATCTCTAGCATGGTGTCCTCCATAGGCTTCGGAGTGACACTTGCATAGGATCTGTTCCTGTTCATGCTCAGGTACACAACGCCTAATAATACCATCTACTCCTTCTTTATAAAGATGTGGGTCGTCCCAGAAGTAATGCCTTAAATCATAAAATAACTTTTTCTTTTGCTGGTATGTGAAACTAGGTGGTATAAATTTAGCAACAATGCAATTAGCATAATCAGCATACCATGGAGTAGTACGAGAAGCATTTATGACATTTAATTGTTCATCAGGAAAGCTATCATCAATAGGTAGTGGGTCATCAAGAACATTCTCTAACCTAGACAAGTTGTTTGCAATGGGGTTCTTAGCTCCCTTCCTATCAATAATATGCAAATCAAATTCTTGTAGCAAGAGAACCCATCTAATAAATCTAGGCTTATCATCTTTCTTTTCCATAAGATATTTAATAGCAGCATGATCAGTATGAATAGTTACTTTAGAATCAACAATATAAGGTCTGAACTTATCACAAGGAAATACAACTGCTAAGAATTCATTCTCGGCAGTAGCATAATTTCTCTGGGCATTGTCTAGAGTTTTACTAGCATACTGTATAACATTCAATTTCTTATCAACTCTTTGTCCTAGAACAACACCTACAGCATAATCACTAGCATCACACATAATTTCAAAGGGTAAATCCAATCAGGTGGCTGAACAATAGGTGCAGAAATCAAAGCTTTCTTAAGTATTTCAAATGCTTCTACACAATCATCATTAAAGACAAAAGGAATATCTTTTTGTAATAGGTTAGTCAGAGGCCGAGAAATTTTTGAGAAGTCCTTAATGAACCTCCTATAAAAACCGGCATGACCCAGAAAACTTCTTATACCTTTGATGTCCTTGGGACACGGCATCTTTTCAATAGCATCAACTTTAGCTTTGTCAACTTCAATACCTCTTTCAGAAATTTTATGCCCCAAGACAATACTTTCATTAACCATAAAGTTACGGTTCTCCCAATTCAAGACAAGATTAGTTTCTTCACATCTCTGCAAAACTCAATCAAGGTTGCTCAAGCAATCATCAAAAGAGGATCCATACACGGAGAAATCGTCCATGAAAACCTCACAAATCTTTTCAAAAAAGTCAGAGAATATAGCCATTATGCATCTTTGAAAGGTAGCAGGTGCATTACATAAACCAAAAGGCATATGTCTATAAGCAAAGGTACCGAAAGGGCAAGTAAAAGTGGTCTTTGCTTGATCATCAGCTGACACAGGTATTTGGGAGGAACCAGAGTAACCATCTAGAAAGCAAAAATGTGTATGTTTATATAATCTTTCTAGCATTTCATCAATAAAAGGCAAATGGTAATGATCCTTTTTAGTAGCTTTATTTAATTTGCAGAAATCAATTACCATCCTATAACCTGTAATAATTCTTTGTGGGATCAATTCATCTTTATCATTAGGAACAACGGTAATACCTCCGTTCTTAGGGACACAATGGACAGGACTTACCCACTGACTATCAGCAACGGGATAAATTATACATGCCTCAAGGAGTTTTAATATTTCCTTTCTTACCACTTCTTTCATCTTAGGATTTAGCCGTCGTTGGTGATCAATAACTGGTTTGGCATCCTTCTCCAAATTTATTTTGTGTTGACATAGAGTGGGACTAATGCCCTTAAGATCATCAAGAGTATATCCAATAGTAGCACGGTGCTTCTTCAGAGTTTTCAATAATTTATTTTCTTCATGCTCTGAAAGGTTAGCACTAATAATAACAGGATATATCTTCTTTTAATCAAGATAAGCATATTTAAGAGCATCAGGTAACAATTTAAGCTCAAACACGGGATCACCCTTGGGTGGAGGAGGATTCCCTAGGATTTCAACAGGCAAGTTGTGTTTCAGAATAGGTCCTTGTTTAAAGAATACTTCATCTATTTCCCTTCTTTCATTCATGAACATATCGTTTTCATGGTCAAGAAAATATTGTTCTAAAGGATCATTAGGAGGCACAACAATAGAAGCAAGACCAATAATTTCACCCTTACTAGGTAATTCCTCATCACGGGGTTGTCTGCGAAATTTAGAGAAGTTAAACTCATGAGACATATCACCCAAACCAATAATAACAACATCCTTTTCGCAGTCTATCCTAGCATTAACAGTATTTAAGAAGAGTCTACCAAATATAATGGGACAAAAGCTATCTTGTGGGGAACCAAGAACAAGAAAATCAGCAGGATATTTAACCTTCCCACACAAGACTTCAACATCTCTAACAATCCCAATCGGTGAAATAGTATCTCTATTGGCAAGCTTAATTGTAACATCGATATCTTCTATCTCAGCAGGTGCAATATCATGCATAATTTCTTTGTATAAGGTATGAGGTATTGCACTAGCACTAGCACCCATATCACATAAGCCATGATAACAATGATCTCCTATTTTAACAGAAATAACATGCATGCCTATAACAGGTCTATGTTTATCCTTAGCACCAGGCTTAGCAATTCTAGCAGTTTCTTCACAGAAATAAATAACCTGCCCATCAATATTATCGGCCAAGAGATCTTTAACCATAGCAATATTAGGTTCAACTTTAATTTGCTCAGGGGATTTGTGTGTCCTAATATTACTCTTGTTGACTATAGTTGAAGCTTTAGCATGATCCTTAATTCTAACAGGGAAAGGCGGTTTCTCAACATAAGCAGTGGGAACAACAGGATCATCATAAGTGATAGTTTTTTATTCAACTTTAATAGGTGCAACTACTTTTGTTTCAATGGGAGTATTATATTTAAACCACTTCTCCCTAGGGAGATCAACATGAGTAGCAAAAGATTCACATAAAGAAGCTGCTATCTCAGAATCAAGTCCATATTTAGTGCTAAACTTATGGAAAACATCAGTACCCATAAAAGATTTAACACAATCAAACTTAGGTGTCATACCTGACTCCTCACCTTCGTCGAGATCCCAATCTTCAGAGTTGCATTTAATCCTCTCCAATAAATCCCATCTGAATTCAATAGTCTTCATCATAAAAGAACCAGTACAAGAAGTATCGAGCACGGAGCGATTGTTGTTAGAAAGCCGAGCATAACATTTTTGAATAATCATTTCTCTTGAGAGCTCATGATTGGGGCATGAATATAAAATTGACTTAAGCCCCGCCCAAGCTTGAGCGATGCTTTCTCCTTCGCGAGGCCAATATATATATATATATATATATATATATATATATATATAATTACGATCACGATGAACAAGATGCATAGGATAAAACTTCTGGTGAAATTCCAATTTCAATCGCTTATAATCCCATGATCCCATATCATCACATAGCCTATACCATGTCAATGCATCTCCCTTCAAAGATAAAGGGAAGACCTTTGAGGGAGTCCTGGATTAGGGGGTCTCCGGGCAGCCGGACTATATCCTTTTGCCGGATTGTTAGACTATGAAGATACAAGATTGAAGACTTCGTCTCATGTCCGGATGGGACTCTACTTGGCGTGGAAGGCAAGCTAGGTAGTACGGATATGGATATCTCCTCCTTTGTAACCGACCTTGTGTAACCCTAACCCGCTCCGGTGTCTATATAAACCGGAGGGTTTTAGTCCGTAGGACAACAACAATCATACCATAGGCTAGCTTCTAGGGTTTAGCCTCTCCGATCTCGTGGTAGATCAACTCTTGTAATACCCATATCATCAAGAATAAATCGAGCAGGACATAGGGTTTTACCTCCATTAAGAGGGCCCAAACCTGGGTAAAACATTGTGTCCCCTACCTCCTGTTACCATCCGCCTTAGACGCACAGTTCGGGACCCCCTACCCGAGATCCGCCGGTTTTGACACCGACATTGGTGCTTTCATTGAGAGTTCCTCTGTGTCGCCGCCGTTAGGCTTGATGGCTCCTACGATCATCGATAGCGATGCAATCCAGGGTGAGACTTTTCTCCCCGGACAGATCTTTGTGTTCGGCGGCTTCGCACTGCGGGCCAACTCGCTTGGCCATCTGGAGCAGATCGAAAGTTACGCCCCTGGCCACCAGGTCAGGTTTGGAAGCTTAAACTACACGGCCGATATCCGCGGAGACTTGATCTTCGACGGATTCGAGCCTCTGCCTTGTGTGTCACACGGTCACGATGAGTATGATTTAGCTCTACCATCAGACAGTGTTCAAGAGATCGCACCGGTAGCCGCTCCGACCCTCAATTCGGAGCCAATTGCGCCGTCCATGGATGAGTGGATGGACCCCGCCACGGAGGCCTTACCCTCAGCGGCGATCGAGCTGAACATCGACCTTACCCTGCACGAGAGCCATGTTGTCAGACTGCCGGATCCTTCTCCGGCCACGGACTCCGAACCGCCTGCGCCCGTTCCTAGCGAATCCGATTGGGCGCCGATCATGGAGTTTACCTCCGCGGATATTATAAAGCATTCGCCCTTTGGCGACATACTGAACTCATTAAGGTCTCTCTCCTTGTCAGGAGGATCCTGGCCGAACTATGTCCGGCAGGATTGGGATGCGGATGACGAAGAAATTCGCTGCCCACCCACCACCCACTTAGTAGCCACTGTCGACGACTTAACCGACATGCTCGACTTCGACTCCGAAGACATCGACGGTATGGACGACGATGCGGGAGATGAAGAGGAACCACTGCCCACAGGGCACTGGACAGCCACCTCATCATACGATATATACATGGTGGACACACCCAAAAAAGGCAATGGTGACGAGACAGTGGAGGATGACCCCTCCAAGAAGCAACCCAAGCGCCGACGTCAGCGGCGCCGCTCTAAGTCCCGCGAAAGCAAAAGTGGTGATACCGGCACAGGAGATAATAACACTCTGGATAGTGCCGAAGATGGCAACAATCCCCTCCAGCATGATCTAGGGCAGGAGGATGGAGAGGCCACCCCTCCAGAGAGAGCGGCAGATGGAGAGGCGGAGGATGATAATTACTTGCCCCCATCCGAAGGCGAGGCAAGCCTCGACGATGATGAATTCGTCGTGCCAGAAGATCCCGTCGAACAAGAGCGCTTCAAGCGCCGGCTTATAGCCATGGCAAATAGCCTTAAGAAAAAGCAGCAGCAGCTTCGAGATGATCAAGATCTGCTAGCTGACAGATGGACTGAAGTCCTCGCGGCCGAGGAATATAAACTCGAATGCCCTCCAAGAGTTACCCAAAATGCAGGTTGCTACCCCGACTAGAGGAAGAAGCATATGATGCGGCTGATCGGCCACCTCGTGGCCGCGATAGAGAGGCATTCCAGCCAAAAGCTCAGCCTGCACCCCGACGCCATTCAAATAAAAAGGCATGGGGAAATACGCCAGACCTGCGAGACATACTGGAGGACAAAGCAAAACATGCAAGAACGATCTACGGATTACGAGGGCGTGCCACTACGCGAGACGATAAACGTCACGCCAGATACAGTAAAAGTAAATCCGGCCGGGCCGAACATAGCAGGCAAGACTCATTGGAGCTGCGTCGCGATATAGCCCAGTACAGAGGTGCCGCACACCCCTTATGCTTCACAGATGAAGTAATGGATCATCAAATCCCAGAGGGTTTCATACCCGTAAACATAGAATCATACGATGGCACAACAGATCCTGCGGTATGGATCGAGGATTTCCTCCTGCATATCCACATGGCACGCGGTGATGATCTACACGCCATTAAATACCTCCCACTCAAACTCAAAGGACCACCTCGACATTGGCTCAATAGCTTGCCAGCAAAGTCCATTGGCTGTTGGGAGGATCTGGAAGCCGCATCCCTCGACAACTTTCAGGGCACTTATGTGCGACCATCAGATGCTGATGACTTGAGCCACATAATTTAGCAGCCAGAGGAATCGGCCAGGCAATTCTGGACATGGTTCCTAACAAAGAAAAATCAAATCGTCGACTGTCCGGATGCAGAGGCTCTAGCAGCTTTCAAGCACAACATCCGCGACGAGTGGCTAGCCCAACACCTTGGTCAGGAAAAGCCGAAATCTATGGCAGCCCTCACGACACTCATGACCCGCTTTTGTGCTGGAGAAGACAGCTGGCTGGCTCGCAGTAACAACATATCAAAGAACCATGGTACTTCGGATACCAAGGACGGCAGTAGTAGGTCACGTCGCAAAAAACATAAGCGCCGCATTAACAGCGACAATACCGAGGATACGGCAGTCAATGCCAGATTCAAAGGCTCTAAACCTGGTCAGCGGAAAAAGCCATTCAAAAGAAGCACTCCGGGCCCGTCCAGTTTGGACCGTATACTCGATCGCTCGTGTCAAATACACGGCACCCCCGACAAGCCAGCCAACCACACCAATAGGGATTGTTGGGTGTTCAAGCAGGCCGACAAGTTAATTGCCGGAAACAAAGATAAGGGGCCACATAGCGACGACGAGGAGGAGCCCCGACAGCCGAATACTGGAGGACAGAAGAGGTTCCTCCCACAAGTGCGGACGGTGAACATGATATACGCAACCCATATCCCCAAGAGGGAGCGGAAGCATGCGCTCAGGGACGTATATGCGTTGGAGCCAGTCACCCCAAAGTTCAACACATGGTCCTCCTGTCCGACCACCTTCGATCGCAGGGACCACCCCACTAGTATCCGTCATGGCGGATTCGCCGCACTGGTCTTAGACCCAATTATTGACGGATTTCACCTCACTCGAGTCCTTATGGATGGCGGCAGCAGCCTGAACCTGCTTTACCAGGACAGGGTGCGCAAAATGGGTATAGACCCGTAAAGGATCAAACCCACAAAAATGACCTTTAAAGGCATCATACCAGGTGTAGAGGCCCATTGCACAGGCTTGCTACGTCTCGAGCTTGCGTTGGTTTTCCCCGAAGAGGAAGGGATGATGCAGCAAAGTGGCGTAAGTATTTCCCCCAGTTTTTGAGAACCAAGGTATCAATCCAGTAGGAGCCCACGCTCAAGTCCCTCGTACCTGCACAAAGCGATAGCTACTCGCAACCAACGCGATTAGGGGTTGTGAATCCCTTCACGGTCACTTACGAGAGTGAGATCTGATAGATATAATATTTTTGGTATTTTTGGTATAAAGCTGCAAAGTAAAAAGTAAAAGCAAAGTAAAAAAGCAAAGCAAGATTAAAGTGATGGAGATTGATATGATGAGAATAGACCCGGGGGCCATAGGTTTCACTAGTGGCTTCTCTCAAGAGCATAAGTATTTTACGGCGGTGAACAAATTACTGTTGAGCAATTGACAGAATTGAGCATAGTTATGAGAATATCTAGGCATGATCATGTATATAGGCATCACATCCGTGACAAGTAGATCGAAACGATTCTGCATCTACTACTATTACTCCACTCATCGACCGCTATCCAGCATGCATCTAGAGTATTAAGTTAAAAACAGAGTAACGCCTTAAGCAAGATGACATGATGTAGAGAGATAAATTCATGCAATATGAAATAAACCCCATCTTGTTATCCTCGATGGCAACGATACAATACGTGCCTTGCTACCCCTTCTGTCACTGGGTAAGGACACCGCAAGATCGAACCCAAAGCTAAGCACTTCTCCCATGGCAAGAACTACCAATCTAGTTGGCCCAACCAAACGGATAATTCGAAGAGACTTGCAAAGATAACCAATCATACATAAAAGAATCCAGAGAAGATTCAAATATTATTCATAGATAGACTTGATGATAAACCCACAATTCACCGGTCTCAACAAACACACCGCAAAAAGAAGATTACATCAAATAGATCTCCACAAGAGAGGGGGAGAACTTTGTATTGAGATTTAAAGAGAGAGAAGAAGCCATCTAGCTACTAACTATGGACCCGAAGGTCTGAGGTAAACTACTCACACTTCATCGGAGGGGCTAGGATGATGTAGAAGCCCTCCGTGATGACGGACCTCTTTCGGCGGAGTTCTGGAACAGGCCCCAAGATGGGATCTCGTGGATACAGAAAGTTGTGGTGGTGGAATTAGGTTTTTGGCTCATGTTATGATCGTTTGGGGGTACGTGTGTATATATAGGAGGAAGAATTACGCTGGAGGAGGAACGAGGGGCTCACGAGGCAGGGGGGTGCGCCCTAGGGGGGGGGGCGTCCCCCACCCTCATGACCGCCTCTTTTGTTCCTTGGAGCAGGGTCCAAGTCTCCTGGATCACGTTCGGTGAGAAAATCATGTTCCCGAAGATTTTATTCCGTTGGGACTCCGTTTGATATTTCGTTTATCTGAAACACTGAAATAGGCAAAAAAACAACAATTCCGGGCTGGGCCTCTGGTTAATAGGTTAGTCCCAAAAATAATATAAAAGTGGAAAATAAAGCCCAATATAGTCCAAAACAGTAGATAATATAGCATGGAGCAATCAAAAATTATAGATACGTTGGAGACGTATCAAGGCTCAGTCACACTGGAAGTGGTCTTCGGATCCCCGGATAACTTCTGAAGCGAAGAGTTAATCTTCGATATAGTCTCGTTCCGCAGTGGTTATCACGCACTTCTCGGGCGAACCGCATTTGCGAGATTCAATGCGGTACCGCATTATGCATACCTCAAGCTCAAGATGCTAGGACCTCAGGGGGTCATTACAGTTAATGGAAACACAGAGCGCTCTCTCCGAACGGAGGAGCACACCGCGGCCCTCGCAGCGGAAGCGCAAAACAGCCTCTTAAGGCAATCCACTAGTTCAGCATTTAAGGACCCGAACACCTTCAAGCGCGCCAGGAGTAATCGGCAACAGGACCGCCTGGCATGTTCCGAGCTCGCATAGCAATACGACCCCCACCCCGGCCCAAGCCAAACGGCGAAACTCGTGCCACGCGTACATAATTATGCATTAAAAATACCATGGGAACAGATAGGGAGGGGCATGATTACGACCCGCTCCAAGACACGGCTTAAACCACACTAGGGGCTCCCTGCTTTGTTATTTTTCTCTTTCAGGACCTTAATCTCTGGAAACCCTGTCTGGCAGCATGATTGCCGAACACATGATGCAGCAACCAAGGAGGCAGAAAGCTACGTCACACCACAGAACTCCCAGGTGGATTACGATAACGAGTGAAATATTTGCTTTAATACTATTCCTCAGCTTGCCCTTGGCAGGGACATGTCAAACAGTCCTACTTTTTGCATGGCCAAAGAAAGTTATCCCTACAAAATCATATAGTTTGGCCATGCTCCATCTTCACCACACAAAGTATACAAATCATGCACAACCCCGATGACAAGCCAAGCAATTGTTTCATACTCTAACTTTTTCAAAACTTTTTCAATCTTCACGCAATACATGAGCGTGAGCCATGGATATAACACTATAGGTGGAATAGAATGGTGGTTGTGGAGAAGACAAAAAGGAGGGGAAGATAGTCTCACATCAACTAGGCATATCAACGGGCTATGGAGATGCCCAGCAATAGATAGCAATGTGAGTGAGTAGGGATTGCCATGCAACGGATGCACTAGAGCTATAAGTGTATGAAAGCTCAACAAAAGAAACTAGTGGGTGTGCATCCAACTTGCTTGCTCATGAAGACCTAGGGCAATATGAGGAAGCCCATTATTGGAATATACAAGCCAAGTTCTATAATGTAAAATTCCCACTAGTATATGAAAGTGACAACATATGAGACTCTCTATATGAAGAACATGGTGCTACTTTGAAGCACAATATATGAGACTCGCTATATCACGGTGCTACTTTGAAGCACAATTGTGGTAAAAGGATAGTAGCATTGCCCCTTTTTTTTGGCCTTCTTTTTTTTTCTTTGGCCTTTCTCCCTTTTTTTGGGACAATGCTCTATTGAATGATGATCATCACACTTTTATTTATTTACAACTTAATGATTACAACTCGATTCTAAAACAAAGTATGACTCTATATGGATGCCTCCGGCGGTGTACCGGGATATGCAATGAATCAAGAGTGACAAGTATGAATAAATTATGAACGGTGGCTTTGCCACAAATACTATGTCAACTACATGATCATGGTAAGCAATATGACAATAATGAATGTGTCATGATGAACTAGGTGGTGGAAAGTTGCATGGAAATATATCTCGGAATGGCTATGGAAATGCCATAATAGGTAGGTATGGTGGCTGTTTTGAGGAAGGTATATGGTAGGTGTATGATACCGGCGAAAGATGTGTGGTATTAGAGAGGCTAGCAAAGGTGGAAGGGTGAGAGTGCGTATAATCCATGGACTCAACATTAGTCATAAATAACTCATATACTTATTGCAAAAATCTAGAAGTTATCAAAGCAAAGTATTACGCGCATGCTCCTAGGGGGATAGATTGGTAGGAAAAGACCATCGCTCGTCCCCGACCGCCACTCATAAGGAGGACAATCAATAAATAAATCATGCTCCGACTTCGTTACATAACGGTTCACCATACGTGCATGCTACGGGAATCACAAACCTTAACACAAGTATTCTTTAAATTCACAACTACTCAACTAGCATGACTTTAATATTATCACCTCCATATCTCAAAACAATTATCATGCTTCAATCTTTTCTTAGTATTCAACACACTCAAAAGAAAGTTTCACAAATCTTGAATACCAAGTATATTATTATTAAGCAAATTACCATGCTATTAAGAGACTCTCAAAATAACTTAAGTGAAGCATGAGAGATCAATAGTTTCTTTAAAACATATCCACCACCGTGCTCTAAAAGATCTAAGTGAAGCACATAGAGCAAAATTATAACACTCAAAAGATATAAGTGAAGCACATAGAGCAAAATTATCTAGCTCAAAAGATATAAGTGAAGCACATAGAGAAAAATTATCTAGCTCAAAAGATATAAGTGAAGCACATAGAGTATTCTATCAAATTTTAATTCATGTATGGCTCTCTCAAAAGGTGTGTACAGCAAGGATGATTGTGGCATACTAAGACACAAAGACACAAATAATACAAGACGCTCCAAGCAAAACACATATCATGTTGGTGAATAAAAATATAGCTCCAAGTAAATTACCGATGGAAGTGGACGAAAGAGGGGATGCCTTCCAGGGCATCCCCAAGCTTTGACTTTTTGGTGTCCTTGGATTATCTTGGGGGTGGCATGGGCATCCCCAAGCTTAGGCTCTTGCCACTCCTTGTTCCATGATCCATCAAAAGAATTCACCCAAAACTTGAAAACTTCACAACACAAAACTCAAAATAGAAAACTCGTGAGCTCTGTTAGCGAAAGAAAACAAAAGACCACTTCAAGGTACTGTAATGAACTCATTCTTTATTTATATTGGTGTTAAACCTACTGTATTCCAACTTCTCTATGGATTATAAACTATTTTACTAGCCATAGATTCATCAAAATAAGCAAACAACACATGAAAAACAGAATCTTTCAAAAACAGAACAGTCTGTAGTAATCTGTAGCTAGCGCAAGATCTGGAACCCCAAACATTCTAAAATAAATTTCTGGACGTGAGGAATTTATCTATTAATCATCTGCAAAAAGAATTAACTAAATAGCACTCTTCAAATAAAAATGACAGCAGTTCTCGTGAGCGCTAAAGTTTCTGTTTTTTACAGCAAGTTCAACAAGACTTTCCCCAAGTCTTCCCAACGGTTCTACTTGGCACAAACACTAATTAAACACAAATAACACAACCAAAACAGAGGCTAAATAATTTATTTATTACTAAGCAGGAGCAAAAAGCAAGGAATAAAAATAAAATTGGGTTGCCTCCCAACAAGCGCTATCGTTTAACGCCCCTAGCTAGGCATAAAAGCGAGGATAGATCTAGGTATTGCCATCTTTGGTAGGCAATCCATAAGTGGCTCTCATGATAGTTTCATATGGTAATTTTATTTTCTTTCTAGGAAAGTGTTCCATGCCCTTTTTTAATGGAAATTGAAATCTAATATTCCCTTCCTTCATATCAATAATCGCACCAACCGTTCTAAGGAAAGGTCTACCAAGAATAATAGGGCAAGAAGGATTGCAATCTATATCAAGAACAATGAAATCTACGGGCACATAATTCCTATTTGCAACAATAAGAACATCATTAATCCTTCCCATAGGTTTCTTAATAGTGTAATCTGCAAGATGCAACTTTAGAGAGCAATCATCAAAATTACGGAAATCTAGTAAATCACACAAAGTCTTGGGAATAGTAGAGACACTAGCACCCAAATCACACAAAGCATAAAACTCATGATCTTTAATTTTAATTTTAATAGTTGGTTCCCACTCATCATAGAGTTTTCTAGGGATAGAAACTTTCAACTCAAGTTTTTCTTCATAAGATTGCATCAAGGCATCAACAATATGTTCGGTGAAGGCTTTATTTTGACTATAAGCATGTGGAGAATTTAGCACGGATTGCAACAAGGAAATACAATCAATTAAAGAGAAACTTTCATAATTAAATTCCTTGGAATCCAATATAGTGGGTTTAGCAACATATAGATTTTTATTTCTTTCAATCCCACTTTCATCAATTTCATCATTAAGATCTAAATACTCCGAATTTTTAGAACGCCTTCTAGGTAAAGGAAGATCATATTCAGTTTCATCAAGATTCATATTGCAAAATAAAGATTTAATAGGGGACACATCAATAACTTTTAGATCTTCATCTTGATTTTCATAGGTATTGGAAGAACACGCTTTAATAAAGGCATCTTTGGAAGCACGCATCCTAGCGGTTCTTTCCTTGCACTCATCAATGGAAATTCGCATGGCTTTGAGAGACTCATTGATATCATGCTTAGGAGGAATAGATCTAAGCTTTAAAGAATCAATCTCAAGAGAAATTCTATCAACGTTTCTAGCCAAATCATCAACTTTAAGCAATTTCTCCTCAAGCAAAGCATTAAAATTCTTTTGTGAATTCATAAACTCTTTAATACTATTCTCAAATTCAGAGGGCATCTTATTATAATTTCCATAAGAGTTGCTGTAGGAATTCCCATAATTATTAGAAGGATTACTAGGATATGGCCTAGGATTAGAATTCCCTCTATAAGCATTGTTACCAAAATTATTCCTACCAACAAAATTCACATACATAGATTAATTGTTATTCTCAATCAAAGTAGACAAAGGCATATCATTAGGATCAGAAGAAACACTCTTAGTAGCAAATAATTTCATAAGTTCATCCATCTTTCCACTCAACACATTGATTTCTTCTATCGCATGCACTTTTTTATTAAAAGATCTTTCAGTATTCCATTGAGAATAATTAACCATAATATTATCTAGGAGTTTAGTAGCATCTCCTAAAGTGATTTCCATAAAAGTGCCTCCCGCGGCCGAATCTAAAAGATTTCTAGAAGCAAAATTCAATCCGGCATAAATTTTTTGTATAATCATCCACAAATTCAAACCATGAGTAGGGCAATTACGTATCATTAATTTCATTCTCTCCCAAGCTTGTGCAACATGTTCATGATCAAGTTGTTTAAAGTTCATAATATCGTTTCTAAGAGAGATGATCTTAGCAGGAGGAAAATATTTAGAGATAAAAGCATCTTTGCACTTGTTCCATGAATCAATACTATTCTTAGGCAAAGACGAAAACCAAGCTTTAGCACGATCTCTAAGCGAAAAAGGAAATAGCTTCAATTTAACGACATCATTATTGACATCTTTTTTCTTTTGCATATCACATAAATCAACGAAGCTATTCAGATGAGTAGCGGCATCTTCACTAGGAAGGCCGGCGAATTGATCTTTCATAACAAGATTCAACAAAGCAGTATTAATTTCACAAGATTCAGCATCGGTAAGAGGAGCAATCGGAGTGCTAAGGAAATCATTATTATTGGTATTGGTGAAGTCACACAATTTAGTAGTATCTTGAGCCATCGCGACAAACAACCAATCTAACACACGAGCAAACAAAAAGGCAAATAGAGAGGGAGGATAGAGAGATAGAGAGAGGGCGAATAAAACGGCAAGGGTGAATTGGGGGGAGAGAAAAACGAGAGGCAAATGGCAAATAATGTAATGCGAGAGATAGGGATTGTGATGGGTACTTGGTATGTTGACTTTTTGCGTAGACTCCCCAACAACGGCGCCAGAAATCCTTCTTGCTATGTCTTGAGCTTGCGTTGGTTTTCCCCGAAGAGGAAGGGATGATGCAGCAAAGTAGCGTAACTATTTCCCTCAGTTTTTGAGAACCAAGGTATCAATCCAGTAGGAGCCCACGCTCAAGTCCCTCGTACCTACACAAAGCGATAGCTACTCGCAACTAACGCGATTAGGGGTTGTCAATCCCTTCACGGTCACTTACGAGAGTGAGATCTGATAGATATAATATTTTTCGTATAAAGATGCAAAGTAAAAAGTACAAGCAAAGTAAAAAAGCAAAGCAAGATTAAAGTGATGGAGATTGATATGATGAGAATAGAGCCGGGGGCCATAGGTTTCACTAGTGGCTTCTCTCAAGAGCATAAGTATTCTACGGTGGGTGAACAAATTACTGTTGAGCAATTGACATAATTGAGCATAGTTATGAGAATATCTAGGCATGATCATGTATATAGGCATCATGTCCGTGACTAGTAGATCGAAACGATTCTGCATCTACTACTATTACTCCACTCATCGACCGCTATCCAGCATGCATCTAGAGTATTAAGTTAAAAATAGAGTAACGCCTTAAGCAAGTTGACATGATGTAGAGAGATAAATTCATGCAATATGAAATAAACCCCATCTTGTTATCCTCGATGGCAGCGATACAATACGTGCCTTGCTGCCCCTTCTGTCACTGGGTAAGGACACCGCAAGATCGAACCCAAAGCTAAGCACTTCTCCCATGGCAAGAACTACCAATCTAGTTGGCCAAACCAAACGGATAATTCGAAGAGACTTGCAAAGATAACCAATCATACATAAAAGAATTCAGAGAAGATTCAAATATTATTCATAGATAGACTTGATCGTAAACCCACAATTCATCGGTCTCAACAGACACACCGCAAAAATAAGATTACATCAAATAGATCTCCACAAGAGAGGGGGAGAACTTTGTATTGAGATTCAAAGAGAGAGAAGAAGCCATCTAGCTACTAACTATGGACCCGAAGGTCTGAGGTAAACTACTCACACTTCATCGGAGGGGCTAGGATGATGTAGAAGCCCTCCGTGATGACGGCCCTCTTCTGGCGGAGCTCCAGAACAGGCCCCAAGATGGGATCTTGTGGATACAGAAAGTTGCGGCGATGGAATTAGGTTTTTGGCTCCTTTTCTGATCGTTTGGGGGTACGTGTGTATATATAGGAGGAAGAAGTACGCCGAAGGAGCAACGAGGGGCCCACGAGGCAGGGGAGCGCCCTAGGGGGGGGGCGCCCCCCACCCTCGTGACCGCCTCTTTTGTTCCTTGAGCAGGGTCCAAGTCTCCTGGATCACGTTCGGTGAGAAAATCACGTTCCCAAAGATTTTATTCCGTTTGGACTCCGTTTGATATTTCGTTTATCTGAAACACTGAAATAGGCAAAAAAAACAACAATTCTGGGATGGGCCTCCGGTTAATAGGTTAGTCCCAAAAATAATATAAAAGTGGAAAATAAAGCCCAATATAGTCCAAAACAATAGATAATATAACATGGAGCAATCAAAAATTATAGATACGTTGGAGACGTATCAAGGCTCAGTCACACTGGAAGTGGTCTTCGGATCCCCGGATAACTTCCGAAGCGAAGAGTTAATCTTCGATATAGTCTCGTTCCGCAGTGGTTATCACGCACTGCTCGGGCGAACCGCATTTGCGAGATTCAATGCGGTACCGCATTATGCATACCTCAAGCTCAAGATGCTAGGACCTCAGGGGGTCATTACAGTTAATGGAAACACAGGGCGCTCTCTCCGAACGGAGGAGCACACCGCGGCCCTCGCAGCGGAAGCGCAAAGCAGCCTCTTAAGGCAATCCACTAGTTCAGCATTTAAGGACCTGAACACCTTCAAGCGCGCCAGGAGTAATCGGCAACAGGACCGCCTGGCATGTTCCGAGCTCGCATAGCAATACGACCCCCACCCCGGCCCAAGCCAAACGGCGAAACTCGTGCCACGCGTACATAATTATGCATTAAAAATACCATGGGAACAGATAGGGAGGGGCATGATTACGACCCGCTCCAAGACACGGCTTAAACCACACTAGGGGCTCCCTGCTTTGTTATTTTTCTCTTTCAGGACCTTAATCTCTGGAAACCCTGTCCGGCAGCATGATTGCCGAACACATGATGCAGCAACCAAG
The DNA here is from genome assembly GCF_056163025.1 of Triticum urartu. Lineage (NCBI taxonomy): Eukaryota > Viridiplantae > Streptophyta > Magnoliopsida > Poales > Poaceae > Triticum > Triticum urartu. Next base: position 553,364,721 of record NC_141879.1, on the reverse strand, counting down.
GAGGCAGAAAGCTACGTCACACCACAGAACTCCCAAGTGGATTACGATAACGAGTGAAATATTTTCTTTAATACTATTCCTCAGCTTGCCCTTGGCAGGGACATGTCAAACAGTCCTACTTTTTTCTTATTGCACCGCATGTATCATTCTTCTTTGACGCACCTTTTTGAATAAACAATGCATATCATTAAGACTATTATTGCATTCTTCTTATATATATATATATATATGTTCATTCATGACATCCAGCACCCGTACACTCTGGTACGGCCAATGCGCTAGGGGCTTAAGCATACCCCACAATACGGCGTGAGTAGTCCGCACACTTTCAATAGTGCGGCACCCCGAACTTATAGCATTATATGCATCAGCTCTGAATCATGTCTTGGGTCAATAGTTGGGTTTGCCCGGCTCCCATGTTTTGGTACCTTACGTTCCGCTATATCGGCTAAGGTAGCACTGGGAGAACTACTGCGATTGTGCCCTGGTTCTGCTGGGCTAAGCACCTCAGTAGAGAAAGCTAATACTGACTGTCATGATAAGGTGAGAGACTGATCGCTGTTCGAGAGGTTTTCGAGTCCTTAAAGACTTATGCCGCTTAGAGCGAGGAGTCGGCCCTGTCCGGCTTAAGGCGTGTATCGCGCCCTGAGTTCGGCCTTCCGAACACTAGGGATCTTTGCCGAAATTTAAAATTATAGAATTCTATGGCTAAGTGAGAGTGATAACGCATTATAGTCCGATTGCCTTGTTCGTTGTGCTGAGCACCTCCCTCGAAGGACCCAAAAATGGGAACAAGAGTGCTCAGGTTTATCCCGAACACCCCAGCACTCATGGCATGGGGGCAGAAGCTGACGACTAGCCATCTCTCAGATTTGATAAACAGCCAAACCGAAGGTAATATTTTAAATTCAAACAAGCGTTGCATAGCGCATATGAACAAGTTTTCATGAATACAGGATTACACGAGCGGGTTTACTCAAATATTGTATCTTTGGTACACTCGTCCGCTATGAGACGGTCACCCTTCAGGACAACCTCATAGTACATCTCGGGGTGGCGATGCTCCTTGCCCTCCGGCGGCTCTTCGTTGATCAGCTTCACGGCGTCTAGCTTGGCCCATTGCACCTTCACACGGGCGAAAGCCCAGCGTGCACCTTCGATGCAGACGGACCGCTTGACGACTTCCAGCCGTGGGCAGGCATCCACAGGCCGCCTCACCAGGCCGAAGTAGCTGTTCGGAAGGGCGTCGCCAGGCCACAGCCAGACTATAAAGCCCTTCATGGCCTGTTCTGCCGCCTTGTATAGCTCGACCAGCTGCTTTAGCTGGTCGCTCATAGGCACCGGGTGTTCGGTCCCAGTATATTGGGCCCAGAACAACTTCTCCGTTGAGCTTCCCTCCTCGGCTTGGTAAAACGTTGCGGCATCCGACACGCTGCGGGGCAAATCTGTGAATGCTCCTGGAGAGCTCCGGATTCGGGTAAGTAACAAGTAATTTACTTTCACATGCTTGCTTTGCATATAGAATGCCTTACCCGCCGCTATCTCCTTCATTGCATCAATCTCCTGGAGGGCCTTTTTGGGCTTCGGCCTTGGCACTCTTTGCGCTCTCGAGGGCCGCGGCAAACTCAGACTCTCGCGTCTTCAAGTCAAGCTCCAACGCCTCGTGCTTCGTCACGAGAGCGTGGAGCTCTTGCTGCACCTCGCCCACCTGTGCCTCATGCCTTTCCCGCTCGGTGCGCTCCTTGTTCGCTTTGTTTTCAGCCTCGGATAGCGCTTGCTTCAGGGTCGCCACCTCGGTCGTGGCCCCTGGCAAATTTACGATGATCCTGTCATTATGCAGTCGCATTCTTTTTATACATATCCATAGACTAGGTACTACTTACCTTTGTTCTCCTCGATCTGCCTCTTGGCAAGGCCGAGCTCGTCCTTGGACCCTTTAAGGTCCTGCTTCAATGCGGCGACCTCTGCAGTCAGTGCGGCAGATGCCAGTAGCGAAGCCTGCATACGCATATAGACATACTTATGTTAGACTCCTCCAATATTGTTTGATCCTCTATTCAGCTTTTCTTTTTGAACACCGAACAGAGCATCAGGGGCTACTGTCTATGCGGTAATATTTTTCCTATATTTCAAAAACTTACCTCAAAGCCTGTCAGAAGGCTGGCACAGGCTTCAGTCAATCCGCTATTGGCGGACTGAACCTTCTGGACCACCGCACTCATAATAGTGCGGTGCTCTTTGTCGATGGAAGCGCTGCGAAGCGCTCCCAGCAGATTGTCCGGTGCCTCTGGTTGGACAAAGGTCACCGGCACAGGCGTCTTGCCCCTTTTGGAAGGAGGTCGCCTGCCTGAGTCCGGAACCATTGGAGGTTCCGGCGCGGTGTTCGGCTAATGGCCGAACTCGGAGCCCTCGGGAGCCTTGCTCCCGGAGTCCGGAAGGTCGCCTTGAGGCGCCTCCAGGACTGTCTCCCCTCGACCCGGTGCCTCTTGAGACAATACCTCGGCGTTGTCCGTAGGGCAAGGAGAGGTGGCGGTCGGAAGTGGATCGCTATCCATATCCGATGAGCCCAGGGAGCCGTCCGACGATACGTCGATACGGGCTCGTGGTGGTCTGCATAATCATAATTCGGCATTAGGAGAAGTAGTGCGACAAAGGAATGCTATGAGTTACTCTGGTATCCGAATACTTACAACTTCGCCAGGGGCTTGACCCTGAGCAGCCACTCGTCTTCGCCTTCGGCGGCAGTGGTGGAGTACTCCGGAAGGGAGTCCTTCCCTTCTTGGACCCTTCGCCCCCCCCCCCAGTAGGGGCGGCCTTCCTTTTCTTGTCTCCCCCGACTGGAGGGGAACATCTTCATCTTCCTCCTCGTCTTCGGGGGAGGAGTGCGTCGTGAAGTTATCGGACGATAAGTCCGATAAACCCTGGTGTCGGGAACTCTTTTGGGTTCCCTTGGCCTTCTTGGTCTTCTCCGGCACCTTGTAAGGAGCCGGAGTCAGCATCTCCGTCAGGAGAGCATCCGCAGTGTCTTCGGGCAGAGGGGCCGGACAGTTAATCTGCCCCGACGTCTCCACCCAGTCCTGTCAAAGGCATGGAGCTCAGACCCCGCACATGGTTAAGTTGGGGGAAATAAATATCCTACCGGATGTATAGAACTCACCGAATGCGCTTGGCGCTTCGTGCTTATCCTGCGGTCCTCGGTGAGGGAGGGAGGGACCTCGGCGCCCTTGAACAGCACCTTCCAGACGTCCTTGTGCGTCGTGTCGAAGAGCTCGCTCAGAGTCTGGTGCTGGGCCGGGTCGAACTCCCACAAGTTGAAGTCCCGTTGTTGGCACGGGAGGATCTGGCGGATGAGCATGACCTGGACTATATTGTCAAGCTTGAGCTTCTTGCCGGCCATATTCCGGATACATTTCTGGAGTCCGTCCAGCTCTACCGATGAACCCCAGGACAGGCCCTTCTCTTTCCAGGAGGTGAGTCGCGTGGGGATTCCGGATCAAAACTTGGGGGCAGCCACCCATTTGGCGTCGCGCGACTCGGTGATGTAGAACCACGCCGATTGCCACCCCTTTATGGTCTCCACGAAGGAGCCTTCAAGCCATATAACGTTGGGCATCTTGCCCACCATGGCTCCGCCGCATTCTGCTTGTTAGCCACACACCACCTTCGGCTTGATATTGAAGGTCTTTAACCACAGGCCGAAGTGGGGCCGGATGCGGAGGAAAGCCTCACACACAACGATGAACGCCGAAATGTTGAGGACGAAGTTCGGGGCCAGATCATGAAAGTCCAGCCCGTAGTAGAACATGAGACCACAGGCGAATGGATGGAGGGGAAACCCTAGTCTGTGGAGGAAGTGGTGGAGGAAAACTACCCTCTCATGAGGTTCAGGGGTAGGAACGATCTGCCCCGCAGTAGGCAGCCGATGCGCTATATTCGCGGCCAAGTATCTGGCTCCGCGTAGCTTCTTGATGTGTCCCTCCGTAACGGAGGAAGCCATCCATTTGCCTCCCGCTCCGGACATGATTGGAGAAGGTTTAGGGGAAGGATGTGGGCTTGGGCGTTGGAGCTCGAGTGCGCAAGAGTGGATGAGCAAGGAGGAAGAAGGCATGGGTAGAAAAAAGGTTAAACCTTGTCCCTTTATAAGGGCGGCCGAAACTATGCGCCCCCACTAGCCTGGTAAAACTCGCTTATCCCCCAAGCGCCGTAATCGATGGCGCGGTTGGGTTACCCACGCCCGTATTGATGAGAATCCCGTAATAAGGGGAACACGATCTCTGCTTTGACAAGACGTGTCAAGAAACTGCCTTGCATTGTGTGCGGGGCTAGTTAAAGGAAACGGTTCAAATAATTACCGGGCCATGGCATAATGTCATGTTGCCAAAACGTGGCAGCAGATTAGATTTGTGGAAATATTATTCTCTCTACGGTGGTATGTGGAACTTATTTTGCAGGGTCGGACACTATCCTTGTATTCAAATTCTTCCGTGATGTATTCGGAGGAGGAACCCGCCTTGCAATGCCGAAGACAATACTGCACGCCGGACTCATCGTCATTGAAGCCTGGTTCAGGGGCTACTGAGGGAGTCCTGGATTAGGGGGTCTCCGGACAGCCGGACTATATCCTTTTGCCGGAGTGTTAGACTATGAAGATACAAGATTGAAGACTTCGTCTCGTGTCCGGATGGGACTCTACTTGGTATGGAAGGCAAGCTAGGCAGTACAGATATGGATATCTCCTCCTTTGTAACCGACCTTGTGTAACCCTAACCCTCTCCGGTGTCTATATAAACCGGAGGGTTTTAGTCCGTAGGACAACAACAATCATACCATAGGCTTGCTTCTAGGGTTTAGCCTCTCCGATCTCGTGGTAGATCAACTCTTGTAAGACCCATATCATCAAGAATAAATCGAGCAGGACGTAGGGTTTTACCTCCATTAAGAGGGCCCGAACCTGGGTAAAACATTGTGTCCCCTGCCTCCTGTTACCATCCGCCTTATATGCACAGTTCGGGACCCCCTACCCGAGATCCGCCGGTTTAGACACCGACAACCTTCTTCTTGATAACATCATCGGTCATACCTGCAAGCTTAAATAATCCACAAACTTCATCCACATAGATTAAGTGCAAATCGGGATACAATGTTCCATCTCCCGCAAAAGGTTTAGCTAGTAGTTTCTCTATCATACCCGAAGGAATTTCAAAGTAAACATTTTCAGTAGGTTCAGTAGGTTGGGGGTAACTAATTGTGGTTCGGACGAGGTGAAGATACCCCGAACAAACCCCTCAAAGGATTATGTTCCATAGTAACAAGTGACAGTAAATTTCAGCACACTATATAAATTTTTCCTTACCAAATTCCACCTACCAAAGGTGCTTCACTCCCCGGCAACGGAGCTAGAAAAGAGTCTTGATGACCCACAAGTATAGGGGATCTATCGTAGTCCTTTCGATAAGTAAGAGTGTCGAACCCAACGAGGGGCAGAAGGAAATGATAAGCGGTTTTCAGCAAGGTATTCTCTACAAGCACTGAAATTATTGGTAACAGATAGTTTTGTGATAAGGTAATTGGTAACGAGTAGCAAGTAATAAAAGGAAATAAGGTGCAGCAAGATGGCCCAATCCTTTTTGTAGCAAAGGACAAGCCTGGACAAACTCTTATATGAAGGAAAGCGCTCCCGAGGACACATGGGAATTATCGTCAAGCTAGTTTTCATCACGTTCATATGATTCGCATTCGATACTTTGATAATTTGATATGTGGGTGGAACGGTGCTTGGGTACTGTCCTTCTTGGACAAGTATCCCACTTATGATTAACCCCTATTGCAAGCATCCGCAACTACAACAGAAGTATTAAGGTAAACCTAACCATAGCATGAAACATATGGATCCAAATCAGCCCCTTACGAAGCAACGCATAAACTTGGGTTTAAGCTTCTGTCACTCTAGCAATCCATCATCTACTTATTACTTACCAATGCCTCCCTCTAGGCCCAAACAATGGTGAAGTGACATGTAGTCGACGTTCACATGACACCACTAGAGGGATGACAACATACATCTCATCAAATATCGAACAGATACCAAATTCACATGACTACTAATAGCAAGACTTCTCCCATGTCCTCAGGAACAAACGTAACTACTCACAAAGCATATTCATGTTCATAATCAGAGGGGTATTAATATGCATAATGGATTTGAACATATAATCTTCCACCAAGTAAACCAACTAGCATCAACTACAAGGAGTAATCAACACTACTAGCAACCCACAGGTACCAATCTGAGGTTTGGATACAAAGATTGGATACAAGAGATGAACTAGGGTTTGAGATGAGATGGTGCTGGTAAAGATGTTGATGGATATTGACCCCCTCCCGATGAGAGGATCGTTGATGATGAAGATGGCGATGATTTCCCCCTCTCGGAGGGAAGTTTCCCCGACAGAACAGCTCCGCCGGAGCCCTAGATTGGTTCCGCCTCGTGGCGGCGGAGTTTCGTCCCGTGAGCTTGTTTATGATTTTTTCTCGGATGAAAGACTCCATATAGCCAAAGATGGGCATCGGAGGGCCACCAGGGGGCCCACGAGGCAGGGGGCACGCCCAGGGGGGTAGGGCACGCTCCCCACCCTCGTGGCCAAGGTGTGGCCCCCCTCTGGAACTTTCTTCGCTCAGTATTTTTTATATATTCTGTAAATAACTTCCATGAAGTTTCAGGACCTTTGGAGCTGTGCAGAATAGGTCTATAATATTCGCTCCTTTTCCAGCCCAGAATCCCAGCTGCCCGCATTCTCCCTCTTCATGTAAACCTTGTAAAATAAGAGATAATAGGCATAAGTATTGTGACATAATGTGTAATAACAGCCCATAATGCAATAAATATTGATATAAAAGCATGATGCAAAATGGACGTATCATACTCCGCTTCACACGTAGATCCCGACACGACGCTTTGTTTAGAACTGTTCCAACTGACAACTCCACCGTTCAATATAAACACGTATCCAGTTTGCAATTTAGAATCATCCGGTTCGGTGTCAAATCTTGCGTCAACATAACCATTTACGACGAGCTCTTTATCACCTCCATAAACGAGAAACATATCCTTTAGTCCTTTTCAGGTATTACAGGATGTTCTTGACCGCTGTCCAGTGATCCACTCCTGGATTACTTTGGTACCTCCCTGTTAGACTAATAGCAAGGCACACATCAGGTGTGGTACACAACATTGCATACATGATAGATCCTATGGTTGAAGCATAGGGAACACTTTTCATTTTCTCTCTATCTTCTGCAGTGGTCGGGCATTGAGTCTTACTCAACTTCACACCTTGTAACACAGGCAAGAACCCTTTCTTAACTTGATCCATTTTGAACTTCTTCAAAACTTTATCAAGGTATGTGCTTTGTGAAAGTCCAATTAAGCGTCTTCATCTATCTCTATAGATCTTGATGCCCAATATATAAGTAGCTTCACCGAGGTCTTTCATTAAAAAACTCTTATTCAAGTATCCTTTTATGCTATCCAGAAATTCTATATCATTTCAAATCAACAATATGTCATCCACATATAATATTAGAAATGCTACAGAGCTCCCACTCACTTTCTTATAAATACAGGTTTCTCCAAAAGTCTGTATAAAACCATATGCTTTGATCACACTATAAAAACGTTTATTCCAACTCCGAGAGGCTTGCACTAGTCCATAAATGGATCGCTGGAGCTTGCAAACTTTGTTAGCACCTCTTGGATCGATAAAACCTTCAGGTTCCATCATATACAACTCTTCTTCCAGAAATCCATTCAGGAATGCAGTCTTTACATCCATTTGCCAAATTTCATAATCATAAAATGCGGCAATTGCTAACATGATTCGGACGGACTTAAGCATCGCTACGGGTGAGAAGGTCTCATCGTAGTCAACACCTTGAACTTGTCGAAAACCTTTCGCGACAAGTCAAGCTTTGTAGACAGTAATGTTACCGTCGGCGTCAGTCTTCTTCTTGAAGATCCATTTATTCTCGATGGCTTGCCAATCATCGGGCTAGTCAACCAAAGTCCACACTTTGTTCTCATACATGGATCCCATCTCAGATTTCATGGCCTCAAGCCATTTTGCGGAATATGGGCTCATCATCACTTCCTCATAGTTCGTAGGTTCGTCATGGTCAAGTAACATGACCTCCAGAACAGGATTACCGTACCACTCTGGTGTGGATCTTACTCTGGTTGACCTACGAGGTTCGGTAGTAACTTGATCTGAAGTTTCATGATCATCATCATTGGCTTCCTCACCAATTGGTGTAGTTGTCACAGGAACCAGTTTCAGTGATGGACTACTTTCCAATAAGGGAGCAGGTACAGTTACCTCATCAAGTTCTACTTTCCTCCCACTCATTTCTTTCGAGAGAAACTCCCTCTCTAGAAAGAATCCATTCTTAGCAACGAATTTCTTGCCTTCAGATCTATGATAGAAGGTGTACCCAACAGTCTCCTTTGGTTATCCTATGAAGACACATTTCTCCGATTTGGGTTCGAGCTTATCAGGTTGAAGCATTTTCACATAAGCATCGCAACCCCAAACTTTAAGAAACGACAACTTTGGTTTCTTGCCAAACCATAGTTCATAAGGAGTCGTCTCAACGGATTTAGATGGTGCCCTATTTAACGTGAATGCAACCATCTCTAAAGCGTAACCACAAAATGATAGCGGTAAATCAGTAAGATACATCATAGATCGCACCATATCTAGTAAAGTACGATTACGACGTTAGGACACACCATTACGCTGTGGTGTTCTGGGTGGCGTGAGTTGCGAAACTATTCCGCACTGTTTCAAATGAAGACCAAACTCATAACTCAAATATTCTCCTCCACGATCATATCGTAGAAACTTTATTTTCTTGTTACGATGATTTTCCACTTCACTCTGAAATTCTTTGAACTTTTCAAATGTTTTAGACTTATGTTTCATCAAGTAGATATACCCATATCTACTCAAATCATCTGTGAAGATGAGAAAATAATGATACCTGCCGCGAGCCTCAATATTCATCGGACCACATACATCAGTATGTATGATTTCCAACAAATCTGTTGCTCGCTCCATAGTTCCGGAGAACGACGTTTTAGTCATCTTGCCCATGAGGCATGGTTCACAAGTACCAAGTGATTCATAATCAAGTGATTCCAAAAGTCCATCAGAATGGAGTTTCTTCATGCGCTTTACACCAATATGACCTAAACGGCAGTGCCACAAATAAGTTGCACTATCATTATCAACTCTGCATCTTTTGGCTTCAACATTATGAATATGTGTATCACTACTATCGAGATTCATCAAAAATAGACCACTCTTCAAGGGTGCATGACCATAAAAGATATTACTCATATAAATAGAACAACCATTATTCTCTGATTTAAATGAATAACCGTCTCACATCAAACAAGATCCAGATATAATGTTTATCCTCAACGATGGCAGCAAAATAACAATTATTCAGGTCTAAAACTAATCCTGAAGGTAGATGTAGAGGTAGCGTGCCGACGGCGATCACATCGACTTTGGAACCATTTCCCACGCGCATCATCACCTCGTCCTTAGCCAATCTTCGCTTAATCCATAGTCCCTGTTTTGAGTTGCAAATATTAGCAACAGAACCAGTATCAAATACCCAGGTGCTACTGCGAGCTTTAGTAAGGTACACATCAATAACATGTATATCACATATACCTTTGTTCACCTTGCCATCCTTCTTATCCGTCAAATACTTGGGGCAGTTCCGCTTCCAGTGACCAGTCCCTTTGCAGTAGAAGCACTCAGTCTCAGGCTTAGGTCCAGACTTTGGTTTCTTCTCTTGAGCAGCAACTTGTTTGCCGTTCTTCTTGAAGTTCCCTTTCTTCTTCCCTTTACCCTTTTTCTTGAAACTGGTGGTCTTATTGACCATCAACACTTGATGCTCCTTCTTGATTTCTACCTCCGCAGCCTTTAGCATTGCGAAGAGCTCGGGAATTGTCTTATCCATCCCTTGCATACTATAGTTCATCACGAAGCTCTTGTAGCTTGGTGGCAGTGATTGAAGAACTCTGTCAATGACACTATCATCAGGAAGATTAACTCCCAGTTGAGTCAAGTGGTTATGGTACCCAGACATTCTGAGTATATGTTCACTGACAGAACTATTCTCCTCCATCTTGCAGCTGTAGAACTTATTGGAGACTTCATATCTCTCAATCTGGGCATTTTCTTGAAATATTAACTTCAACTCCTGGAACATCTCATATGCTCCATGATGTTCAAAACGTCGTTGAAGTCCCAGTTCTAAGCCGTAAAGCATGGCACACTGAACTATCGAGTAGTCATCAACACGCGACTGCCAGGCATTCACAATGTCTATAGTTGCCGGCGTGGGTGGTACACCTAGCGGTGCTTCCAGGACATAATTCTTCTGTGCAGCAATGACGATAATCCTCAAGTTACGGAACCAGTCGGTGTAATTGCTACCATCATCTTTCAACTTTGCTTTCTCAAGGAACACATTAAAATTTAACGGAACAACAACACGGGCCATCTATCTACAACAACATAGACAAGCAAAATACTATCAAGTACTAAGTTCATGATAAATTAAAGTTCAATTAATCATATTTAAGAACTCCTACTTAGATAGACATCCCTCTAATCATCTAAGTGATCATGTGATCCATATCAACTAAACCATGTCCGATCATCACGTGAGATGGAGTAGTTTTCAATGGTGAACATCACTATGTTGATCATATTTACTATATGATTCATGCTTGACCTTTCGGTCTTAGTGTTCTGAGGCCATATCTGCATATGCTAGGCTCGTCAAGTTTAACCTGAGTATTCTGCGTGTGCGAAACTGGCTTGCACCCGTTGTAGATGGACGTAGAGCTTATCACACCCGATCATCACGTGGTGTCTCGGCACGACAAACTTTGGCAACGGTGCATACTCAGGGAGAACACTTGTACCTTGAAATTTAGTGAGAGCTCATTGAGGGAGTCCCGGATTAGGGGGTCTTCGGATAGTCGGACTATATCCTTTGGCCGGACTGTTGGACTATGAAGATACGAGATTGAAGACTTTGTCCCGTGTCTGGATAGGACTCTACTTGGCGTGGAAGGAAAGCTAGGCAATACGGATATGCATACCTCCTCCTTTGTAACCGACCTTGTGTAACCCTAGCCTCCTTCGGTGTCTATATAAACCGGAGGGTTTTGGTCCGTAGGACAACATACAATCATACCATAGGCTAGCTTCTAGGGTTTAGCCTCTCTGATCTCGTGGTAGATCAAATCTTGTACTACTCATATTATCAAGAATAATCAAGCAGGACATAGGGTTTTACCTCCATCAAGAGGGCCCGAACCTGGGTAAAACATCGTGTCCCCTGCCTCCTATTACCATCCGCCTTAGACACACAGTTCGGGACCCCCTACCCGAGATCCGCCGGTTTTGACACCGACATTGGTGCTTTCATTGAGAGTTCCTTTGTGTCATCATCATTAGGCTTGATGGCTTCTTCAATCATCGATAGCAATGCAGTCCAAGGTGAGACTTTTCTTCCCGGACAGATCTTTGTATTCGGCGGCTTCGCACTGCGGGCCAACTCGCTTGGCCATCTGGAGCAGATCGAGAGTTACGCCCCTGGCCGCCAGGTCAGGTTTGGAAGCTTAAACTACATGGCCGATATCCGCGAAGACTTGATCTTCGACGGATTCGAGCCCCTGCCTAGTGCGCCACACGGTTATGATGAGCCTGATTTAGCTCTACCATCGGACAGTGTTCAGGAGATCGCGCTGGCAACCGCTCTGACCCTCAATTCGGAGCCAGTTGCGCCATCCATGGACGGGTGGATAGACCCCGCCACGGAGGCCGTATCCTCAGCGGCTAATGAGCCGAGTATCGACCTTACCCTTCACGAGAACCGTGATGCCAAGCTGCTGGATCCTTCCCCGGCCACGGACTCCGAACCGCCTGCGCCCGTGCCTATCGAATCTGACTTGGCGCCGATCATGGAGTTTACCTCCGCGGATATCTTTCAGCACTCGCCCTTCGGCGACATACTGAACTCATTAAGGTCTCTCTCCTTGTCAGGAGAGTCCTTGCCGAACTATGTCCGGCAGGATTGGGATGCGGATGACGAAGAAATTTGCCGCCCACCCACCACCCACTTAGTAGCCACTATCGACGATTTGACCAACATGCTCGACTTCGACTCTGAAGACATCGACGGTATGGATGACGATGCAGGAGACGAACATGAACCACTGCCCAAAGGGTACTGGACGCCCACTTCATCATATGACGTATACGACACACCCAAAGAAAACGACGACGAGGAACGGAAGGACGCAACGAAGGGTTGTTCCCTCGAGAAGCAGTCAAAGCGGCGGCGTAAGCGCCGCTCCAAATCCCGCCTCGGCAGAAACAACGATCATATAGACCCAGCGTTAGAGCAGGGTGAACCATCGCCCGACCACGGCAACACGGAGAATCAAACCAAACAACCCGACTCCGTCGAAGATAACAGTCTGGACGACATCACACCGGACAGGCACCCGGAGCAACAGAATGCCCATCAAAGGCTTGTTGCCACTGCGAGGAGTCTGAAAAAGCAGAAGCAAAGGCTCAGGGCTGCACAAGACACACTCAGAATCAGATGGAGTGAAGTACTCAACACTACAGCGAAGTACGGCGGTAATTGCCACATCAAGAGCTACCCGAAGTGAAAATTGCTACCTGAATTCGATGAGGAGGCCTTAGATCCCCCGCAATTAAAAAACAAAACGGCCATCCAGTCGGATAGACGACCTCATGGCCAACATAGAGTGGCAAACGACACCACACATAAGCCAGTACGCGATCCACGCGAGGGCGCGCATCAAAAGGACGGCGCAACCAGATCCATATACGGGCCACGCAAGCGCGCTCCAGCATGCAATGCAACACAACAAACATCTGAACACCACGGTACGCCCAAATACAGGGGTGCCGCACACCCCCTATGTTTCACCGATGAGGTGCTGGACCATGAATTTCCAGAGGGATTCAAACTCGTAAACATAGCGTACGACGGAACGACAGACCCTGGGGTCTGGATTGAGGACTACATCCTCCATATCCACATGGCTCGAGGAGATGATCTCCACGCCATCAAGTACTTACCCCTCAAGCTCAAAGGGCCAGCTCGGCACTGGCTTAAAAGCCTCCCCAAAAACTCCATTGGAAGCTGGGAAGAGCTCGAAGACGCCTTTCGGGAAAATTTTCAAGGGACCTATGTCCGACCACTAGATGCAGACGATTTAAGTCATATAACTCAACAGCCGGAGAGTCAGCCCGCAAGTTGTGGAGCGGGTTCCTCACTAAAAAGAACCAAATAGTCGACTGTCCGGACGTCGAAGCCTTAGCAGCTTTCAAGCACAGCGTCCGAGACGAATGGCTCGCCAGACACCTCAGCCAAGAAAAGCCGAGAACAATGACAGCTTTAAAAAGCCTCATGACCCGCTTTTGCACGGGCGAGGACAGCTGGTTAGCCCGATGCAGCACCAGCGACCCAAGTACATCCGAAGTCAGGGACGGAAATGGGAAATCACGACGCAGCAAAAACAAGCGCCGGAATAAAGAAGAAAGCCCGAAGAGCACGGCGGTAAACGCTGGATTCAGAAGCTCTCGGCCAGGTCAGCAAAAGCTACCCTACAAAGGCAACAGAGACGAACTATCCAGCCTAAACAAGATTCTGGACCAAATATGTCAGATCCATAGCACCCCCGATAAATCTGCAAATCATACCCACAGAGAATGTTGGGTCTCCAAGCAATCCGGCAAACTTAATGCCAAACACAAGGGGCAGGATACACCAAGAGAAGACGAGGACGAGCCTCGCAAGCAAAGCACTGGGGAACAGAAGAAATTCCCACCAGAAGTCAAAACAGTCAACGTGTTACACGTGATAAAGGGGAGAAACAAATCGGCACCCCTAGAGACACATGCCCCAGGGCCTATCACCACGGAGTTCTGCCACTGGTCGTCCCAACCGATCACCTTTGACCATTGGGATTACTCGACAAGTATCCGACATGCAGGATGGGCTACCTTGGCATTAGACCCAATAATTGACGGATACCACTTCACACGAGTCCTGATGGACGGCGGCAGCAGTTTAAACCTAATATACCAGGACACAGTCCGCAACATGGGGATAGACCCAGCAAAAATTAGCCATAGCAATACTACCTTTAAAGGAGTAACGCCAGGCCCAGAAGCCCATTGCACGGTCTCCCTGCTACTATAGGTTATATTCGGCCTTCCCGATAACTTCCGCAGCGAAAAGTTAACCTTCCACATCGCTCCGTTCCAAAGTGGCTATCAAGCACTACTCGGACGCGAAGCTTTCGCTCGCTTTAACGCAATACCGCATTACGCTTCTCTCATGCTTAAGATGCCCGGTCCATGTGGCATCATTACAGTAAATGGAAATATTGAGCGCTCCTTGCTCGCCAAAGACAGTGCGGCTGCCTTGGCAGCCGCACACTAAATGACCTCACCAACTAAAGCATTTGACAGGTCGTTAAGACCACGAATGCGGATAGACGAGTCCGACGCAGCTATATGTAATTGATACAGGTTTGATGACCATACCCCTATTACAATACAAGGGGCTCAACGCGCGCAAACAAGTGGAAATTAGGCTCAAACTTTACTCATCTCGAATTGTACATGGTTTCTTTAGTATAACCTACCTTTTTGCACGACAACTTTCCAACTAAGTTCCTCTCTTTTACAGATGACCATCGTGCTACACCCGTCCAGGATACGGCACAACGGAGACACAGGCGCAGACGTGCAGCAGGGACCCGTTCCAAGGATTCTTTTTAGATTAAGACCCTACGTAAACCTTTTTTACTGTCTCTTGTTGATACACATCCCCCGGATTCTCAGTACAATTGAGAAGGATGCTGACGTATTGGCATGTGGCCACGTCAGAATATTGCACTACCTGGACACTAGGGGCTTATTACAAAGGGCACTGCTTAAGCCCGGTTTCCACCATAAAGACCGAATACCTTAGGGAGTGTTCGGCGTCGCGAGTTTGGCCTTATATGCATCAGCTTCGAATCATGTCTTTGGTAAAATGTTGGGTTTGCCCGGCTCCTGTGTTTTGCTGCCTTATGTTCCGCTCTATCGGCTAAGGCGGCACCAGGATAACTACTGCGATTGTGCCCTGGTTCATCCGGACGAGCACCTTAGTAGAGAAAGCCGAAAACTGACTGTCATGATATAGCGTGAGACTGGTCAACCACTCAATGACCTAGCGGAATCTTCAGGATTCCTCCGCTTTAATGAAGGTCCGTTTCCCGGCCAGGCATGTACGCACCCCGAATTCGGATGAGTGCGGAGCCACCAGGGGCTATATAGTAGCCCCACTGTCAAACTCCTCTGGCTAAGTGAAAGTATTAAAGCATTATAGTCCGGTTGCCTAGTTCGCTGCGCTATCACCTCCTTAATGGACCAAGACGTTGGATCAAGTGTTAACATGCGTCTTCTGCGAACACCCCCGCATTATATGCGTGGGGGCTGAAGCCGACGACTGCAATCTTTCAGGTTATATACATATATACATAAACGGCCGCACAGGAGGCATCATAGCACTTTTGGGCAAAAGTATAAATACAGCCTTGATAAATTCAATAAAACATTGTTTTTACAATGGGAATACATGTCATTCAAACATAATATTCTTCGAGCATTGAGCCTCTATCGAAGGAGCGCCTTCAAGAACTTCTTCAAAGTAGTGCTCGGCAGCCACTCGGCCTATGGCCGAACCCTGTGCTGCAATAGTGGTGGCATCCATCTCCGCCCAGTATGTTTTGACACGGGCAAGGGCCATCCGCGAACCTTCTACACACGCCGACCTCTTTGCAGCATCGATGCGTGGCACAGCGCCAAGGAATTGTTGCACTAAGCTAAATTAGCTACTCATCCTTGGCCCTCCTAGCCACAAATGATCGACAACGGACCTCATGGCCAGTCCGGATAATCTATGGAGCTCGGCCCAACCGGTCAATCGCTCATTCAGCAATAGCGGACGCACTGGGGCGTGAAACTGTGACCAGAACAGCTTCTCCACTTCAGGACCTTTATGATCCTTGAAGTACTCGTTCGCATCCGCAGCACTCGCAGCCAAATCCATGTACTCATCCGCAGAACTCCATAGCCGGTCCATAGGAGCATATTTCGGATCTCCGAACTTAGTCCGCAACAAGAAGGGCTTCCCAGAAACGATATCCGCAGCTTGATTCAGCTCCTCCTTCGTCGCTCTAATTTTGGAGCGGGCCTCTTTGGCAGCCACCCGGGCCTTCTCCAGGTCCGTCACCTTCACCCGGTTTTCTTCTTCAAGAAGCCGGTAACGGTCAGCAACATCTTTTAACTCCACTGCCATCTTGACAATTTTTTCTTTGCTCCCGCAATGTGCGGCCTGTTCAGCCCTTAACTCTTCGGCCGCCTTTAAAGCGGCCGCATTACTACTCCTTGCTTGCTCCTTGGCTTGGGCAAGCTCCGCCTGAAGGGTCTCCACGGTGGCAGCTCCATCTGCAGCCACAACATATTAAAGATACTGACATCATGCTGCTCTTACTATGCGACATTCACCAGAAAAATCACCTACCCTGTGCCTCGTCAAGCCGCTGGTTAACAAGCATGATGTCGGCATCTGCTGCATCCAGTTGCCGCTTTAGTTCGGCAAACCCATCAGTCCGGCTAGCCACCAGAGCTTCAACCACCTGCACATAAAGGTGGTCTGGTTATTACCTGGGACTATGATCCTCCGTTTGTCGTCGTTCTTGACGTCAACCAGAGTCTCAGGGGCTACTATCTACACAGGGCACACCTCAAAATGTGCGGTACTATCAAAAATGTACATCATTTCACGTACCTCAAAACCCGTTAGTAGACTCATAAAGGCTTCATGCAACCTGCTTTCGGCGGACGAAATCCTTTCAATCACCGTACCCATCAACTTACGGTGCTCTTCTGAGATAGTCGCTCGCTCTAGCAGATCCCTCAGTACGTCCGACCGCATACCAGATGGTGCTGGACTCTTTTGATTGCTCTCTTCAAGAGCCGGATACTGGGTCTTCGGGTGGCCATAGGATTACCTTCTGGCCTTGCCGGATGAGGACAAACCCTCCACGATGACACCTCGGGGTCGCCCGCCTCGTGAGGAAGTGTGGCAGGAGGAGGCGTTTCGCTCTCCATCATCTCTGGAAGAAGATCCCCCAAAGACGAGCTCTGCTGAGAAGGGCTAAGATCCGAACTGCATGATAAATGCTTCGGTTATTTTCCTCAGAAGTAAGGTAGGATATCTTCACTATTAAGTACTTTTTGATTACTTACAGCTCGTTAGAGGGCTGATCCCCGCGTGGACATTGTGCGGCAAGAACACCCTCCGAGGCAGGACCCTCTGGCGGAGATTTCTTCTCCCGTTTGGAAACCTTGGTTTCCGGATCTTCAGAGGTAGTCCTCTTTCTTCCCCGGGGAGAGAGAATGTCAGATTCTTCCCCTTGGTTATCCTCCCTTGCGAAGGCGCTCGTCCCCTCGGTTGGAATAGGTAGCAATGGAGGTCCGCTTTCGCCCTCTTTATTCCCCCCTTCATCTTCCTTTGAGGGCAACAAACAAGGTGCTGGCTCGAGCATCTTTTCCAGCACCGGATTGTCCAAGCCTTCAGGAAGGGGGCCGAACACCGGATCATCTTCGCCTTTGTTATCCAGTCCTGGTCAAAGAGCGATTCTTCAGAATGATGTCATGATAAATAAAAAGGACAGTGTGTTCGGCCATGGGATTACTTACTTGGGCAGCGGTGCGGTTGCTGCTCAGGCCCACGTCCTCGGTGGTGTCCAGACACTCTATTTGGGGTCCAAAGAACGATTTGTACATCTCCTTGTGCGTCATGCCGAGGAAGTTCTGAATAGTGCGCGATCCTTCCGGGTTGAATTCCCACATGCGGAGGGGCCGGCGTTTCCAAGGCTGGACTCAACGAACCAGCATAACTTGCATTACCATAACCAGACTGAAATCTCCCTCGAAGAGATCTCCGATACGGCTCTGCAGTATTGGCACGTCCTTCGCTGGACCCCAGCTTAGCCCCCTACTGATCCATGACATCAGTTGTGGTGGAGGGCCCGGGCGAAAGGTGGGGGCAGCTACCCACTTGGCACTTCGGGGAGCTGTGCCGTAAAACCACTCCTGTTGCCACAATCCGGACACCTCTAGAAAGGAACCCTTCAGCCATGGAGCGTTAGCAATTTTGCTTATTAGAGCACCTCCGCACGCTGCATGCTGCCCCTCGACCATCTTCGGCTTCACATCGAAGGTCTTGAGCCACAGGCCGAAGTGTGGGGTAATGCGGAGGAAGGCCTCACAAACGACAATAAATGACGAGATGTGAAGAAGGGAATCCGGGGCCAGATCATGAAAATCCAGCCCGTAATAGAACATAAGACCCCTAACAAAGGGATCCAGAGCGAGGCCTAGTCCTCGGAGGAAGTGGGAGATGAACACAACGCTCTCGTTGGGTTCGGGAGTAGGGACGACCTGCCCTCGGGCGGGTAGCCTATGCGAAATTTCAGCAGTCAGATATCTGGCCTCCCTCAACTTCTTGATATCCTCCTCTGTGACGGAGGAAGGCATCCACCGGCCTTGAAGGCTGGATCCGGACATGATTGAAGGTCCGAAGCACCTGACCTAGGCTTTGGGTGTTAGAGCTCGAGGCGGGGGAAGGATTCGATTGAGCACGGGAGGGAAAAAAGTAAAAGCCTTGTCCCTTTATAAAGAGGGTGAATTTCAAGCGTCCTCCTCGTGGCCGTTTGGGACTTGCCTAAAATCTAGGAGTCTTAGGCACGGTTGGGTTACCCACGTCCGTATTAATGAGAATCCCATAATAAAGGGAACATGATCTCTGCTTTGACAAGACGTGTCAAGAAACCGCCTCGCGTTATGTGCGGGGATGGTTAATGAAAAATGGTTCAAATAATTACCGGGCCGTGGCGTGATGTCATGCTGCCAAAACGTGTCAGCAGATTAGATTTGTGGAAATATTATTCTCTCTACGGTGGTATGTGGAACTTATTTTGCAGGGTCGGACACTATCCTTGTATTCAAACTCTTTTGTGGTGTATTCGGAGGAGGAACCCGCCTTGCAATGCCGAAGACAACACTGTGCGCCGGACTCATCGTCATTGAAGCCTGGTTCAGGGGCTACTAAGGGAGTCCTGGATTAGGGGGTCTCCAGACAGCCGGACTATATCCTTTGGCCAGACTATTGGACTATGAAGATACGAGATTGAAGACTTCGTCCCGTGTCCGGATAGGACTCTACTTGGCGTGGAAGGCAAGCTAGGCAATATGGATATGCATACCTCCTCCTTTGTAACCGACCTTGTGTAACCCTAGCCTCCTCCGGTGTCTATATAAACCGGAGGGTTTTAGTCCGTAGGACAACATACAATCATACCATAGGCTAGCTTCTAGGGTTTAGCCTCTCTGATCTCGTGGTAGATCAACTCTTGTACTACTCATATTATCAAGAATAATCAAGCAGGACGTAGGGTTTTACCTCCATCAAGAGGGCCCGAACCTGGGTAAAACATCATGTCCCCTGCCTCCTGTTACCATCCGCCTTAGACGCACAGTTCAGGACCCCCTACCCGAGATCCGCCAGTTTTGACACCGACACTCATCTTATAATGCTACCATCAATCAAGCAGAATAAGATGCATAAAGGATAAACATCACATGCAATCATTATAAGTGATATGATATGGACATCATCATCTTGTGCATGTGATCTCCATCTCCAAAGCACCGTCATGATCACCATCGTCACCAGCGCGACACCTTGATCAACATCATATCATCGTTGTCGTCTCGCCAACTATTGCTTCTATGACTATCGCTACCGCTTAGTGATAAAGTAAAGCAATTACAGGGCGATTGCATTGCATACAATAAAGTGACAACCATATGGCTCCTGCCAGTTGCCGATAACTCTGTTACAAAACATGATAATCTCATACAATAAAATATAGCATCATGCCTTGACCATATCACATCACAACATGCCCTGCAAAAACAAGTTAGACGTCCTCTACTTTGTTGTTGCAAGTTTTACGTGGCTGCTATGGGCTGAGCAAGAACCGTTCTTACCTACGCATCAAAACCACAATGATATTTCGTCAAGTTAGTGTTGTTTTAACCTTCAACAAGGACCGGACGTAGTCACACTCGGTTCAACTAAAGTTGGAGAAACTAACACCCGCCAGCCATCTGTGTGCGAAGCACATCGGTAGAACCAGTCTCGCGTAAGAGTATGCGTAATGTCGGTCCGGGCCGCTTCATCCAACAATACCGCTGAACCAAAGTATGACATGCTGGAAAGCAGTATGACTTGTATCGCCCACAACTCACTTGTGCTCTACTCATGCATATAACATCTACGCATAAACCTGGCTCGGATGCCACTATTGGGGAACATAGTAATTTCAAAAAAATTCCTACGCACACACAAGATCATGGTGATGCATAGCAACAAGAGGGAAGATATCGTCCACGTACCCTCGTAGACCGTAAGCGGAAGCGTTATGAGAACGCGGTTAATGTAATCGAACGTCTTAACGATCCGACCGATCCAAGTACCGAACGCACGCCACCTCCAAGTTTAGCACACGTTCAGCTCGATGACGTCCCACGAACTCCGATCCAACAGAGCTTCACGAGAGAGTTCCATCAGCACGACGGCTGATGACGGTGATGATGTTGCTACCGACGTAGGGCTTCGCCTAAGCACCGCTACGATATGATCGAGGTGGATTATGGTGGAGGGGGGCACCGCACATGACTAAGGGGTCAATGATCAACTTGTGTGTCCTAGGGTGCCCCCTGCCCCGTATATAAAGGAGCAAGGGGGAGGTCGGCCGGCCCCTGTAGGGCGCGCCAGGAGGAGGAGAGGAAGGGGGAGGGGAGAAGGAAGGAGAGGGAGGAAAGGAGGAAAGGAGGAAAGGGGGGCCGCGTGCCCTGCCTCCTCTCTTCTACCACTTGGCCCATGAGGCCCAATCACTCGGAACCTTTCCGATGTCCGAATATAGTCGTCCAATATATCGATCTTTACGTATCGACCATTTCGAGACTCCTCGTCATGTCCTCGATCTCATCCGGGACTCCGAACTACCTTCGGTACATCAAATCACATAAACTCATAATACCGATCGTCACCGAACGTTAAGCATGCGGACCCTATGGGTTCGAGAACTATGTAGACATGACCGAGACATGTCTCTGGTCAATAACCAATAGCGGAACCTGGATGTTCATATTGGCTCCAACATATTCTACGAAGATCTTTATCGGTCAAACCGCATAACAACATACGTTGTTCCCTTTGTCATTGGTATGTTACTTGCCCGAGATTCGATCGTCGGTATCTCAATACCTAGTTCAATCTCGTTACTGGCAAGTATCTTTACTCGTTTCGTAATGCACTATCCCGCAACTAACTCATTAGTTGCATTGCTTGCAAGGCTTATAGTGATGTGCATTACCGAGAGGGCCCAGAGATACCTCTCCGACAATCGGAGTGACAAATCCTAATCTCGATTTATGCCAACTCAACAAGTACCATCGGAGACACCTGTAGAGCACCTTTATAATTACCCAGTTACGTTGAGACATTTGGTAGCACACAAAGTGTTCCTCCAGTAATCGGGAGTTGCATAATCTCATAGTCATAGGAACATGTATAAGCCATGAAGAAAGCAATAGCAATAAACTAAAACGATCAAGTGCTAAGCTAACGGAATGGGTCAAGTCAATCACATCATTCTCCTAATTATGTGATCCCATTTATGAAATGACAACTCATGTCTATGGTTAGGAAACATAACCATCTTTGATTATCGAGCTAGTCAAGTAGAGGCATACTAGTGACACTCTGTTTGTCTATGTATTCACACATGTACTATGTTTCTGGTTAATACAATTCTAGTATGAATAATAAACATTTATCATGAAATAAGGAAATAAATAATAACTTTATTATTGCCTCTAGGGCATATTTTCTTCAAGGATGTGCCTATTGTGGTTGCAAACATTACTATTTTAACGGACTTTGTTATTCTTGATATTCCCGAGGACGATAGTATGTCTATTATCCTTGGTAGACCCTTTTTGAATACTGCAGGGCCTGTTATTGATTGCAACAAAGGGAATGTCACTTTTCATGTTAATGGTAATGAGCATACGGTACACTTTCCGAGGAAACAACCTCAAGTCCACAGTATCAATTCTATTGGAAAAATTTCAATGATTACTATTGGAGGTTTTGAATTCCCTCTTCCTACTGTCAAGAAGAAATATGATATTCTTATTGTTGGGGACATGCACATCCCCGTTGAGGTAACCTAGTGTTATTCGAAAATTCTCCAGTTTCATTTTATTTAGAAAGGGTTTGTTAACAAGACTTGATCAACCTTGTTAGTGGATTCCTTTTGATGAGCATGAGATGGATGAAGTTAGAAAGCACAATTCTTTGTACCCTCCTTTTACTTTCTGTTATTTAGATTAAATAAAGTAAAATAGTATTTTTTTTGTCTCTTTTCTGAATTATCCTTGCAATAAAAATACCTCGAAAATAATTTTTCTCCAAATGTCATGAAAATGAAATATGATTTTTTGTAGAATATTAAAGAATTACTGGCATTGAGAACACACTAGGGGCCCCACCATTGATCCACGAGGGTGCAGGGCGCCCCCTGCCTCGTGGACCCCACTGGACCCCCTCCACTTATTCCAGCACCCATTCACTTCGTCTTCCTCCAGAAAAAATCCTCACATAGCTCAAACCCGTGTTCTATCTCATCTTGATGCCATTTTTTATCTCCTTGCTCAAAGCTCCATTCACAAAATTGTTTGTGGAGATTGTTCTTCGGTATGCGACTCCTCCAATGTTCCAATTAGTTTTTGTTCGAGTGCTTTATTTATTGCAAATTTTTGCTGCTAAGGTGACCCTGTTCTTGAGCTTGCATGTCAAATTTATATGGTCCAAAGTAGTTTTAATGCATGATATAGCCTCTAGGCACTTGTGGGAGTAGTTGCTATCAATTTTGTTGAGTTTGGTTCACTTTTATTTTGAGTCACTAAAAATTTCAAAAAAAATTCGAAGAAAAAAATGCTTAGGAAAATGTACCAAGGTGGTTCCTCAAGGAAGCAACGACCAAGGCTCGCGATACGTGAGTCGGACAATGAACCACCGAGGGAAGCTCAAGTGCGGCCATGTGAATGGCTGTTAGAGGAGTTTATGGTCCAGGCAGACATCAAGGATGAATTTGACGCGTATATGCATAATGCTGATCTTGAGGACTTCGTGTCAGATAAGTGCCTGCAGTACCACTATCTAACTGATTCCTTTGTGAGGAGGTTTAAATTTACATCATTGTGCAATTCTCACACTGTTTTATTTGATCTTTATGATAAATCATATACCATGGACCTAGAAGATTTTAATACTGCTTGCAAACTCCCGCAGTGAGGCAATGTTAGTGAACCTCGCAAATATGAATATAAAGACTTTCTTGCTACTATCACTGTGGGGGCTCTAGGGAAATCACACAAGCCACCATAGGGAGCATTCATTTCCCTTCCATACATTATTTGCTCTCTTTAATGGTAGATGCATTAATGGTAAAGATGAGGCTTGTCACATGTGCATTCCAGATCTTTGTGTCCTCAAAAGTGCGGTATTAGGAGATAAACAATATAACTTGGGGGCCATTGTTGCACGAAGGTTGCATCTTAACGGTATAAGTGGAGATTTGTTTGGTGGAATTTATGCAACTCGTGTAACTAATTATCTTAATGTACCCATACATGGAAATGATATAGAGCTACCTTCTGCTTATCTAGATTATAATGCTATGGTTTGCCATTGGTTTCTTGAGAGGAACGAACAGTTCCTCCAGTACCGACTAATCTTTGACTGACAACGCACTGTCCATGTTGTCCTCCCTGCTCCTACTTTCTTTAACTTTCAGGCAAAAAGGATATATGTTATAACCAGGGAGGAGGCGAACGAGTACGAGAGGAGGACGGAGGCAGCTCGCCTCCAAGTTGCAGCTCTTCAGGCAGTAGCTGTTGCATCTCAGTACGACCCCAACAATAACTTTGGATATCCACCAGGCCAGCAGTGGTCATAGACCAACTTAGGCCAAAAGCCTAAGCTTGGGGGAGTACGTATTTCTCACCGGCATTACATTCATGTTCACACACTAATTCTAGTTGTCGGTGCTCATACTTTTTCATTGTACTATCCATGCTAGTTTATTTTCTTTTCTAAGCCTTCTTCTTGTGTGTTTGAAAAACCTTAAGAAAAATAAAAAAAATAGTTGTAGCTTTTAGCTAGTTTACTTTTCATGCATGTTGTAGTAGTAATTAAAAGAAAACTCAAAAAGATTTCTCGTTCTTCTTTTGCTTGTTGGGAGCTTTCCCATGTAAATAGTTTTATTTCTTTTCTTATCCTTTGGGGGTCGAGAGGAGAATACCATGATGAAAATATTGAGTGGCTCTCATATGCATTATTGTTGATTTAACCAAGAGCCCATATTACCTTGTTTTCTCCCTTGTATTAAATACTTGCAGATTCCAGCTTAGTACAATGCACGTGCACTATTATTATTATCCACACTGTTCGGTCGTGCGAGTGAAAGGCAATAATGACGATATATGATGGACTGATTGGGATGAGGGAAGCTGGTATGAACTCGACCTATCTTGTTTTTGTAAATATGATTAGTTCATCTTTCCTGATTCAGCCTATTATGAATGAAACATGTTTGCAATGACAATTAGAGATTATAGTTGCCCATGCCATGCTTAATTAGCTAGGAGTTTATAATAGTTTACCTTGCGTGCCAACATGCTATTAAAATGGTTGTGATGTGGTATGATAGGGTGGTATCCTCCTTTGAACGATTCGAGTGGTTTGACTTGGCACATGTTCACGCATGTAGTTGAAACAAAATCAACATAGCCTCCATGATATTTATGTTCATGGTGATTTATATCCTACTCATGCTTGCACTCATTATTGATTAATCTTAACGCATGTTCATGACTGTTGTCGCTTTCTAGTTGGTCACTTCCCAATCTCTTTCTAGCCTTCACTTGTAGTAAGCAGGAATACTGCTTGTGCATCCACTTCCATAAACCCCAAAGTTATTCCACATGAGTCCACCACACCTTCCTATAAGCGGTATCTACCTGCCGTTCCAAGTAAATTTGTATGTGCCAAAATCTAAACCTTCAAATGAAATTCTGTTTTGTGTGCTCGAATAGCTCATCAACTAGGGTTGTCTATATATTCCATGCTAGGTGTGTTATTCTCACGATGAGTGGACTCTGCTCATCACTCACGAGAAAATGACTGGTAACGGGGATGCCCAGTCCCATGCTCAAATCAAAATAATTGCAAACAAAACTCCCCTAGGATTATTGTTAGTTGGAGGCACCCATTGTTTCGGACAAGCCATGGATTGTTGTTTGTTGGTGGTGGGGAGTATAAACTTTACCATTCTGTTTGGGAACCACCTATAATGTGTGTAGCATGGAAGATATCGAGATCTCTTGATTGTTATGTTGACAATGAAAGTATACCACTCAAAATATTATTTATCTCTGTTTCAAAACTCGAGCTCTGGCACCTCTGAAAATCCCTACCTCCCTCTGTGAAGGGCCTATCTATTTACTTTTATGTTGAGTCATCACCCTCTTATTAAAAAGCACCAGTTAGAGAGCACCGCTGTCATTCGCATGCATTGCTATTAATTTACATTGAGTATGACTGTGACTGGATCTCTTTTACCATGAATTACAATGTCTAGTCAGTCCTTTATCTTCAGGGGTGCTCTGCATTTATGTCTTGCGGTCTCAGAAAGGGCTAGCGAGATACCATCTTGTTATATCATGTTATGATTGTTTTGAGAAAGTGTTGTCATCCGAGATTTATTATTATTGCTCGCCAGTTGATTATGCCATTGATATGAGTAAACATGAGACCTAAATGTTATTGTGAGTATGGTTAGTTCATAATCTTTGCTGAAAACTTGAATGTTAGCTTTACATATTTGCAACAACAAGATCAAACAAAGTTTGTAAAAGTTTTTCTTTATCACTTTAAGTTTGTCAACTAAATTGCTTGAGGACAAGCAAAGGTTTAAGCTTGGGGGAGTTGATACGTCTCCAACGTATCTACTTTTCCAAACACTTTTGACCTTGTTTTGGACTCTAACTTGCACGATTTGAATGGAACTAACCCAGACTGACGTTGTTTTTAGCAGAATTGTCATGGTGTTATTTTTGTGCAGAAATAAAAGTTCTTGGAATGACCTAAAAATCCATGGAGACACGTTTTGGAATTAATAAAAAATACTTGCGAAAGAATCAACATCAGGGGGGCACACCCTGTCCACTAGGGTGCAGGGCGCCCCCCTAGGGCGCGCCCCTGCCTCATGGCCCCCCTGAGACTCCACCAACATCAACTCCAACTCTATATATTCACGTTCGGGGAGAACAAAAATCAAAGAGAAGGATTCATCACGTTTTACGATATGGATCCACCGCCAAGCCCTAATCTTCATCGGGAGGGCTGATCCGGAGTCCGTTCGGGGCTCCGGAGAGGGGAATCCGTCGCCATCGTTATCATCAACCTTCCTCCATCACCAATTTCATGATGCTCTCCACCGTGCGTGAGTAATTCCATCGTAGGCTTGCTGGACGGTGATGGGTTGGATGAGATTTACCATGTAATCGAGTTAGTTTTGTTAGGGTTTGATCCCTAGTATCTATTATGTTCTAAGATTGATGTTGCTATGACTTTGCTATGCTTAATTCTTGTCACTAGGGCCTGAGTGCCATGATTTCAGATCTGAACTGAGTTCTTGATCCTATCTTGCAATTCAATAGTCACCTACTATGTGTTATGATCCGGTAACCCCGAAGTGACAATAATCGGGACCACTCCCGGCGATGACCGTAGTTTGAGGAGCTCATGCATTCACTAAGTGTTAATACTTTGGTCCGGTACTCTATTAAAAGGAGGCCTTAATATCCCTTAGTTTCCAATAGGACCCCGCTGCCACGGGAGGGTAGGACAAAAGATTTTATGCAAGTTCTTTTCCATAAGCATGTATGACTATATTCGGAATACATGCCTACATTACATTGATGAATTGGAGCTAGTTCTATGTCACCCTATGTTATAACTGTTGCATGAGGAATCGCATCCGACATAATTATCCATCATTGATCCATTGCCTACGAGCTTTTCACATATGGATCTTTGCTTAGTTACTTTTCCGTTGCCATTGTTACGATTGCTACAAAAACTACTAGTGTTACTTTTGCCAACGTTACCGTTACTTCCATACTACTTTGCTACTAAATACTTTGCTGCAGATATTAAGTCTTTCAGGTGTGGTTGAATTGACAACTCAACTGCTAATACTTGAGAATATTCTTTGGCTCCCCTTGTGTCGAATCAATAAATTTGGGTTGAATACTCTACCCTCAAAAATTGTTGCAATCCCCTATACTTGTGGGTTAGCATAATCCTATTATTGACCGGTTATGTTTGAGCCATGTCTCCACTTCATAAAACGCTTCACATGTTTGGTATGTTGCTTTAATAGAGATGGTTGCATACACCGTGTGATGCAGAGGCCATGTGTTTAACCTCTTTTTGAAGAAAGATGAAAGGGCTCTCACTGATGCTCCTCCAAACCGCTAAGCTCGCCCACATATATATGGAACACCAACGAACATGTATAATCTAATCACGAGCACAAATGCATCCACATGAATAGTACATTCTAAAAAATAGTAAACAAAAAAACTGATTATATGAACATCAAAAAAAATTTAACATCATGCAAAATTTCACCTTGAAATGACATCCATTCAGGTCTGTAGAGAAAAGACAAAATTCGAGTCTCAAAACAAGCATTTTGGAGCATAGATTTTGTTTTTTAGCGAGTAAATAGCAAAAAAAAACTACCACATTATAGGCCATGGTTAAAGAAAACTACCATTTTTTTAATTTCACAAAAATCTACCACAATTTTGGTTCGTTGTTCCAAAAACCCGAATGACCATATGATTTTAAATTGATCTAGTTTATGAAAGATCGAGCCTACTCCTAAACATATATACCATTGACTGCTGTTTGTTTAACCATTAACTTACACGTAGGGTCCACACGTAAGCTCTCTCTTCCTTCTATCCCTCTCCTTCCCTTGTCTCTCTCCCTCCTGAGCCATGACTGGCACACCACGGCCAACGCCAAAGTATGACATGCTGGAAAGCAGTATGACTTGTATCGCCCACAACTCACTTGTGCTCTACTCATGCATATAACATCTACGCATAAACCTGGCTCGGATGCCACTATTGGGGAACATAGTAATTTCAAAAAAATTCCTACGCACACACAAGATCATGGTGATGCATAGCAACGAGAGGGAAGATATCGTCCACGTACCCTCGTAGACCGTAAGCGGAAGCGTTATGAGAACGCGGTTGATGTAATCGAACGTCTTAACGATCCGACCGATCCAAGTACCGAACGCACGCCACCTCCAAGTTTAGCACACGTTCAGCTCGATGACGTCCCACGAACTCCGATCCAACAGAGCTTCACGAGAGAGTTCCGTCAGCACGACGGCTGATGACGGTGATGATGTTGCTACCGACGTAGGGCTTCGCCTAAGCACCGCTACGATATGATCGAGGTGGATTATGGTGGAGGGGGGCACCGCACATGACTAAGGGGTCAATGATCAACTTGTGTGTCCTAGGGTGCCCCCTGCCCCGTATATAAAGGAGCAAGGGGGAGGTCGGCCGGCCCCTGTAGGGCGCGCCAGGAGGAGGAGAGGAAGGGGGAGGGGAGAAGGAAGGAGAGGGAGGAAAGGAGGAAAGGAGGAAAGGGGGGCCGCGTGCCCTGCCTCCTCTCTTCTACCACTTGGCCCATGAGGCCCAATCACTCGGAACCTTTCCGATGTCCGAATATAGTCGTCCAATATATCGATATTTACGTATCGACCATTTCGAGACTCCTCGTCATGTCCTCGATCTCATCCGGGACTCCGAACTACCTTCGGTACATCAAATCACATAAACTCATAATACCGATCGTCACCGAACGTTAAGCATGCGGACCCTATGGGTTCGAGAACTATGTAGACATGACCGAGACATGTCTCTGGTCAATAACCAATAGCGGAACCTGGATGTTCATATTGGCTCCAACATATTCTACGAAGATCTTTATCGGTCAAACCGCATAACAACATACGTTGTTCCCTTTGTCATTGGTATGTTACTTGCCCGAGATTCGATCGTCGGTATCTCAATACCTAGTTCAATCTCGTTACTGGCAAGTATCTTTACTCGTTTCGTAATGCACTATCCCGCAACTAACTCATTAGTTGCATTGCTTGCAAGGCTTATAGTGATGTGCATTACCGAGAGGGCCCAGAGATACCTCTCCGACAATCGGAGTGACAAATCCTAATCTCGATTTATGCCAACTCAACAAGTACCATCGGAGACACCTGTAGAGCACCTTTATAATTACCCAGTTACGTTGAGACATTTGGTAGCACACAAAGTGTTCCTCCAGTAATCGGGAGTTGCATAATCTCATAGTCATAGGAACATGTATAAGCCATGAAGAAAGCAATAGCAATAAACTAAAACGATCAAGTGCTAAGCTAACGGAATGGGTCAAGTCAATCACATCATTCTCCTAATTATGTGATCCCATTTATGAAATGACAACTCATGTCTATGGTTAGGAAACATAACCATCTTTGATTATCGAGCTAGTCAAGTAGAGGCATACTAGTGACACTCTGTTTGTCTATGTATTCACACATGTACTATGTTTCTGGTTAATACAATTCTAGTATGAATAATAAACATTTATCATGAAATAAGGAAATAAATAATAACTTTATTATTGCCTCTAGGGCATATTTTCTTCAAGGATGTGCCTATTGTGGTTGCAAACATTACTATTTTAACGGACTTTGTTATTCTTGATATTCCCGAGGACGATAGTATGTCTATTATCCTTGGTAGACCCTTTTTGAATACTGCAGGGCCTGTTATTGATTGCAACAAAGGGAATGTCACTTTTCATGTTAATGGTAATGAGCATACGGTACACTTTCCGAGGAAACAACCTCAAGTCCACAGTATCAATTCTATTGGAAAAATTTCAATGATTACTATTGGAGGTTTTGAATTCCCTCTTCCTACTGTCAAGAAGAAATATGATATTCTTATTGTTGGGGACATGCACATCCCCGTTGAGGTAACCTAGTGTTATTCGAAAATTCTCCAGTTTCATTTTATTTAGAAAGGGTTTGTTAACAAGACTTGATCAACCTTGTTAGTGGATTCCTTTTGATGAGCATGAGATGGATGAAGTTAGAAAGCACAATTCTTTGTACCCTCCTTTTACTTTCTGTTATTTAGATTAAATAAAGTAAAATAGTATTTTTTTTGTCTCTTTTCTGAATTATCCTTGCAATAAAAATACCTCGAAAATAATTTTTCTCCAAATGTCATGAAAATGAAATATG
This sequence comes from Triticum urartu, assembly GCF_056163025.1. Classification (NCBI taxonomy): domain Eukaryota; kingdom Viridiplantae; phylum Streptophyta; class Magnoliopsida; order Poales; family Poaceae; genus Triticum; species Triticum urartu. Next base: position 553,334,003 of record NC_141879.1, on the reverse strand, counting down.
ATTTTTTGTAGAATATTAAAGAATTACTGGCATTGAGAACACACTAGGGGCCCCACCATTGATCCACGAGGGTGCAGGGCGCCCCCTGCCTCGTGGACCCCACTGGACCCCCTCCACTTATTCCAGCACCCATTCACTTCGTCTTCCTCCAGAAAAAATCCTCACATAGCTCAAACCCGTGTTCTATCTCATCTTGATGCCATTTTTTATCTCCTTGCTCAAAGCTCCATTCACAAAATTGTTTGTGGAGATTGTTCTTCGGTATGCGACTCCTCCAATGTTCCAATTAGTTTTTGTTCGAGTGCTTTATTTATTGCAAATTTTTGCTGCTAAGGTGACCCTGTTCTTGAGCTTGCATGTCAAATTTATATGGTCCAAAGTAGTTTTAATGCATGATATAGCCTCTAGGCACTTGTGGGAGTAGTTGCTATCAATTTTGTTGAGTTTGGTTCACTTTTATTTTGAGTCACTAAAAATTTCAAAAAAAATTCGAAGAAAAAAATGCTTAGGAAAATGTACCAAGGTGGTTCCTCAAGGAAGCAACGACCAAGGCTCGCGATACGTGAGTCGGACAATGAACCACCGAGGGAAGCTCAAGTGCGGCCATGTGAATGGCTGTTAGAGGAGTTTATGGTCCAGGCAGACATCAAGGATGAATTTGACGCGTATATGCATAATGCTGATCTTGAGGACTTCGTGTCAGATAAGTGCCTGCAGTACCACTATCTAACTGATTCCTTTGTGAGGAGGTTTAAATTTACATCATTGTGCAATTCTCACACTGTTTTATTTGATCTTTATGATAAATCATATACCATGGACCTAGAAGATTTTAATACTGCTTGCAAACTCCCGCAGTGAGGCAATGTTAGTGAACCTCGCAAATATGAATATAAAGACTTTCTTGCTACTATCACTGTGGGGGCTCTAGGGAAATCACACAAGCCACCATAGGGAGCATTCATTTCCCTTCCATACATTATTTGCTCTCTTTAATGGTAGATGCATTAATGGTAAAGATGAGGCTTGTCACATGTGCATTCCAGATCTTTGTGTCCTCAAAAGTGCGGTATTAGGAGATAAACAATATAACTTGGGGGCCATTGTTGCACGAAGGTTGCATCTTAACGGTATAAGTGGAGATTTGTTTGGTGGAATTTATGCAACTCGTGTAACTAATTATCTTAATGTACCCATACATGGAAATGATATAGAGCTACCTTCTGCTTATCTAGATTATAATGCTATGGTTTGCCATTGGTTTCTTGAGAGGAACGAACAGTTCCTCCAGTACCGACTAATCTTTGACTGACAACGCACTGTCCATGTTGTCCTCCCTGCTCCTACTTTCTTTAACTTTCAGGCAAAAAGGATATATGTTATAACCAGGGAGGAGGCGAACGAGTACGAGAGGAGGACGGAGGCAGCTCGCCTCCAAGTTGCAGCTCTTCAGGCAGTAGCTGTTGCATCTCAGTACGACCCCAACAATAACTTTGGATATCCACCAGGCCAGCAGTGGTCATAGACCAACTTAGGCCAAAAGCCTAAGCTTGGGGGAGTACGTATTTCTCACCGGCATTACATTCATGTTCACACACTAATTCTAGTTGTCGGTGCTCATACTTTTTCATTGTACTATCCATGCTAGTTTATTTTCTTTTCTAAGCCTTCTTCTTGTGTGTTTGAAAAACCTTAAGAAAAATAAAAAAAATAGTTGTAGCTTTTAGCTAGTTTACTTTTCATGCATGTTGTAGTAGTAATTAAAAGAAAACTCAAAAAGATTTCTCGTTCTTCTTTTGCTTGTTGGGAGCTTTCCCATGTAAATAGTTTTATTTCTTTTCTTATCCTTTGGGGGTCGAGAGGAGAATACCATGATGAAAATATTGAGTGGCTCTCATATGCATTATTGTTGATTTAACCAAGAGCCCATATTACCTTGTTTTCTCCCTTGTATTAAATACTTGCAGATTCCAGCTTAGTACAATGCACGTGCACTATTATTATTATCCACACTGTTCGGTCGTGCGAGTGAAAGGCAATAATGACGATATATGATGGACTGATTGGGATGAGGGAAGCTGGTATGAACTCGACCTATCTTGTTTTTGTAAATATGATTAGTTCATCTTTCCTGATTCAGCCTATTATGAATGAAACATGTTTGCAATGACAATTAGAGATTATAGTTGCCCATGCCATGCTTAATTAGCTAGGAGTTTATAATAGTTTACCTTGCGTGCCAACATGCTATTAAAATGGTTGTGATGTGGTATGATAGGGTGGTATCCTCCTTTGAACGATTCGAGTGGTTTGACTTGGCACATGTTCACGCATGTAGTTGAAACAAAATCAACATAGCCTCCATGATATTTATGTTCATGGTGATTTATATCCTACTCATGCTTGCACTCATTATTGATTAATCTTAACGCATGTTCATGACTGTTGTCGCTTTCTAGTTGGTCACTTCCCAATCTCTTTCTAGCCTTCACTTGTAGTAAGCAGGAATACTGCTTGTGCATCCACTTCCATAAACCCCAAAGTTATTCCACATGAGTCCACCACACCTTCCTATAAGCGGTATCTACCTGCCGTTCCAAGTAAATTTGTATGTGCCAAAATCTAAACCTTCAAATGAAATTCTGTTTTGTGTGCTCGAATAGCTCATCAACTAGGGTTGTCTATATATTCCATGCTAGGTGTGTTATTCTCACGATGAGTGGACTCTGCTCATCACTCACGAGAAAATGACTGGTAACGGGGATGCCCAGTCCCATGCTCAAATCAAAATAATTGCAAACAAAACTCCCCTAGGATTATTGTTAGTTGGAGGCACCCATTGTTTCGGACAAGCCATGGATTGTTGTTTGTTGGTGGTGGGGAGTATAAACTTTACCATTCTGTTTGGGAACCACCTATAATGTGTGTAGCATGGAAGATATCGAGATCTCTTGATTGTTATGTTGACAATGAAAGTATACCACTCAAAATATTATTTATCTCTGTTTCAAAACTCGAGCTCTGGCACCTCTGAAAATCCCTACCTCCCTCTGTGAAGGGCCTATCTATTTACTTTTATGTTGAGTCATCACCCTCTTATTAAAAAGCACCAGTTAGAGAGCACTGCTGTCATTCGCATGCATTGCTATTAATTTACATTGAGTATGACTGTGACTGGATCTCTTTTACCATGAATTACAATGTCTAGTCAGTCCTTTATCTTCAGGGGTGCTCTGCATTTATGTCTTGCGGTCTCAGAAAGGGCTAGCGAGATACCATCTTGTTATATCATGTTATGATTGTTTTGAGAAAGTGTTGTCATCCGAGATTTATTATTATTGCTCGCCAGTTGATTATGCCATTGATATGAGTAAACATGAGACCTAAATGTTATTGTGAGTATGGTTAGTTCATAATCTTTGCTGAAAACTTGAATGTTAGCTTTACATATTTGCAACAACAAGATCAAACAAAGTTTGTAAAAGTTTTTCTTTATCACTTTAAGTTTGTCAACTAAATTGCTTGAGGACAAGCAAAGGTTTAAGCTTGGGGGAGTTGATACGTCTCCAACGTATCTACTTTTCCAAACACTTTTGACCTTGTTTTGGACTCTAACTTGCACGATTTGAATGGAACTAACCCAGACTGACGTTGTTTTTAGCAGAATTGTCATGGTGTTATTTTTGTGCAGAAATAAAAGTTCTTGGAATGACCTAAAAATCCATGGAGACACGTTTTGGAATTAATAAAAAATACTTGCGAAAGAATCAACATCAGGGGGGCACACCCTGTCCACTAGGGTGCAGGGCGCCCCCCTAGGGCGCGCCCCTGCCTCATGGCCCCCCTGAGACTCCACCAACGTCAACTCCAACTCTATATATTCACGTTCGGGGAGAACAAAAATCAAAGAGAAGGATTCATCACGTTTTACGATATGGATCCGCCGCCAAGCCCTAATCTTCATCGGGAGGGCTGATCCGGAGTCCGTTCGGGGCTCCGGAGAGGGGAATCCGTCGCCATCGTTATCATCAACCTTCCTCCATCACCAATTTCATGATGCTCTCCACCGTGCGTGAGTAATTCCATCGTAGGCTTGCTGGACGGTGATGGGTTGGATGAGATTTACCATGTAATCGAGTTAGTTTTGTTAGGGTTTGATCCCTAGTATCTATTATGTTCTAAGATTGATGTTGCTATGACTTTGCTATGCTTAATTCTTGTCACTAGGGCCTGAGTGCCATGATTTCAGATCTGAACTGAGTTCTTGATCCTATCTTGCAATTCAATAGTCACCTACTATGTGTTATGATCCGGTAACCCCGAAGTGACAATAATCGGGACCACTCCCGGCGATGACCGTAGTTTGAGGAGCTCATGCATTCACTAAGTGTTAATGCTTTGGTCTGGTACTCTATTAAAAGGAGGCCTTAATATCCCTTAGTTTCCAATAGGACCCCGCTGCCACGGGAGGGTAGGACAAAATATTTTATGCAAGTTCTTTTCCATAAGCATGTATGACTATATTCGGAATACATGCCTACATTACATTGATGAATTGGAGCTAGTTCTATGTCACCCTATGTTATAACTGTTGCATGAGGAATCGCATCCGACATAATTATCCATCATTGATCCATTGCCTACGAGCTTTTCACATATGGATCTTTGCTTAGTTACTTTTCCGTTGCCATTGTTACGATTGCTACAAAAACTACTAGTGTTACTTTTGCCAATGTTACCGTTACTTCCATACTACTTTGCTACTAAATACTTTGCTGCAGATATTAAGTCTTTCAGGTGTGGTTGAATTGACAACTCAACTGCTAATACTTGAGAATATTCTTTGGCTCCCCTTGTGTCGAATCAATAAATTTGGGTTGAATACTCTACCCTCAAAAATTGTTGCAATCCCCTATACTTGTGGGTTAGCATAATCCTATTATTGACCGGTTATGTTTGAGCCATGTCTCCACTTCATAAAACGCTTCACATGTTTGGTATGTTGCTTTAATAGAGATGGTTGCATACACCGTGTGATGCAGAGGCCATGTGTTTAACCTCTTTTTGAAGAAAGATGAAAGGGCTCTCACTGATGCTCCTCCAAACCGCTAAGCTCGCCCACATATATATGGAACACCAACGAACATGTATAATCTAATCACGAGCACAAATGCATCCACATGAATAGTACATTCTAAAAAATAGTAAACAAAAAAACTGATTATATGAACATCAAAAAAAATTTAACATCATGCAAAATTTCACCTTGAAATGACATCCATTCAGGTCTGTAGAGAAAAGACAAAATTCGAGTCTCAAAACAAGCATTTTGGAGCATAGATTTTGTTTTTTAGCGAGTAAATAGCAAAAAAAAACTACCACATTATAGGCCATGGTTAAAGAAAACTACCATTTTTTTAATTTCACAAAAATCTACCACAATTTTGGTTCGTTGTTCCAAAAACCCGAATGACCATATGATTTTAAATTGATCCAGTTTATGAAAGATCGAGCCTACTCCTAAACATATATACCATTGACTGCTGTTTGTTTAACCATTAACTTACACGTAGGGTCCACACGTAAGCTCTCGCTTCCTTCTATCCCTCTCCTTCCCTTGTCTCTCTCCCTCCTGAGCCATGACTGGCACACCACGGCCAACGCCAAGTCCGGCACTGCGATAGTCGGACAGCACCACCACGGCTGGCTTGCTACTCGGGAACAGGGCGGCGGAGCACGATGTCGTAAGGAGCCGCAGTTGCAAGCAACAGCAGAGCAGCAGGCGCAAGGAGCAGCAGCAAGCAACAACGGCAAGGAGCGGCAGTCACAAGGACTAACAGCAGCGGTGGGCAGCGGCGCCTAGCTGCCTCCCTGTTCTCATCCATGCTCCCCGTCAAGCAGCAGCGGTGGCAGCGGGCAGCAGCAAGCACGGTGGCAGCGAGTGCTACTTCTTGAGCTTGTGTTGCTTTTTCTCTTGAAGAGGAAAGGGTGATGCAACAAAGTAGAGATAAGTATTTCCCTCAGTTTGAGAACCAAGGTATCAATCCAGTAGGAGACAACACACAAATCACCAATACCTGCACAAACAATCAAACAACTTGCACCCAACGCGATAAATGGGTTGTCAATCCCTTCACGGTTACTTGCAAAAGTGAGATCTAATAGAGATAGATGAAACTAAACAAAATATAAAGTAAATATTTTTGGTATTTTTGGTTTATAGATTGGAAAGTAAAAGATTGCAAAATAGTAGATCAGAAACTTATATGATGGAAAATAGACCCGTGGGCCATAGGTTTCACTAGAGGCTTCTCTCAAGATAGCAAATAACACGGTGGGTGAACAAATTACTGTCGAGCAATTGATAGAAAAGCGCAAAGTTATGACGACATCTAAGGCAATGATTATGAAATATAGGCATCACGTCCGTGTCAAGTAGACCGAAACGATTCTGCATCTACTACTATTACTCCACACATCGACCGACTCCTACCTGCATCTAAAGTATTAAGTTCATGAAGAACAGAGTAACGCTTTAAGTAAGATGACATGATGCAGAGGAATAAACTCAAGCAATATGATGTAAACCCCATCTTTTTAATCCTCGATGGCAACAATACAATACGTGCCTTGCTGCCCCTACTGTCACTGGGAAAGGACACCGCAAGATTGAACCCAAAGCTAAGCACTTCTCACATTGCAAGAAAAACCAATCTATTTGGCCAAACCAAACCGATAGTTCGAAGAGAATTACAAAGATACCAAATCATGCATAAAAGAATTCAGAGAATATTCAAATAATATTCATAGATAAGCTGATCGTAAATCCACAATTCATCGGATCTCGACAAACACACCGCAAAACAAGATTACATCGGATAGATCTCCAAGAACATCGAGGAGAACATGGTATTGAGAATCAAAGAGAGATAAGAAGCCATCTAGCTACTAGCTATGGCCCGTAGGTCTGCGGTAAACTACTTATGTTTCATCGGAAGGGCAATAGAGTTGATGTAGAAGCCCTCCATGATCGACTCCCCCTCCGGCAGGATGCTGGAAAAGGCCCCAAGATGGAATCTCATGAGAACAGAAGGTTGCGGCGGTGGAAAAGTGTTTTTGTGGATAGTTCTGGTGGTTTGGGAATATATGTGAATATATAGGAGGAAGATGTAGGGAAGGGGGTCACCGAGGGGCTCACAAGGTAGGGGGCGCGCCCTCCACCCTTGTGGCCGCCTCGTGGCTCTTCTGACTTGCACTCCAAGTCTCCTAGGTGTCTTCTAGTCCAACAAAAATCACCGCGAAAGTTTTATTCCATCTGGACTCCATTTAGTATTCCTTTTCTACGAAACTCAAAAATAAGGAAAAACAGAAACTAGCACTGAGCTCTAGGTTAATAGGTTAGTCCCAAAAATAATATAAAATAGCATATTAATGCATATAAAACATCCAAAACAGATAATATAATAGAATGGAACAATAAGAAATTATAGATATGTTGGAGACGTATCAGCGAGTGGCGCAAGCAGCACGACGGGCAATGCAAGCAGCAAGAAGTAGGAGGGTGAAAGGATCGAGAAGAGGTGTCTAGAGGGGGTGAATAGACTCTTAACAAGAGAAAGTTGCAGTTTTTATTTTCTTCAAGTTAAGGTGGAGTATTAGCACATGTTTAAACATTCACAATACATATCAAGCAAGCATGACAAGAGTATATGGGCAGAGGAAAGTAAAGCATGCAACTTTGCAAGAATGTGAAGGGATGGGATTAGAGTTTGCAAACGCAATTGGAGACACGGTGATTTTTGGCGTGGTTCCGCTAGGTGGTGCTATCGTACATCCATGTTGATGGAGACTTCAACCCACGAAGGGTAACGGTTGATGTCGATCTCCTTGCCCATACAAACTCCTTGGTTCAACTCCACAATCTTGATGGAGGCTCCCAAGTGACACCTAACCAATCTAGGAGACACCACTCTCCAAAAGGTAATAGATGGTGTGTTGATGATGAACTCCTTTCTCTTGTGCTTCAAATGATAGTCTATCCAACACTCAACTCTCTCTCATAGGATTGGATTTGGTGGAAAGATGATTTGAGTGGAAAGCAACCTGGGGAAGGCTAGAGATCAAGATTTATGTGGTTGGAATGGAATATCTTGACTTGAACACAAGTGTAGGTGGTTCTCTCTTAGAAAATGTATGATGGAAGTGTAGGCATGTTCTGATGGCTCTCACCATATATGAAGAGTGGGTGGAGGGGTATATATAGCCTCCACACAAAATCTAACCGTTACACACAATTGACCAAACTCGGTGGGACTGAATCAAAAAACTCGGTCAAACTGATTCAATTCATAATGTGACCGTTAGTCTTTTCGGTGGGACCGACATGATCAACTCAGTGGGACCGATGTGCTAGGGTTAGGGTAAAACCTCATCTCGGTTTGACCGACTACACAAACTCGGTGGGACCGATTTGGTTAATAAGCGAAATAGAGAGTTGGTCAAGCAAACTCAGTGGGACCGATTGCATATCTCGGTGAGACCGAAATTATTGCAATAGGTAACAGAGATTTTGCAAGCCCATCTCGGTGAGACCGAGATCCCATCGGTGAGGCCGAATTGATTAGGGTTTTTGGTAGTGGCTATGTCAAGTGAACTCGGTGGCATCGGATGGAAAATTTTGGTGGGGCCGATTTTGACTTTTGGTTTGGGACATATGTGGATATGAGAAAGTGGTTGAGGGCTTTGGAGCCTATCACTAAGCACTTTGATCAAGCAAGCCATTAAGCAACACCTCATCCCCTTTTAATGGTATTGGATTTCCTATGGACTCAATGTGATCTTGGATCACTAAAAACAAAATGTAGAGTCTTGAGCCAATCTTTTGTCCTTAGCATTTTGAAGGGGTTCCACATCTTCTTGTCCATGCCACTCCATCTGTTGAACTTGTCTGAAATATACTAGATGAAAACATTAGTCCAACAAGAGATATGTTGACATTAATTACCAAAACCACCTAGGGAGCACTTGTTCTTTCAATCTCCCCCTTTTGGTAATTGATGACAACATACATCAAAGCTTTAGATAAAGATATATAGAATAGCAAGTAAAGCTTTGGAAAGACATGTAACATGCATGAACTCCCCCTACATGTATGCAATCATGTCAATATGGAAAGTAAGAGCATGTGAATGCATAAACATGACAGAGCAAGCAATGTGTTACATGTATCTTGGCTATATGCATTAGAGCAAATGATGTGAGTGTATGAGGTTGTAACTTCATGCTCATGATTCCTTCTTGCAAACAATATGTACATTAGTAAGAAATCTTCATGCACATGAGTGTGATGCATATACTTACCTTGTGGTCTCGAGCTAGCTTTGGAAGAGATGAACCTGGGTAAACAAGGTTAGATAACACAGATACATCAACTAGACAGAGCAAACGAAAGAACCACAAGAGCACCAAGACTGGGATGACATGTAGAGAGTGAGTACTAGGTACTCTATAGGTAGACATGTCCCCAAAGGATAAAGATATGCAATGAATTCAAGGATTTCCTTCCCTAGCAGTCTTCCTTCCCTAGCAGTCTTTCTCCCCCTGAATCTTGTATTGGATAATGGGAGAACATAGGTAAACAAAATCAGAGCAAAACAGATCATAAATATAAACATAACATAGACATGTCTTCCCCCTCTTAAAGACATGTGACTTCTCTCCTCTTGAACACTCTGGGGCCTTTGATGAGATTACCTCTCTCTCCCTTTTTCTCCTCTCCCCCTTTGAAGATAATAAGCTTTGATGTGATCTCTCTCCCCCTTTGACATCAATTTCCAAGAAGGTACCTTCTGGAGTGTGAGTCAAAATACGTTTGGTCCTTGAGTCACGGAGCAAAGCAGCATATAGATTGTGATGCTGGTAGAGGACAAGAATCATTGAGTGGAGCTGGAACAAAAGTGCAGGAACAAGCGGCAAATTGTCTTCTCCGCAGTGAAATCGTTGATACCGAGTTGTAGTCTTCGGTGGTACCGAATTGGTTCGGTTTGACCGAAAACAACATATCGGTATGACCGAGTTCAACACAGAGAGAACACTTGTCACCTCATCTCATTAGGCAAATAAGATCTCACAAAAATTTGCAAGTAATTAACTAAAGGATTTGCAATGAATTGGATGCTGGGAATGCAGAGCAAAACAGAGAAAAAAGAAAAGAAATCTAGATGAAGGGAAATAAATATGCAAGAGGCAAATGCAAGAAACATAGAAACACTAGAGAACTTCATCTAGAATTGGTCGGTGACAGAGTCACCTATGTTACAGTATATTGACTGAGGAGTCAAGTGAGAACACTTGATCGTAGGTCATACTCATCGTTTAAGCTCAAAATGGGGTTACCATTTATCGTTTAAGCTTTTGATGTATTCGCATCTTGTTGAGTTGCTTTGACCCATGACTCGGGAGTAAAGCTTCTCTAAGATGGAATAACATACCTTGGGTGGTGGTGTTGAACTTGATCATGTAGTTGAACTTGTGTGCGTTGCTCAAGGTTGATGTAGCTCATTGAGTTGGGAGCACCACTTGTAATTTGGAGTCCATCTACCTACATGGGTTAGTCTTGCAAGGAAGAGCACTTGTGTATCTAAAATGACAAACATGAAATTTGATATAGAATTTGTCAAAGGACATGTTGAAGGATTTCATGCTCCCTTTTCTTCAACCACCATGGAGTAGAGACTTGGTGATGTAAAGATTGCTCAAGATGTGAGTGGGTTGCAATCTCATGGACTTAGATTCATTCAAGTACCTACAAGGGTTAGATAGCATGCAAGGGTGCAAATATATCCAAGACATATGATCATCATCATAAGAGAAGAAGTCAAGGATTAGTCAAAGGCTTATGCCTTGCATGTATCCGAATGGAGATTCTACTCCAAGTTTGAAGCATCAATGATGTTCAATTCACCTCTCAAACGGCAAAAGACTTTCTCATCAAACGGTTTGGTGAATATATCCGCCAATTGCTTATCGATACGAACGTGCTTAAGATCAATGTCTCCTTTAGCAACATGATCTCGAATGAAATGATGACGAACTTCAATATGCTTAGTTCGAGAATGTTGCGCGGGATTGTGAGCAATCTTAATAGCACTTTCATTGTCACAAAGCAAAGGAACGTGTTTCACATATATCCCATAATATTTAAGAGTTTGGGTCATCCAAAGTAATTGAGCACAACATGAACCAGCGGCAATGTATTCCGCTTCGGCGGTGGATAAGGATACCGAGTTTTGTTTCTTGGAAGATCAAGACACGATAGATCTACCAAGAAATTGACAAGTACCCGAAGTGGACTTTCTATCAACCTCGTCTCTGGCATAGTCCGAATCGGAGTAGCCAACAAGATCAAAAGAGGACCCTTAGGATACCAAATGCCAAAATTTGGTGCATGTATTAAGTATCCCACTATCCTTTTCATAGCCGTAAGATGACATTCTTTGGGGGCCGCTTGATATCGTGCACACATGCACACACTTAGCATGATATCGGGACGGTAAGCACATAGATATAACAATAAACCAATCATAGAGCGATAAACCTTTTGGTCAACCAGGTTGCCATCCTTGGTCAAGTCAAGATGTCCACTAGTAGGCATGGGAGTTTTCATACCTTTGCTTTCTTGCATGTTGAACTTCTTGAATAAGTCCTTGGTGTACTTTGTTTGAGAAAAAAGGTGTCGTCCTTAGTTTGCTTGATTTGCAAACCAAGAGAACTTGAGTTCACTCATCATAGACATCTCAAACTTTTCCGACATTAGCTTCCCAAACTTTTCACTAAAATGAGGGTTAGTCGAACCAAATATGATATCATCAACATAAATTTGGCACACAAATAATTCACCATTAACCCTTTTAGTAAAAAGAGTAGAATCTAATTTTCCAATTTCAAAGCCTTTTTGATAAGGAACTTGGTCAAGCATTTATACCACGATCTAGGAGCTTGTTTAAGACCATAAAGAGCTTTGTGAAGTTTGTAAACATGATTAGATTTCTTAGGATTGACAAAGCCGGGAGGTTGTTTAACATAAACTTCCTCCTCAATTTCACCATTAAGAAACACACTCTTAATGTCCATTTGGTACAAGGTGATATCATGGTTATTATCATAGGCAAGTAAGATGTGGATGGACTCAAGTCTAGCAACGGGGGCATATGTCTCACCTTAGTACATACCTTCAATCTGAGTGTAGCCTTGGGCGACGAGACATGCTTTGTTGCGGACGACTTGACCATCTTCGTCTTCCTTGTTGCGAAACACCCTTTGGTACCAATGATGTTGTGGTTGTTGTCGGTCTTCTCGACCAATGTCCACACTTGGTTTCTCTCAAAGTTGTGTAGCTCTTCATGCGTGCATTTATCCAATCCGGATCTTCCAATGCTTCTTCAACCTTCATAGGCTCAATGCTAGAGTGAATGAATAATGTTCACAAAAATTAGCCAAACGAGATTTAGAGCGAGTGATTCTCCCAGTTTGAATATCATTGAAGATTTGTTCGACGGGATGGTATCTTGAGACTCTTGCTCGAACTCGTGAAAGCTTTTGCTTGGGTTGGGGTGGAACATCTTCTCCGTCATCTTGTCCTTCTTCATTGTTGACGTTGCCATTTCCTTGTCGTGGTGGAGAAGGGGGTTGACGAGATTCATCTTGGTGTACTTCCTCGTTTTCTTCGTCTTGGTGTGTCCCACTTGTGGATGCTTCTGTATCAACTCTTGGTTCACATTGTCGTGAGGTAGAGGCTTCCACTTGGACAGACGAGGTACTCTCCTTCACCTCCGTTGGACGAATCTTGCCAATATACAAGTCTTGGATTGCTTCCGAAGGATCCTTATCTCCTACATCAATTGGCAATTGCTCTAATTGAGAGCCGTTAGATTCATCAAACTTCACATCTACCGTCTCTTCAACCTTTCGGGTGAAATTGTTGTAGACACGGTAAGTGTGAGAGTTTGAGCCATAACCAAGTAGGAAACCTTCATGAGAGTCAGGAGCAAATTTAGAACGACGACGCTTATCAAGAATGTAGCACTTTGAGCCAAAAACTCGAAAGTATCCAACTTGGGGTTTATTACCGGTGAGAAGCTCGTATGGCATCTTGCCGAGCAGCTTGTGAAGATACAAGCGATTTGTTGCATGACAAGCTGTCTCAACCGCTTCCGCCCAAAAGTGTTTTGGAGTCTTGTACTCATCAAGCATTGTTCTCGCCATCTCAATAAGGGTTCGGTTCTTCCTCTCAACAACTCCATTTTGTTGAGACGTGTACGTAGCCGAGAACGCATGTGAAATCCCATCTTCGTCAAGAAAGGTATCCACATTTGTGTTTTTGAACTCCGTTCTGTTGTAGCTATGAACCTTCTTGATCTTCACTTCAAATTGATTTTGGGCCTTCCTAGCGAAGTTTTTGAAGATCTTTTGGACCTGCGATTTATCATTAAGAAAGAACACCCACGTAAATCTTGAAAAATCATCGACTATGACTAGACCAAATGAGTTACCACCGAGACTCTTGTAGGCATTGGGACCAAAGAGATCCATGTGAAGTAGCTCGAGCGGTCTTCTCGTGGTCATGATGTTCTTCACGGGGTGGCTTCCTCCAACTTGTTTTCCTGCTTGACAAGCACTACAAAGTCTATCCTTGTCAAATATAACATCTTTTACTCCAAGGATATGATCACCTTTAATAAGCTTATCAAGATTTCACATGCCCACATGACCTAACCTTCTATGCCACAACCAGCCTTTCGAGGATTTAGCAATTAGGCAAGTTCTAGTGAAATCAACAATATATAGATCACCTCTACGTGTACCGGTAAAGACCATTTTATGATTATCTCTACGAAACACTTAGCAATCTACTTCAGTAAATAGGACATTGAAACCAAAGTTAGCAAGTCTAGATACGGAAAGTAAATTGTAGCCAAGAGATTCAACGAGCATAACATTTTGTATGGATCTATCATGTGAGATGGCCACCTTACCAAGGCCAACCACCTTACCCTTTGAGTTGTCACCAAAAGTGACATACTTTCAAGGGCCGTTGTTTTCAGCAAGCTCACGAAACATATCTTTGTCTCCGGTCATATGATAGGCACACCCACTATCAAGAACCCATTCCTTTCCTCCAGCCATGTAGTCGCGAAGATTAGTCATAAGACCAAAGTGTATCATTGCATCATCAAGATCATAGTCACTATCATCAAGACCAAAGTGTCTCATTGCTCTGATACAAATTGAAAGGATCAAGAAGAGGTGTCTAGACGGGGGTGAATAGACTCTTAACAAGAGAAAGTTACAGTTTTTATTTTCTTCAAGTTAAGGTGGAGTATTAGCACATGTTTAAACATTCACAATACATATCAAGCAAGCTATTATCTTTTGATCACGTTTTAACAGGTGGTGCTATCGTACATCCACGTTGATGGAGACTTCAACCCACGAAGGGTAACGATACGTCTCCAACATATCTATAATTTTTGATTGCTCCATGCTATTATATATTCTGCTTTGGATGTTTAATGGGCTTATTTATACACTTTTATATTATTTTTGGGACTAACCTATTAACCGGAGGCCTGGCCCAAATTGCTGTTTTTGCCTATTTCAGTGTTTCGCAGAAAAATAATATCAAACGGAGTCCAAATGGAATGAAACCTTCGGGAGCGTGATTTTTGGAACAAACGTGATCCAGGGGACTTGGAGTGGACGTCAAGCAACCAACGAGGAAGCCACGAGGCAGAGGCACGCCTACCCCCTGGGTGTGCCCTCCACCCTCGTGGGCCCCTCGTGGCTCCACCGACCTACTTCTTCCTCCTATATATACCTATGTACCCTGAAAACATCGGGGAGCACCACGAAAACCTAATTCCACCACCGCAACCTTCTGTACCCGTGAGATCCCATCTTGGGGCCTTTTCCGGCGCTCCGCCGGAGGGGGCATTGATCACAGAGGGATTCTACATCAACACCATAGCTTCTCCAATGATGTGTGAGTAGTTTACCTCAGACCTTTGGGTCCATAGTTATTAGCTAGATGACTTCTTCTCTCTCTTTTGATCACAATACAAAGTTCTCCTCGATTCTCTTGGAGATCTATTCGATGTAATCTTCTTTTGCAGTGTGTTTGTTGAGATCCGATGAATTGTGGGTTTATGATCAAGATTATCTATGAGCAATATTTGAATCTTCTCTGAATTCTTTTATGTATGATTGGTTATCTTTGCAAGTATCTTCGAATTATTTGTTTGGTTTGGCCTACTAGATTGATCTTTCTTGCAATGGGAGAAGTGCTTAGCTTTGGGTTCAATGTTGCGGTGCTCGATCCGAGTGACAGTAGGGGAAACAACACGTATTGTATTGTTGCCATCGAGGATAAAAAGTTGGAGTTTATATCATATTGCATGAGTTTATCCCTCTACATCATGTCATCTTGCTTAAAGCGTTACTCCGTTCTTATGAACATAATACTCTAGATGCATGCTGGATAGCGGTCGATGTGTGGAGTAATAGTAGTAGATGCAGGCAGGAGTCGGTCTACTTGTCACGGACGTGATGCCTATATACATGATCATACCTAGATATTCTCATAAATATGCTCAATTCTATCAATTGCTCGATAGTAATTTGTTCACCCACCGTAATACTTATGCTATCTTGAGAGAAGCCACTAGTAAAACCTATGGCCCCCGGGTCTATCTTCTATCATATTAATCTTCCGTCAATTAGCTATTTCTGGCACCGTTTAGTTTGCAATCTTTACTTTCAATCTATATCATAAAAATACCAAAAATATTTATCTTATTATTATTATCTCTATCAGATCTCACTCTTGCAAGTGGTCGTGAAGGGATTGACAACCCCTTTATCGCGTCGGTTGCGAGGTTCTTATTTGTTTGTGTAGGTACGAGGTGACTCGTGCATGGTCTCCTACTGGATTGATACCTTGGTTCTCAAAAACTGAGGGAAATACTTACGCTGCTTTGCTGCATCACCCTTTCCTCTTCAAGGGAAAACCAATGCATGCTCAAGAGGTAGCAGATAACGGTTGCGCGAGTCCACAGAGGGCTCCACCCATGAAGGGTCGACGAAGAAGCAACCTTGTCTATCCCACCATGGCCATCGCCCACGAAGGACTTGCCTCACTAGGGTAGATCTTCACGAAGTAGGCGATCTCCTTGCCCGTACAAACTCCTTGGTTCAACTCCACAATCTTGACAGAGGCTCCCAAGTGACACCTAACCAATCTAGGAGACACCACTCTCCAAAAGGTAATAGATGGTGTGTTGATGATGAACTCCTTGCTCTTGTGCTTCAAATGATAGTCTCTCCAACACTCAACTCTCTCTCATAGGATTGGATTTGGTGGAAAGATGATTTGAGTGGAAAGCAACTTGGGGAAGGCTAGAGATCAAGATTTATGTGGTTGGAATGGAATATCTTGACCTCAACACAAGTGTAGGTGGTTCTCTCTCAGAAAATGTATGACAGAAGTGTAGGCATGTTCTGATGGCTGTCACCATGAATGAAGAGTGGGTGGAGGGGTATATATAGCCTCCACACAAAATCTAACCGTTATACACAATTGACCAAACTCGGTGGGACCGAATCAAAAAACTTGGTCAGACCGATTCAGTTCATAATGTGACCGTTAGGATTTTCGGTGGAACCGACACGATCAACTCGGTGGGACCGATGTGCTATGGTTAGGGTAAAACCTCATCTCGGTTTGACCGATTACACAAACTCGGTGGGACCGGTTTGGGTAATAAGCGAAACAGAGAGTTGGTCAAGCAAACTCGGTGGGACCGATTACATATCTCGGTGAGACCGAAATTATTGCAATAGGTAACAGAGAGTTTGCAAGGCCATCTCGGTGAGACCGAGATCCCATCGGTGAGACCGAATTGATTAGGGTTTTTGGTAATGGCTATGTCAAGTGAACTCGGTGGCGCCGGATGGAAAATTTCGGTGGGGCCGAGTTTGACTTTTGGTTTGGACATATATGGATATGAGAAAGTGGTTGAGGGCTTTGGAGCATATCACTAAGCACTTTGAGCAAGCAAGCCATTAAGAAACATCTCATACCCTTTTAATAGTATTGGCTTTCGTATGGACCCAATGTGATCTTGGATCACTAAAAACAAAATGTAGAGTCTTGAGCCAATCTTTTGTCCTTAGCATTTTGAAGGGGTTCCACATCTTCTTGTCCATGTCACTCCATCTATTGAACTTGTCTGAAATATACTAGATGAAAACATTAGTCCAACAAGAGATATGTTGACATTAATTACCAAAACCATCCAGGGAGAACTTGTGCTCTCAGAGGGCCACGGGGCAAGCAGCAGTGGCGACAGGCGGCGCAAGCAACATCAGTTGGTGGGCGGCGACAAGCAGCGGCATGACAAGGCATCGCGACAAGCAGTAGCGCGGCGGCTAGCATCAACACGGCAAGGCGGCGCGGCGGCAAGCGGCAACACGACAGGTAGCAGTGCAACAACCAACAACTTTTTATCTCTACTCTTATAAAAAGCTGAGTTGGTGATGATGGTGTGCCTATCATCCTTCATTTACAACCGTTCGATTTACATCCAACGCATTTGAGACAAACTATGTCAGCTTTGCAAAAATACCCCCACACTCTAGTCCTCGTTCATAGATAACCCCCTGCCTCTCACGTTCAGCCACTCCCCCTCCCACCTCATCTAGCCATCTCAGGAAAAAATAAGAATTATCTAGAGAGGTTGTTGCTCTCGGCGCCTTCTGCCCCCAACGCCTCTCATGCCTTCTCTTAGACCGCATTCCCAACCACCACCACGACCCCCTCCTCCTCGCCATCTCCTCCGCCCCTTCCCAAGTCATCCCGAGTTACCTTCATGGGGATCTAGAAAAAAAATCGATACTCAAAAAATAATTTTTAATGATCATTTTTTGCAAGGCACAATAAGTATTTCTTCATGAAGTTTTGGATGCATGTTGAACACTTGAATGCTTTTGTTTGCAAAAGATATTTTTTTAATCTATTTTGCCTACATTTACTATTCACCAGATGCTTGTGAGCTCTAGAGAAGAATGAATATTCAAAGAAACCTATCGATATTTGTTACACATGAGATGACCCCACATGGCCACATACTTTGTTAAATAAACAACTGCCAGATCAATGCATTTTGATGTACCATGCAACGCACGAGCATCTTACTAGTTTATAAAAAAAGCCTCCAGGGACCGATTGCTTTTTATCTAAAAGTTAAAGGGACCTGATTGCTTTAAAAAAAATTGACCCCACCTATCATAACCTGTCAACGGTCAACCTAACGAGTGGACCCGAGCTGCCATAATCATCTTAAAGTTAACCAACATATGCATCAGTGTGACACATTAGTTTTTTGGAACAACGAACGAAAATTGTGGTAGATTTTCGAGAAATGTTAAAAGGTGATAGTTTTCAGTAACCCTATACCATAACGTGGTAGGTTTTTGCTATTTTGGTTGAACTTCAACAAAAAAAATCTGAAAAATAGTAAACAAAATAAAAAATACTGAATTGCTTTGTATGAACATCAAAAAAACTTTAACATCCTTCCTGCAAATTTTCACCTGTACAGAAAAAACAAAATTCAAGTCTCAAAAAGAAGCATTTTGGAGCACACATTTTGGTTTTTTGCACACCTCTGCAAATATCTTTTCGTGGCGATTTTTTGCAGGATGTTAAAACTTGTTCGTTGATCCACAAAAAATTCAGATTTTTTTATTCGTTTTTCTTTTTTTTTCTTTTAAAACGAAGGCTCAAGGAGAGCCCGATTTTGAATGAATGAACGTTGTTTTTCTATTTTTTTTGGAATTCACTGTTCATACGGGTGCATTTGTGCTCAGGATTAAAGTAACACTTTAGAACACCAATGCAAATTACTGGCAGGAATCATTACCACGGCATCGACAAACAACGTTGCAACAATGTTTCTCACCTTCTCTTGCTGCTTCCCTCGTACTACTAAAGTGTGTAGTACGACGGCATGGAGCTGTGCACGGACAAGAGAAGCAGAGAGCTTAGAGAGATGCAGCCTAGAGCCAGGGCGAGTCGTAGACGGGGGTGACGACGGACTTGACGGCGAGGAACTTGTCGAGCGCGTGCATGCCGTCGTCCTTGCCGAACCCGCTCATCTTGCGGCCCCCGAACGGGCAGTCGCTGTCCATGGCGAAGTAGCAGTTCACCCACACCACCCCGGCGCGGATCGACCGCGCCATCCTGTTGGCCACGTTGATGTCCTTGGTCACCACCCCCGCCGCCAGCCCGTACCTCGTGTCGTTGGCCCTCGCGATCGCCTCCTCCACCGACCTATATGTAGAAGATCATCACAGATTCAGAGTGCAATAGCAGATCTATGCCGATCATCCGGAATGAACTTACGTGAACTTCATAAGGCACATGACGGGTCCGAAGATCTCCTCCTTTGCAATGATCATGTCATCCTGTTCAGAGATTCCGTACCATGATGTCAGATGTGCTAGATAGAGAGTGAAGTGATCATGTAACGGGATTACAGTTTGTGGTCTGGCGGTGAATTTCGACCTTAACATCGGTGAAAACCGTGGGCTCGATGTAGTAGCCTCTCTGGCCAAAGGGCTTCCCCCCTGTCAGGACGGTGGCCCCTTCTCTCTTGCCATGGTCGATGAAGCCGAGCACCCTCTCATATTGAGCCTTGTCCACCTACACACATGACATGAGTAGCACCTGCTAAGTTTCTGATACAACAAGAAAATCAACTTGGGTCGCACAAACAACAGTGGGTCGATGCCTGAATTTTAAACCTGAGGCCCTTGATTGACGCGAGGATCGAAAGGGTCCCCGACGACCCAACTCTCCATGCGTTGCGCCAGCTTCTTCACGAACCGGTCGTAGATGCCCTCTTGCAGGTACACACGGCTCGCCGCAATGCAAGCTTCTCCCTGTGAATTCCCGGTTCAGTCTTGAGACCCATGAATGATCCCTCGTATGGCTACGCTACGACTGATCATTAACATTTTCTTCACCTTGTTGAAGAAGTTGGCGGCGATGGCGAGACCCACGGCCATGTCGACGTCTGCGTCGTCGAAGATGATGAGGGGAGATTTGCCACCCAGCTCGAGCGACACCGGCTTCAGGTTGCTCCTCGCCGACGCCTCCATTATCAGCCGCCCAACTGCTGTTGATCCCGTGAAACTCACCTGCACGGACAAACGACCAGAGCAAGAAAACAGTATGACCACTTGCTGAGGTACAACTACTGAATGACTGATGCTGTGAGATTACCATGTCGACGTCCATGTGAGACGCGATCGCCGCTCCCGCCGTCGGGCCGAAGCCGGTGATCACATTGATCACCCCATCCGGGACTCCGGCCTGCTCAAGAACAGAGCGCCAAAAGTTCATAACAGCAGAGACATCACGTTGTGTCTCACGTGTTAAGTGACCGATCTGACCTGCTTGGCTAGGTGAGCGAAGTACAGGGCACTGAGAGGGGTCTGCTCGGCCGGCTTGACGACCATGGTGCAGCCGGCGGCAAGCGCCGGGGCGACCTTGGAGAAGAACATGATGGCAGGGAAGTTCCAGGGGATGATGAGCCCGGCGACGCCCATGGGCTCGCGCAGGGTGTGCCCCTGGAACTGCCTCGACATCTTGAGCGTCTCGCCGTGGATCTTGTCGGCCGCACCCGCGAAGTAGCGCAGGGACCTCACGGCGGTCGCCATGTCGACCGCCCTGGTGACGGTGCACGGCTTGCCGGCGTCCAGGCTCTCCAGCAGGGTCAGCTCGTCCGCGTGCTCCTCCACCAGGTCCGCGTACTTCATCATGATCCTTCCTCTTTCCTGCGCGCCATTGGTTGTTTTTCAGGTAAACATGCCAAGGGCCATTCGCCATGAGGAGTTGACTGAAGAAAGAACCCTACGGATCCGGGCATGCGAGGCCATTTGCCATGATCGAAGGCTTCTCTTGCCGCCTTGACCGCCAGGTCCACGTCCTTCTTGTCACCTTCGGCGATGCTGGCGATCACATCCCCGGTACGCGGATCCCTGGTCTCGAATGTCTTACCTGATCAAAGAGACCACCAACATAACAGCCGTGCAGTTCAGATCAGAAGGGGAGAAAAACTACTGAATTAGCTATCAGTTCAGATCAGAAGGGGAGAAAAACCACCATCAGGTACTTAAATCTTACGCCTGTTGTTACCCCTGGGGCCGTAGCTGACACGAACAGACGAACTGATCAGCTATCAGTTTATACAGATTTCGAATGGCTTACAGATTCCTTTCTCTCTGTTGACCGGGTTGCACCATAATGTAATTTCTAAAATACTCGGTTATTGACTTCTTATTGGAGCAAAATCTAAAGGCTTCACATTTCCCACTAAATTTACAAAATCTTAGTTGATTAAGCTTAGCAAACACAAGATTTTGATATTCTTATTGGAATAAGCATCCAGCCCTCAGCCATTGGTCGAGTTAGGGAACGTTACAATAACACAAGTTTAACCCTTACTCCCTCTGTCTTTGAAAGAGTGTACTTCTAACAAAGTTGGAGGGTCAAATTATCTCAAAATAGGGGAAACCCTTTTTCGGTAAATTATCTCAAAATTTGACCAAGTTTGTGCAAAAATACAGCAATGTTTGTGAAACCAAATAGGTATATGATGAAAATATATTTTATCATGAATCTAATGCTACTAATTTGATGGCATAATTATTGGTGTATTATTGTATAAATACGGTCAAATATAAAAGAGTTTGACTTTCCATCAAAGTTGGAAGTACACTCTTTCAAGGACTGTGGGAGTAATTTTTAAGGAGTAGTACTACTTATTATGATGACCCGGCTGTGGTTTAGCACATGTGACATCCTAGGCACTAGAAACCGTTGGAAAGAAAGTCATAACATTTCAAAATAAAATCTGAGAGGAGTTCTTAAAAGATCTGAGTATATTAACAAAACAAGAGATATTTTGTGAGAAACATGGAAATCCAACAATTATTAAAATGAGAAGAATCGAAATTTTACAAAAAGAAAGACAAAATCATAGTAAGCATTACAAAAAAAAAATCTAGAACTATCGTGATTTTGTATGAATTTTATTGAATAATTATGAGGTAATGTATTTTCTTAATTTTAAAATTTATTTCATGTAAAAAATTACACACTTTTTAGCAACTGTACTGAAATGTTTTGATTTTTCAAAAAAAAAAATCTTAATTTTGTATTTTAGTGTCAATTTTGGAGATTGGAGTGATGTTTGCCCAATCGTTTTTTCGATAACGACAAGGCCATGGCCTCTATTTCTCCCATCAGGTGTCTTCCTGACTCGCTAGATTGTTCTTTAGTGTGGTTGATGCCCCCTCTCCATCGGAGCGGCGTTAGATCCGCCACCGTTGCAAAGCTCACGAAAGCTATGTTCAAAAGATGGTTCGGCGTTGGGATTTCGATCCACACAAGGCTTCTACGATGGATCCTATTCTTTAGGTGTTGGCCCCGTTGGATCTTAGCTCGCCGACTTCCCAACCGCAAGTTGTAGTGGTGACGCGACGCCGGCTGGTGTGAAAGAATGTGTTCGCTTGGCTCGCTGAAAACCGAGTTGTAATTTCTTTCTTTTTTATGTCTTGTGTGTATTCTTACCATTTCCGAAGGAACTGGCCTACATTTCTTTTCAATTTCTACTAAAGGGTTTCTATCCATTAATAGCCTTTAATTTAATACAAATGCAGAGACCTTTTTACAAAGAAACATCTGACAAAAGGGCAGTTATTTTTACCGCTGGAAAAGGCACCTCTGTCATACTGCGTCTGGGAACTTTACCGGCAACCCGGGCGAGCAGCCTGGAAGGCTGGAGCATGCAGACAAGCAAGCAAGGGGGCCGCCCAACCGGCCAAGGCCAAGCCAGTAAAACGCGAACGCGAGCGGTCGCTTCTAGAAGGCGACGGGCCTCGACAGCGACGGACCCTACTCGTCGCCCGTCCCGTGTCGTGGGTCGTTGGAATCGGATTTTCACGATCGCATTTTCACGGGCGCGCGCTCGTACAAACCAGAAACGGACATGGCTACAATCGGGACCAGACCAGACGAGAACGAAAGGAAGGACACGCGGGAGTGGGCCGGCCGTGGCGGTACAGTGGCTGCATCGCCCCGCTGCAGATCCCCCATGCGCGCGCACCGCACGTGAAATGGTACGCATGAGCTTCTAGAAGAACACATGTATTGTTGTGGCCATTTTAGCATGCCCGGTGGCTCCTGCGAGCTCATCAGTCCCGTTTGGGCAGAGGTCAGATGGGCTACAGCTTGTGATTACCAAATTTAGGTTAGCCAGTGCGTGCCTTGCTGTATAGGACGTTTTTAGCTAAGCACCCTGCCACGCCACCTTTTTTTCCTTTCAAAAAGGATGCTAGAGCCCTCTCTCTCTCTCTCTCTCTTTCTCTCTCTCTCTCTCTCTCTCTGCATCAAAGTTGATGCAAACGCGACGAGGTCAAAGACATGATCAGGTAGAATAGTACAAAATTTAAACTACTATGATCGGCCCATTACAAGAGACGAGTAAGAATTTCAGGCACCTACGACTAAGTCGGCTTCTTCCGCGACAACTCCTTGAGCAAGAGATGCTCGCCCTCACCTCACGCCTCGGTTCGCCGTGTCCAGCCGAGACATCACATGTCTACTCTTTAATTTGCAGGAAGCTACTCCTGTTACTCACGTGGATTGCGCTTTGTTCGCTTGATTACTCATGATGGCTGATTTTCTCTTTGAGAAAAGGACAAGGGAAAATTATGGGTAACTGCTATAGCTTTGCGAGGCCGCGGAGAGCGGACATGCCATTTTCCCGAGGAACTGTGCGTCGTGGACATTCGGCACCGCGCCAGAAACCGGCCTCGTATCCGGTGGATAGAGCATTCACTGTTCAGGATTCAAGGTTCAGCTAACCACGACCGAACCTCACAACAAACTAGACCGAACAGCAGTTTCTTGGCTTGTAGATTGCGCCTTAGTTCACCACCAAAATGGTGCTAGTAAAAAAATATTTGCTTCGACTGCTGTAATGGTGACCAAGCAATTTCCTGGGATAACCAGCATCGATCCGGCCTATCTTACCAAGGCGACCATGACAGTGCAGGCCAGAGGCCATGATAGATGCGTGCGCGAGACAAAAGCAGGCAGATACGTACCGGAGACGGCGTCGACGAAGGCCCCGTTGATGAAGAGCTTGGTGTGCCTGATCTCCGGCATCTCCATGGGCACGCCGCTGCCGCCGCCGTTGCCGTTCTCCGCGGCGCGCGCCTTGCCCCCGTCGCCATTGCGCTCGCTCGCCATGGCCTCTTGCTCTCTTCTCCCAGACCGGTGTCGGCTCTCGCGGAGTGTGATGTACTCCTGTGTGTGGATGTGTGGAGAGTGGAGAGTGGAGTGAGGACAACAGGACGGGGTTCGTGTTTTAATGTTGCGGCTTGGCTGTGACCTGCCCGTTTTGTTAGCTTGTGGGGCGGTGGAGCCGTGGAGGGGTCTCCCGCACGGCGGCCACGCCATCCGCGCGTGTCGAAAAAATTATGCCGGGCCGACACACGTCTCAACTGTTAACGTCTGTAATAATAACCTTCCCGTCACCGCATCTAAATGTGTTTTAATTATTACACATCTAATCTAACTGATTTAATCAAACATAGAGATGAAAAAAGATGTGTTTAGGGCACATCTAGATGTGCTCTAATTATTGCACATCTAAGTGGATGAATCAAGCATAAAGAGAAAAAGAAAAAAGAAAAGAAAATATCCACACGAATCTCAACATAAGATCAATGACATAGGACTTAGATGTGCAATACTTATTGCACATCTAGATGTGCTTTAGCAAAACTGATAAAAAAATAAAAAGTAAAAAGTCACACGAATCTCTGCGTAAGATCAATGACATGTAATTTAGATGTGCGATACTTATGGCATATTTAGATGTGCTTTAGCAAAACTGATATGTTATGTCACGGTAGTTGTTCCTTCACAGTTTTATTTTTGAAACAAGACAAAAGATTTACCATTTCATTGATTAAGAAGGAAGTTTCAAACGAAAGTTGTAAAGCGGCAAAAATGAAAAATCAATAAAAGGTCTACTCTTGCAGCATGACAACACTCATGTGCTTCACACCGGCCACCACCCAAAGAGACACCTCCACTTTGATCTACTGATTAGAACCGTGAAAGGGATGGTCGTGTTTCTAATACCCTGGCATTACACTCCGCCCATATCTCCAATGAGATGAGCATCATCAGGAAGGCCAGCGACTTAGGGGATCCGAGGCGAATCTGAAGATTGTTGTTCCACCATGCTCTCATGGAAGCCATTGTGTGCATGGCCGACGTAGATATGTGATGCATACCAAGCCACAGAAGAATATGGCTCCAAATGTGGGTGGTGTAGCGGCATTGGAAAAGGAGATAAGTGGCTGCTACTTGTGAGCTGCGTTGAGATTTTCTCGAAAAGAAGAGGATGATGCAGTGCAGCAGAGATAAGTATTCACTCAGTTAAGAACCAAGGTTATCAATCCAGTAGGACAACCACGCGAAACCTCGTTTTTGGGGAAAAACTTATAATCTACTCAGCTTCAATTATGGCAGTACAACGAACACCAGAAATAATAAAAAAATACATCGAGATACACAAAAGAGCAAATACTCGCACCCAATGTGATCAAGGGGTTGTCAATCCCCTCGACGGTTATTTGTAAGGATCAAATCTGGTAGTGATTGATAGATAAATAAAAACACAAAAAATGGTAAATAAATTGTGGCAAAGTATTTTTGGATTTTATATATAATAAAAATCGATCTGGGGCCATAGTTTTCACTACAAACTTCTCTCTCGAACAAAAAGCATACGGTGGGTAACCAAATACCGTTGGGCAATTGATAGAAAAGTGCATAGTTATGACGATTTTTTTGACTAACAGTTATGAAGATATTTAAGGCAATGATCATGTATATAGGCATCACATCCGACATAAGTAGAATGATTCCTGCCGGCATCTACTGCTATATCTCCACCCATCGACCGCTATCCAGCATGCATCTAGAGTATTAAATTCATGAAAAACAGAGTAACACCTTAAGCAAAGTGACATGATGTAGACAAAGTAAATCCAACCAATATGAGTAAACCCCGTCGTTTTCCCCTTAATGGAAACAATAGTGTTACGTGTCTTATCCCCTTCTATCACTGAGATATAGAGCACCGCAAGATTGAACCCATTACAAAGCACCTCTCCCATTGCAAGCTAAATCACTCTAATTAGCCAAACCAAATGGATAGATCGGAGAGAAATACAAAGCTATAATAATCATACATAAAATAATTCAAAGAAGACTCGATTAATATTCATGAATAATCTGATCATAAACCCACAATTCATCGAATCCCAACAAACACACCGCAAAAGAAGATTACATCAAATAGATCTCCAAGAACATCGAGGAGAACATTGTATTGAAGATCAAAAAGAGAGAAGAAGCCATCTAGCTACTAGCTATGGACCCATAGGTTTGTGGTAAACTACTCACTCATCATCGGAAAGGCATCAAGGTTGATGTATAATCCCTCCATGACCGATTCCCCCTCCGGCAAGGTGCCAAAAAAGGCCTCCAGATGAGACCGTCGAAGAATAGAAACTTGCAGCGGCAAAAAAAGTATTTTTGGTGGCTATCTACTGGTTTCCCGATTTTAGAGAATTTATAGAGGTGGAATTAGGTCAAACGGAGCCACGAGGGGCCCACAAGGCATCAAGGTGTGTCGTGTTTCCTTGTCGTCTCCTTGTTTTCCTTCGGGTCTCCTCCCGAAACTTATAGGGTCTCTCTTGTCCAGAAAAATATCGTCAAAAAGTTTCGTAGCGTTTGGACTTTGTTTGGTACTGATTTCCTGGAAAGCCAAAAACAGGCAAAAAAACAGCAACTGACACTTGACACTAGGTTAATATGTTACTCCTAAAAATAATATATAATTGCATATAAAACATCCAAGATTGATACTATAATAGCATGGAAAAATCAATCATGTCTTTCAAAACATCTGAGACATCAATACTTAGGCATACCAACAAACAATCATGTCTTTCAAAATAAAAATGTTGAAGAACGCTATCCCTACAAAATCATATAGTCTTATCATGCTCCATCTTCTTAACACAAAGTATAAATCATGCACTACCCCAGTGTCAGCCAAGCAATTAGTTCATGCTTTTTAACGTGCTTCAGCTTTTTCAACCCCCATGCAGTACATGAGCACAAACCATGGATATAGCACTACAAGTGGAATAGAATACTATGGTAGAGATTAATATGGGGAAGACAAAAAAGGAGAAGGGCTCACATCGACACGTCTAATCAACGGCCTATGGAGATGCCCATCAATTGATGTCAATGCGAGGAGTAGGGATTACCATGCAATGGATGCACTAAGAGCTACTTGAAAGTGCAACTATCCCTGTGTGGTTTTGGTAATTCCTAACAACATATAGCTCATTGAGCTAACATTATTCCAAGATTAATATTTCAGGAAAAGCTCAATGAATGGCATGGCATGGATGAGGAAAGTGGATCCCTCAAAATTCTAAGGACAAAAAGTTTGGCTCAAGCTTCAATATTAAGACTCTACATTTTATATTTTAGAGATCCAAGATCACATTGAGTCTATAGGAAAAGCCAATACTATCAAGGAGGGTTGAGGTGTTGCTTAATGGCTTGCTTGCTCAAAGTGCTTAGTGATATGCTCCAAAATCCTCAACTACCTTCCCACATCCACATATGACCTAAACCAAAAGTCAAACTCGGTCCCACCGAGATGAGCGATCGGTCCCACCGAGACTGCAATGTAAACTCTCTGTTTCCCTTCTGTAACATTTCGGTCTCACCGAGATGAGCGAATCGGTCCCACCGAGTTTACCTGACCAACTCTCTGGTTAGCTTATTACCAAAATCGGTCCCACCGAGTTTGTGTAATCGGTCACACCGAGATTACGTTATGCCCTAACCCTAACCATATCGGTCCTACCGAGTTGCATCTCAGTCCCACCGAAAATCCTAACGGTCACTAGGTTTGCTGAATCAGTCCGACCGAGTTTAACCATTCGGTCCCACCGAGTTTGGCAAATTGTGTGTAACGGTTAGATTTTGTGTGGAGGCTATATATACCCCTCCGCCCACTCTTCATTCGTGAAGAGAGCCATCAGAACATACCTACACTTCCAATACACATTTTCTGAGAGAGAACCAGCTATACTTGTGTTGAGGTCAAGATATTCCATTCCAACCATATGAATCTTGATCTCTAGCCTTCCCCAAGCTACTTTCCACTCAAATCTTCTTTCCACCAAATCCAAATCCTGTGAGAGAGAGTTGAGTGTTGGGGAGACTATCATTTGAAGCACAAGAGCAAGGAGTTCATCATCAACACACCATTTGTTACTTTTTGGAGAGTGGTGTCTCCTAGATTGGCTAGGTGTCACTTGGGAGCCTCCGACAAGATTGTGGAGTTGAACCAAGGAGTTTGTAAGGGCAAGGAGATTGCCTACTTTGTGAAGATCTACCGCTAGTGAGGCAAGTCCTTCGTGGGCGACGGCCGTGATGGAATAGACAAGGTTGCTTCTTCGTGGACCCTTCATGGATGGAGCCCTCCGTGGACTCGCGCAACCGTTACCCTCCGTGGGTTGAAGTCTCCATCAACGTGGATGTACGATAGCACCACCTATCGGAACCACGAAAAAAACATCCGTGTCTCCAATTGCGTTTGAATCCTCCAAACCCTTCCCTTTATATTCTTGCAAGTTGCATGCTTGCTTGAATTGTGTGGAGATTGCTTGACTTGTGCTAAGATAGCTAAAATCTGCGAAGAACTAAAATTGGGAAAAGGCTAGATTTTTATTTGGTCAAGTAGTCTAATCACCCCCCCTCTAGACATACTTTCGATCCTACAAGTGGTATCAGAGCTTTGGTCTCCATTTGCTTTGATTTCCATAGCTTTTGGCAGTCATAGCCTTGGTTTCACAACCTAGGAGAGTATGGCGTCTAGCGAGGGAAATTATCACCGTAGAGGTCCTTACTTTGATGGTACTAATTTTGCTAGTTGGAAGAATAAGATGAAAATGCATATTCTTGGACATAACCCCGCCGTTTGGGCTATTGTGTGTATTGGCTTGCAAGGTGAATTCTTTGACGGGAAAGAACCGAACCGTGAAGCCACCGCGGAAGAGTTGAAAATGCTGCAATACAACGCTCAAGCTTGTGATATCCTCTTCAACGGATTGTGCCCCGAAGAATTCAACAAAATCAGCCGTCTTGAGAATGCAAAGGAAATTTGGAATACTTTGATTGATATGCACGAAGGTACCGACTCCGTCAAGGAATCCAAATTGGATGTGCTTCAAAGTCAACTTGACAAGTTCAAAATGAAGGATGGTGAAGGTGTTGCTGAAATGTACTCTAGGCTTGCTCTTATCACAAATGAGATTGCCGGCTTAGGGAGTGAAGAGATGACCGATAGATTCATCATCAAGAAGATCCTAAGAGCCTTGGATGGAAAATATGATACCGTGTGCACATTGATCCAAATGATGCCCAATTACAAAGATCTCAAGCCAACGGAAGTCATCGGAAGAATTGTTGCTCATGAGATGTCACT
The DNA here is from genome assembly GCF_056163025.1 of Triticum urartu. Classification (NCBI taxonomy): domain Eukaryota; kingdom Viridiplantae; phylum Streptophyta; class Magnoliopsida; order Poales; family Poaceae; genus Triticum; species Triticum urartu. Next base: position 553,304,283 of record NC_141879.1, on the reverse strand, counting down.
CAAGGATAAAGAGGAACTTCACAACAAATCAAGTGGTGCTTACAAAGCCTCATGTGAAGCCCCCACATCATCGAGTGAGAAACAAACCTTCAATGAAGAATTGAGCTTAATGGTGAAGAACTTCAACAAGTTCTACAAGAGTAGAAGCAAAGAGAGAAGCTCCAAGTCAAGGTCCTACAATGACAAAAGATCTTCTAGTCGAGAGCGAAACTGCTACAATTATGGAAGGCCTGGACACTATTCCAATGAGTGTATGCCCCCCTACAAGAGAAGAGAATATTCTCCCAAGAGAAGAAGTAGAAGAGAAGAATCACCATCTAGAGAAATAAGGAGTAGAGATGATCGTTATGAACGAAGACCCTCACGGAGAAGCAAGGATTCGGAAAGAAAGGACAAGTCATCAAGGAGCTACACAAAACGAAGACATCAAGCTCATGTTGGTGAATGGGTATCCGGCTCCGACTCCGACAACCACTCCGAGAGAAGCTATCACTCCGACTCCGAATATACTCAAGATGAAGGTGTTGCCGGTCTAGCACTTGTGACAACCAACTCCTATGACATATTTGACTCACCAAATGAAGGAGTTGGAACATGACTTGTTAGGTCCAAATGCCCAAAGGTATCACACCCCGAGTATGTTGATTTCAATAGTGATGAAGATGACTTGTTAGGTGATGATGATTTACTTGTTGACAACTCTAGTGATGAATACTGTGATGAAACGTCAATTAATCATGCTAATCAAGATAGAACGAATGACAATGATAAGGAGAAGATTGAGTCTCTAACTAAAGAACTAAACACTCTTAAGTTAGCTCATGAAACTATCTTAGGAGATCATCGAGAACTTTTAAGGACTCATGAGAAATTACGCTTTGAAAAGCTCAACCTTGAGCAAGAGCATGAGTTCTTAAAAGCCATCAATGATGATCTTCGCAAGAAAAGTTCTTCTTACATTGCCAAGCGTTTACTCTTATCCACTTACATGCCTCAAGTCAAGTTTAGTAACAAGAACAAGAAAGATTCTTCCTCTAGTAGTAACAATAATCATGCTAAATCAAATATTGTTGGTTCTAGTAGTTCTCTTGATTCCACTAATGATTCTCTTAGCCAAGTTACACTTGAGCAAGAAAATAGCTTATTGAAGGGAATTATAGAGAAAGGTGTTTACAAGAGCCTTGCCGGAAGTAAGCAATTCGAGGAAATTGTACGCAAGCAAGGAAGGCACCGGAAGAATCAAGGCGTTGGTTTTGAACGAAAGTTCAATGCCAATGGAGTTGAGTGGGAAGAAGATCAATACCCCAAGACGAAGTTTGTTCCTCAACAAGAGAAGTATGATCCTACTTCTTTCAAAGGGACACAAGCTCAAGATGATCTTCCACCACAAGACCACAAGCAAAAAGGCAAGGACAAGCTCCAAGAGGAAATTGATGCATTTGAAGAAGCTCCTAAGGCCTTGGTCAAGTGGGTTCCCAAGACTACTTCAAGTTCCACTTCATCAAGTACAACTACAACACCGAGGATTCCCATCAAGATGGTGTGGATCCCGAAGAAGAACTAGAGAGTTCTTGAGGGTGACTCCGCCAACATACTTCACTCTTATCATCTTGGCAAGAACAATTGCAATCAACTTCCACATCTTGCACTAGTTCAAGGAGTCACAAACCCTCTTGTTGGTAATACAAGGGACAAGGTAACCTAAAAGCTTTCATAGACATCATCTTGTGTGTGCATCACTCTATGTCAATGGATATCCTTGTTTGTTCCTTGTGGGACTAACCCGTGTAGGTATTGAAAGTGCAACTCACTCAAATGGATAGCTCCAAATGATCTACATCAACATTGAGCATCCACATCTTCAACATCTACATGAAGTCATCATCGACAAAACCCAGGGTTAGTTCATCCCTCTTAGGGGGGATCTCACATCTAGGGGGAGCTTTACTCTAAGAATTGAGCTAAAGCAACTCTAATGGTGTGAACACAACAATGCTTTATGTAAAAGTGGTAACCCCACTTGTGCTTAAACGATGAGTATGACCTATGATCAAATGTTCTCATTTGACTCCTAAGTCAATATACTCATATATAGATGACCTAGTCATCGCAAATTGTTTGATAGATGCTATAATTGGTTGTGCATGCTTTACCACATATCTCAATTGCCATTTTATTGTGTGAGCATGTTGATTGCATATTTCACTCATTCGAGGACATCCACTTGTTGTTTTGATTGATTGTTTTGATGGGGAATGTAGTAATTTCAAAAAAATCCTATGCACACGCAAGATCATGGTGATGCATAGCAACGAGAGGGGAGAGTGTTGTCTACGTACCCTCGTAGACCGGCAATGGAAGTGTTGACACAACGTAGAGGAAGTAGTCGTACGTCTTCCCGATCCGACCGATCCAAGTACCGAACGTACGACACCTCCGAGTTCTGCACACGTTCAACTCGGTGACGTCCCTCGAGTTCCGATCTAGCAAAACGTTGAGGGAGAGTTTCGTCAGCACGACGGCGTGATGACGGTGATGATGTTCTACCGACGCAGGGCTTCGCCTAAGCACCGCTACGATATGACCGAGGTGAATATGGTGGAAGGGGGCACCGCACACGGCTAAGGAACAATCACGAGGATCAACTTGTGTGTCATGGGGTGCCCCCTTGCCTCAGTATATAAAGGAGGGAGAGGGGGAGGTGCGGACGGCCCTATGGGTGCGCCTGGAGGAGTCCTACTCCAATCGGGAGTAGGACTCCCCCCTCTTGCCTTGTTGGAAAAGGAAGGAGGAAGGGAGAAAGAGGAAAGGGGGGTGCCGCCCCCCCTTCCTTGTCCTATTCGGACTAGGGGGAGGGGGCACGTGGCCTGCCCTGGCCGGCCCTCCTCTTCTCCCTTATGGCCCATGTAGGCCCAATAACCCCCCCCCGGGGGGGGGGGGGGCTTCCGGTAACCCCCCGGTACTCTGGTAAAATCCCGATTTCACCCAGAACGTTTCTGATATCCAAATATAGGCTTCCAATATATCAATATTTATGTGTCGACCATTTCGAGACTCCTCGTCATGTCCGTGATCACATCCGGGACTCCAAACAACCTTCGGTACATCAATACACAAAAACCCTAATTACGATCATCACCGAACTTTAAGCGTGCGGACCCTACGGGTTCGAGAACTACGTAGACATGACCGAGACGCATCTCCGGTCAATAACAAATAGCGGAACCTGGATGCTCATATTGGCTCCTACATATTCTACGAAGATCTTTATCGGTCAGACCGCATAACAACATACATTGTTCCCTTTGTCACCGGTATGTTACTTGCCCGAGATTCGATCGTCGGTATCTCAATACCTAGTTCAATCTCGTTACCGGCAAGTCTCTTTACTCGTTCCGTAATACATCATCCTGCAACTAACTTATTAGTTGCAATGCTTGCAAGGCTCGAGTGATGTGCATTACCGAGAGGGCCCAAAGATACCTCTCCGACAATCGGAGTGACAAATCCTAATCTCGAAATACGCCAACCCAACAAGTACCTTCGGAGACACCTGTAGAGCACCTTTATAATCACCCAGTTACATTGTGACGTTTGGTAGCACACAAAGTGTTCCTCCGGTAAACGAGAGTTGCATAATCTCATAGTCATAGGAACATGTATAAGTTATGAAGAAAGCAATAGCAACAAACTAAACGATCAAGTGCTAAGCTAATGGAATGGGTCAAGTCAATCACATCATTCTCCTAATGATGTGATCATGTTAATCAAATGACAACTCATGTCTATGGTTAGGAAACATAACCATCTTTGATTAACGAGCTAGTCAAGTAGAGGCATACTAGTGACTCTCTGTTTTTGTCTATGTATTCACACATGTATTATGTTTCCGGTTAATACAATTCTAGCATGAATAATAAACATTTATCATGATATAAGGAAGTAAATAATAACTTTATTATTGCCTCTAGGGCATATTTCCTTCTGTCTCCCACTTGCACTAGAGTCAATAATCTAGATTACATAGTAATGATTCTAACACCCATGGAGCCTTGATGCTGATCATGTTTTGCTCGTGGAAGAGGCTTAGTCAGCGGGTCTGCAACATTCAGATCCGTATGTATCTTGCAAATTTATATGTCTCCCACTTGGACTAAATCCCGAATGGAATTGAAGCATCTCTTGATGTGTTTGGTTCTCTTGTAAAATCTGGATTCCTTCGCCAAGGCAATTGCACCAGTATTGTCACAAAAGATTTTCATTGGACCCGATGCACTAGGTATGACACCTAGATCGGTTATGAACTCCTTCATCCAGACTCCTTCATTTGCTGCTTCCAAAGCAGCTATGTACTCCGCTTCACATGTAGATCCTGCCACGACGCCTTGTTTAGAACTGCACCAACTAACAGCTCCACCGTTCAGTAAAAACACGTATCCGGTTTGCGATTTAGAATCGTCCGGATCAGTGTCAAAGCTTGCATCAACGTAACCATTTACGATGAGCTCTTTGTCACCTCCATATATGAGAAACATATCCTTAGTCCTTTTCAGGTATTTCAGGATGTTCTTGACCGATGTCCAGTGATCCACTCCTGGATTACTTTGGTACCTCCCTGCTAGACTTATATCAAGGCACACATCAGGTCTGGTACACAGCATTGCATACATGATAGAGCCTATGGCTGAAGCATAGGGAACATCTTTCATTTTCTCTCTATCTTCTGCGGTGGTCGGACATTGAGTCTTACTCAACTTCACACCTTGTAACACAGGCAAGAACCCTTATTTGCTTGATCCATTTTGAACTTCTTCAAAACCTTGTCAAGGTATGTGCTTTGTGAAAGTCCAATTAAGCGTCTTGATCTATCTCTATAGATCTTAATGCCCAATATGTAAGCAGCTTCATCGAGTCAAGTATCCCTTTATGCTATCCAGAAATTCTATATTATTTCCAATCAATAATATGTCATCCACATATAATATCAGAAATGCTACAGAGCTCCCACTCACTTTCTTGTAAATACAGGCTTCTCCAAAAGTCTGTACAAAACCAAATGCTTTGATCACACTATCAAAGCGTTTATTCCAACTCCGAGAGGCTTGCACCAGTTCATAAATGGATCGCTGGAGCTTGCACACTTTGTTAGCTCCCTTTGGATCGACAAAACCTTCTGGTTGCATCATATACAACTCTTCTTCCAGAAATCCATTCAAGAATGCAGTTTTGACATCCATTTGCCAAATTTCATAATCATAAAATGCGGCAATTGCTAACATGATTCGGACAGACTTAAGCATCGCTACGGGTGAGAAGGTCTCATCGTAGTCAATCCCTTGAACTTGTCGAAAACCTTTTGCAACAAGTCGAGCTTTGTAGACAGTAACATTACCGTCAGCGTCAGTCTTCTTCTTGAAGATCCATTTATTCTCAATTGCTTGCTGATCAACGGGCAAGTCAACCAAAGTCCACACTTTGTTCTCATACATGGATCCCATCTCATATTTCATGGCTTCTAGCCATTTTGTGGAATCTGGGCTCACCATCGCTTCTTCATAGTTCGTAGGTTCATCATGATCTAGTAGCATGACTTCCAGAACAGGATTACCGTACCACTCTAGTGCGGATCTTACTCTGGTTAATCTACGAGGTTCGGTAGTAACTTGATCTGAAGTTTCATGATCATTATCATTAGCTTCATCACTAATTGGTGTAGGTGTCACAGAAACTGGTTTCTGTGATGTACTACTTTCCAATAAGGGAGCAAGTACAGTTACCTCATCAAGTTCTACTTTTCTCCCACTCACTTCTTTCGAGAGAAACTCCTTCTCCAGAAAGGATCCATTCTCAGCAATTAATAACTTGCCTTCGGATCTGTGATAGAAAGTGTACCCAACAGTCTCCTTTGGGTATCCTATGAAGACACATTTCTCCGATTTGGGTTCGAGCTTATCAGGTTGAAGCTTTTTCACATAAGCATCGCAGCCCCAAACTTTCAAAAACGACAACTTTGGTTTCTTGCCAAACCACAGTTCATAAGGCGTCATCTCAACGGATTTCGATGGTGTCCTATTTAACGTGAATGCAGCCGTATCTAAAGCATAACCCCAAAACGATAACGGTAAATCAGTAAGAGACATCATAGATCGCACCATATCTAATAAAGTACGATTACGACGTTCGGACACACCATTACGCCGCGGTGTTCCGGGTGGCGTGAGTTGTGAAACTATTCCGCATTGTTTCAAATGTAGACCAAACTCGTAACTCAAATATTCTCCTCCACGATCAGATCGTAGAAACTTTATTTTCTTGTTACGATGATTTTCAGCTTCACTCTGAAATTGTTTGAACTTTTCAAATGTTTCAGACTTATGTTTCATTAAGTAGATATACCCATATCTGCTTAAATCATCTGTGAAGGTGAGAAAATAACGATATCCGCCATGAGCCTCAACATTCATTGGACCACATACATCTGTATGTATGATTTCCAACAAATCCCTTGCTCTCTCCATATTACCGGAGAACTGCATTTTAGTTATCTTACCCATGAGGCACGGTTCGCAAGTACCAAGTGATTCATAATCAAGTAGTTCCAAAAGTCCATCAGTATGGAGTTTCTTCATGCGCTTTACACCAATATGACCTAAATGGCAGTGCCACAAATAAGTTGCACTATCATTATCAACTCTGCATCTTTTGATTTCAACATTATGAATATGTGTATCACTACTATCGAGATTCATCAAAAATAGACCACTCTTCAAGGGTGCATGACCATAAAAGATATTACTCATATAAATAGAACAACCATTATTCTCTGATTTAAATGAATAACCGTCTCGCATCAAACAAGATCCAGATATAATGTTCATGCTCAACGCGGGCACCAAATAACAATTATTTAGGTCTAATACTAATCCCGAAGGTAGATGTAGAGGTAGCGTGCTGACCGCGATCATATCGACTTTGGAACCATTTCCCACGCGCATCATCACCTCGTCCTTAGCCAATCTTCGCTTAATCCGTAGCCCCTGTTTCGAGTTGCAAATGTTAGCAACAGAACCAGTACCAAATACCCAGGTGCTACTATGAGCATTAGTAAGGTACACATCAATAACATGTATATCACATATACCTTTGTTCACTTTGCCATCCTTCTTATCCGCCAAATACTTGGGGCAGTTCCGCTTCCAGTGACTAGTCTGCTTGTAGTAGAAGCACTCAGTCTCAGGCTTAGGTCCAGACTTGGGTTTCTTCTCCTGAGCAGCAACTTGTTTGCTATTCTTCTTGAAGTTCCCTTTCTTCTTCCCTTTGCCCTTTTTCTTGAAACTGGTGGTCTTATTGACCATCAACACTTGATGCTCCTTCTTGATTTCTACCTCCGCGGCTTTTAGCATCGCGAAGAGCTCAGGAATAGTTTTATTCATCCCTTGCATATTATAGTTCATCACGAAGCTTTTGTAGCTTGGTGGCAGTGATTGAAGAACTCTGTCAATGACACTATCAATAGGAAGATTAACCCCCAGTTGAGTCAATTTATTATGATACCCAGACATTTTGAGTATATGTTCACTGACAGAACTATTCTCCTCCATCTTGCAGCTATAGAACGTATTGGAGACTTCATATCTCTCAATCCGGGCATTTGCTTGAAATATTAACTTCAACTCCTGGAACATCTCATATGCTCCATGACGTTCAAAACGTCGTTGAAGACCCGGTTCTAAGCCGTAAAGCATGGCACACTGAACTATCAAGTAGTCATCAACGTTGCTCTGCCAGACGTTCATAACATCTGGTGTCGCTCCTGCAGCAGGCTTGGCACTTAGCGGTGCTTCTAGGACGTAATTCTTCTGTGCATCAATGAGGATAATCCTCAAGTTACGGACCCAGTCCGTGTAATTGCTACCATCATCTTTCAACTTTGCTTTCTCAAGGAACGCATTAAAATTCAACGGAAAAACAACACGAGCCATCTATCTACAATCAAACATAGACAAGCAAGATACTATTAGGTACTAAGTTCATGATAAATTTAAGTTCAATTAATCATATTACTTAAGAACTCCCACTTAGAAAGATATCCCTCTAATCCTCTAAGTGATCACATGATCCAAATCAACTAAACCATGTCCGATGATCACGTGAGATGGAGTAGTATCAATGGTGAACATCAATGTGTTGATCATATCTACTATATGATTCACGCTCGACCTTTCGGTCTCCGTGTTCTGAGGCCATATCTGTTATATGCTAGGCTCGTCAAGTTAAACCTGAGTATTCCGCGTGTGCAATTGTTTTGCACCCGTTGTATTTGAACGTAGAGCCTATCACACCCGATCATCACGTGGTGTCTCAGCACAAAGAACTTTCGCAACGGTGCATACTCAGGGAGAACACTTATACTTTGATAATTTAGTGGGGATCATCTTATAATGCTACCATCAATCAAAGCAAGATAAGATGCATAAAAGATAAACATCACATGCAATCAATATAAGTGATATGATATGGCCATCATCATCTTGTGCTTGTGATCTCCATCTCCTGAAGAACCTTCATGATCACCATCGTCACCGGCGCGGCACCTTGATCACCATCGTAGCATCATTGTCGTCTCGCCAATCTTATGCTTCCACGACTATCACTACCGCTTGGTGATAAAGTAAAGCATTACAGCGCAATTGCATTGCATACAACAAAGCGACAACCATATGGCTCCTGCTAGTTGCTGATAACTCGGTTACAAAACATGATCATCTCATAAAATAAAATTTAGCATCATGTCTTGACCATATCACATCACAACATGCCCTGCAAAAACAAGTTAGACATCCTCTACTTTGTTGTTGCAAGTTTTACGTGGCTGCTACGGGCTTAGCAAGAACCGTTCTTACCTACGCATCAAAACCACAATGATAGTTTGTCAATTTGGTGCTATTTTAACCTTCGCAAGGACCGGGCGTAGCCACACTTGGTTCAACTAAAGTTGGAGAAACTGACACCCGCCAACCACCTGTGTGCAAAGCACGTCGGTAGAACCAGTCTCGCGTAAGCATACGCGTAATGTCGGTCCGGGCCGCTTCATCCAACAATACCGCCGAACCAAAGTATGACATGCTGGTAAGCAGTATGACTTATATCGCCCACAACTCACTTGTGTTCTACTCGTGCACAACATCAACGCATAAAACCTAGGCTCGGATGCCACTGATGGGGAACGTAGTAATTTCAAAAAAATTCCTACGCACACGCAAGATCATGGTGATGCATAGCAACGAGAGGGGAGAGTGTTGTCTACGTACCCTCGTAGACCGGCAACAGAAGTGTTGACACAATGTAGAGGAAGTAGTCGTACGTCTTCCCGATCCGACCGATCCAAGTACCGAACGTACGACACCTCCGAGTTCTGCACACGTTCAACTCGGTGACGTCCCTCGAGTTCCGATCCAGCAAAATGTTGAGGGAGAGTTTCGTCAGCACGACGGCGTGATGACGGTGATGATGTTCTACCGACGCAGGGCTTCGCCTAAGCACTGCTACGATATGACCGATGTGAATATGGTGGAAGGGGGCACCACACACGGCTAAGGAACGATCACGAGGATCAACTTGTGTGTCATGGGGTGCCCCCTTGCCTCAGTATATAAAGGAGGGAGAGGGGGAGGTTCGGCCGGCCCTATGGGTGCGCCTGGAGGAGTCCTACTCCAACCGGGAGTAGGACTCCCCCCTCTTGCCTTGTTGGAAAAGGAAGGAGGAAGGGAGAAAGAGGGAAGGGGGGCGCCCCCCCTTCCTTGTCCTATTCGGACTAGGGGGAGGGGGCGCGCGGCCTGCCCTGGCCGGCCCTCCTCTTCTCCCTTATGGCCCATGTAGGCCCAATAACCCCCCCCCCCCCCGGGGGGGGGGGGGTTCCGGTAACCCCCTGGTACTCTGGTGAAATCCCGATTTCACCCAGAACGTTTCCGATATCGAAATATATGCTTCCAATATATCAATATTTATGTCTCGACCATTTCGAGACTCCTCGTCATGTCCGTGATCACATCCGGGACTCCGAACAACCTTCGGTACATCAAAACACAAAAACCCTAATTACGATCGTCACCGAACTTTAAGCGTGCGGACCCTACGGGTTCGAGAACTATGTAGACATGACCGAGACACGTCTCCGGTCAATAACCAATAGCGGAACCTGGATGCTCATATTGGCTCCTACATATTCTACGAAGATCTTTATCGGTCAGACCGCATAACAACATATGTTGTTCCCTTTGTCATCGGTATGTTACTTGCCCAAGATTCGATTGTCGGTATCTCAATACCTAGTTCAATCTCGTTACCGGCAAGTCTCTTTACTCGTTCCGTAATACATCATCCAGCAACTAAGTTATTAGTTGCAATGCTTGCAAGGCTTGAGTGATGTGCATTACCGAGAGGTCCCAAAGATACCTCTCCGACAATCGGAGTGACAAATCCTAATCTCGAAATACGCCAACCCAACAAGTACCTTCGGAGACACCTGTAGAGCACCTTTATAATCACCCAGTTATGTTGTGACGTTTGGTAGCACACAAAGTGTTCCTCCGGTAAACGGGAGTTGCATAATCTCATAGTCATAGGAACATGTATAAGTTATGAAGAAAGCAATAGCAACAAACTAAACGATCAAGTGCTAAGCTAACGGAATGGGTCAAGTCAATCACATCATTCTCCTAATGATGTGATCCCATTAATCAAATGACAACTCATTTCTATGGTTAGGAAACATAACCATCTTTGATTAACGAGCTAGTCAAGTAGAGGCATACTAGTGACTCTCTGTTTTTGTCTATGTATTCACACATGTATTATGTTTCCGGTTAATACAATTCTAACATGAATAATAAACATTTATCATGATATAAGGAAATAAATAATAACTTTATTATTGCCTCTAGGGCATATTTCCTTCATGTTTTTCTTTTCTTTTGCCAAGTGGATGGACAAGAATGCCTAAGAACTCTCTCTAGCTATCTATGCTTTTCTCGTCTCAAACTCTATTCATGCTACATCACAAAATTTGATCAAGTCAGATTCGAACCACTCTGTGTCAGGAGCACTCGGAGTCCTCGATTCGTCATAGACTTAAACTTCCAAAACTCCTTTGTGCTTTTCGGTCAGACCGATTCCTCCATTTCGGTCATACCGAGATCACTAAGTCGATCTAGGTTTTCAATCTCGGTGCAACAGATTTGAACCTTTCGGTCACACCGAGTTTCAGTAACTGCTTGCAGTTATGAATCTCGGTGCCACCGAGTTGTTCCACTCGGTCACACTGACAGGGTCGGGCTATATATACTCACGGGCAAAATTTTGGAAATTTCTCCGAAACCCCTTCGCCCACGCATAGCTCGCTCTGCCTCCTGGGTCTCCGGATCGTCCTCCTCGTCGCCAGCCGCCTCCTATCGCTGGTCTCTGCCGCCGTCAACGGAATTCTTCCCCTCCGTTGCCGCCGTAGCGAGTTCATCGCCGAACTAGGGTATGGACTCGATCACAGTGCTATCCCCATCGGATTCCTAGCGCATTGTGTTCATTATGATTCTTACCATGATTGAAACGCTTCTATCCAGTCAAAACACTCCGTAGATTAGAGTTGAATTGAAAATTTAGGGTTAGGTTTCCGCCGAAACCATCTCAGACCATCCGAGTTGTGGAACTCGGTACCACCGATTCGGCTCAGGCCATTGCACATGTAATTTTCGGTCTGACCGAGAATTGCAAATCTGTGTGACCAAGTTCAGAACTTTGTGAAACCCTAGCAGTCTCGGTGCCACCGAACTGTGACTCGGTCTGACCGAGTTCACTAGTTTAGGTTCCAACAGCTGCTTCGGTATCACCGAGTTTACAAATCAGTTGATCCGAAATGCTTTCTATGGAAAACTAAAACTAAGTTTTGACTCATTGTTTTGCAAAAACCTCTGCATTTTGTGATGCTCATCCACTCTATCTCATCTATATCTATTCACAGGGTCTGCTGTCAGTGTTTGCAATATGTCTGATCAGAGTGACAGCTAGAACAGGTCAGAGGAGCAGGTTCACCTGAGTGAGGGCACTAGTCCCTCTAGCAGTTCAGATGATGGTAGCAGGAGCACTCCCAGCAACTTGTCCAAAGCTTCCTCCAGAATAAGGAAGAAGAAAACTTCAGAGTCTGAGGATGAAGACTATGTGGCAGTTGAGGATGAGGCCACTTCCAAGAAGAAAGTGGTTAAGAAGGAATATAGCACTGCTGCTGCCACCAAGCCAGGCATGAAGCAAAAGGTTCCTGCAAAGAGAATTCCAATGTCTAAGGCTAGAGCATCTACTCAAGTCCCTTTGGGATCTGAACCCAAACAGGCTGCTGCAGAAGGGAAGAAGAGCAAGGAGAGGATCAAAAAGACCACTGCTAGAGTGCTTGGGAGATCCTCAATCATGAGAGATTCTGAAGAGTAAGAGGAAGAAGAGGTTGTTGCACTAGCACCTAAGGCCCAGAAGCTTATGGGTGATGCTATCAGGACAGGGGCTGCTTCATCAAAGCCCAAAGAAGCACCCAAAGCAGCCTCCAAGCCCAAGAGTGCACCTAAGAGGAATACCAGGAGTATACCAGCTGCTGAGAAGAACAATGCCCCAGTGCCTGAAGTTGCTGATGATGAAGATGATGAAGGACAAGTCCTGAGGAAGCTCAAACCCAAGATTCCAGACCACAATGATGCTCATCCTGTGGCTGAGAACATGAAGATCAGGAGAGACTCAGGACTGAGGAAATGGAGAGAGACAGACCCATATGCTACAAGAAGAAGAACTGTTGTTGATTATAGGTTCCACATAAAGGAACAGCAAGATTTCTATAAGACAGTGCTGCTGGACAAGAAGCCTATAGTGTGTGAAATGAGGTGGGTCGACTGGAAGTATATCAAGGAAAATGAGGAACACTATCCTGGTGTGTTTGACAGCTTCAGTGCTTGTGGAGTTGCAGACTTTGTTGGGCAGAAGCTCACAAAGTGGAATGAGGAACTCATAATGCAATTCTACTCCACATCACACTTCTATCCAGATGGCAAGATCGTATGGATGTCTGAAGGTACAAGGTACCACTCAACTATTGAGGAATGGGCAAATCTGATCAATGCTCCTAAGGAAGAACAAGATGACTTGGATGTCTATGCCAAGAAGAAGATGGATCACAACTCTATGGCAAACATGTACAAGGAGATTCCTGAAGATAATCTTGAGACTCACCAGTTTGGGTCAGTAAAACACTTGCTGTCAGGGCTGCCTACAATCAATTGGATCCTTAGGCACACTCTCTTGCCCAAGTCTGGTGATCACAGAATGATCAGAGGCCATGCAATTAACTTGCTACATATATTTGATGTGCCACAGAAGTTCAAGGTCATGAGCCTTATAGTTGAGACTATCAAGAGGACTGCAGCAGACCAGAAAAGAAGTTGTGGATATGCCCCACAAATCCAGGAGTTGATAAACTCAAAGATGGGCACAGGCACATACCTATTGGATAAGGAACACTTTCCTATCTACCCAGACTTCAAGGATAATCAAGTTGTGATGAATGAGAATGAACCATCATCAGTACAAGCTCAAGAGAAGAAGGAGAAAGCAAAGAAAGAGAAGGCTGCCAAGATGCCAACTCAAGAGGAGGCATCTGAGTACTTTTTGAAAAGCAAGCAGGACCAACTTGGTTATTTGATAGCATCAACTCTGAGGATTGAGAAGGGATTGGCCACCCTAAATCAAAACCAGGAGAGCCTGGAAAGAATTATGGAACAAAAATTCTATGATTTAGATGTCAAATTAACTGAGATTCAGTCAGTTGCGGAGCAGCTACAGGATGACATGCAGGAGAGGAAGGGCAGAACAACCACTGATGCATTTGCCAGCGTGCCTAGAGCTCAGAGATCAACTACAGTGCCAGTAACAGACACCAGAGCCACTTCATCTGCACCAGCTACAGCTTCAGTGCCACCAGCTCCAGCACCTACCCCAACAGCTCCATCTACTTCGACTGAAGCCTTCGTTCTTGGAGTTCTCCGGACACCACCACCTGAAGACCAAGCCTGAGAGATGTTTTAGTGCTATGCATTTTCTATGAACTTTTTGGTAACTTGTTGCCAAAGGGGGAGAAAAATGTATAGATCATAGGCTTCGAGAGAGAGAGAGAGAGTTTGCTTTTGTTCTCTCTTGTCTTCTTGGTTGAACTTTGGTTGCTTTTGATTGCTTGAGATACTATGCTATTATTTGTGAGACATTGATGATCATGTGGTTGATCATAAGCTACACTTATGCTTGTTAGATGATATTATCTTACTTATCCTTATATGATCATTCACTTTGCTTGGTGATGAGTGCATATATTTAATTCTTATCATTTTGAGCGCTCCACCAAGATGTATGTGACATGGAAGAGTAACCCATGATCCTAACTCATTGTGCATTTGCAGTCCAAAGCAAATCTTAAGATATGCACAAATTTAGGGGGAGCTCTTGCTTTTCACATACTTCTCAAAGCGACAATATCTTTCACTCTTATTATCATTTGTCAAAGCTTTGATCTATATGTTGTCATCAATTACCAAAACGGGGGAGATTGAAAGTGCAACTATCCCTAGGTGGTTTTGGTAATTCCTAACAACATATAGCTCATTGAGCTAACATTATTCCAAGATTAATATTTCAGGAAAAGCTCAATGAATGGCATGGCATGGATGAGGAAAGTGGATCCCTCAAAATTCTAAGGACAAAAAGTTTGGCTCAAGCTTCAAGATCAAGACTCTACATTTTATATTTTAGTGATCCAAGATCACATTGAGTCTATAGGAAAAGCCAATACTATCAAGGAGGGATGAGGTGTTGCTTAATGGCTTGCTTGCTCAAAGTGCTTAGTGATATGCTCCAAAATTCTCAACTACCTTCCCACATCCACATATGACCTAAACCAAAAGTCAAACTCGGCCCCACCGATTCTTTCTATCCGGCGCCACCGAGTTTCAAATGTCATAGCCACTGCCACAAACCCTAGGTAAATCGGTCTCACCGATAGGGATCTCGGTCTCACCGAGATGGGATTGTAATCTCTCTATTTCCCTTTGTAACATTTCGGTCTTACCGAGATGAGCGATCGGTCCCACCGAGATTGCAATGTAAACTCTCTGTTTCCCTTTTGTAACATTTCGGTCTCACCGAGATGAGCGAATCGGTCCCACCGAGTTTACCTGACCAACTCTCTGGTTAGCTTATTACAAAAATCGGTCCCACCGAGTTTGTGTAATCGGTCACACCGAGATTATGTTATGCCCTAACCCTAACCATATCGGTCCTACCGAGTTGCATCCCAGTCCCACCGAAAATCCTAACGGTCACTAGGTTTGCTGAATCAGTCCGACCGAGTTTAACCATTCGGTCCCACCGAGTTTGGCAAATTGTGTGTAACGGTTAGATTTTGTGTGGAGTCTATATATACCCCTCCACCCACTCTTCATTCGTGAAGAGAGCCATCAGAACATACCTACACTTCCAATACACATTTTCTGAGAGAGAACCACCTACACTTGTGTTGAGGTCAAGATATTCCATTCCAACCATATGAATCTTGATCTCTAGCCTTCCCCAAGTTGCTTTCCACTCAAATCTTCTTTCCACCAAATCCAAATCCTGTGAGAGAGAGTTGAGTGTTGGGGAGACTATCATTTGAAGCACAAGAGCAAGGAGTTCATCATCAACACACCATTTGTTACTTCTTGGAGAGTGGTGTCTCCTAGATTGGCTAGGTGTCACTTGGGAGCCTCCGACAAGATTGTGGAGTTGAACCAAGGAGTTTGTAAGGGCAAGGAGATTGCCTACTTCGTGAAGATCTACCGCTAGTGAGGCAAGTCCTTCGTGGGCGACGGCCGTGATGGAATAGACAAGGTTGCTTCTTCGTGGACCCTTCGTGGGTGGAGCCCTCTGTGGACTCGCACAACCGTTACCCTCAGTGGGTTGAAGTCTCCATCAACGTGGATGTACGATAGCACCACCTATCGGAACCACAACAAAAACATCCGTGTCTCCAATTGCGTTTGAATACTCCAAACCCTTCCCTTTACATTCTTGCAAGCTGCATGCTTTACTTTCTGCTGCTCATAAACTCTTTTGCATGCTTGCTTGAATTGTGTGGAGATTGCTTGACTTGTGCTAAGATAGCTAAAATCTTCCAAGAACTAAAATTGGGAAATGGCTAGATTTTTATTTGGTCAAGTAGTCTAATCACCCCCCTCTAGACATACTTTCGATCCTACACTACTCCCTCTGTTCCAAAATAGATGACTCAACTTTGTACTAACTTTATATAAAGTTAGTACAAAGTTGAGTCGTCTATTTTGCAACGGAGGGAGTATAAGTGTACGAAAGCTTAAACTGAAAACTAAGTTGGTGGGCATCCAACTTGCTTGCTCTAGAAGACCTCGGGCATTTGAGGAAGCCCATCATCGGAATATACAAGCCAAGTTCTATAATGAAAATATTGAAGGAAATATGCCCTATAGGCAATAATAAAGTTGTTATTTATATTTCCTTATATCATGATAAATGTTTATTATTCTTGCTAGAATGGTATTAACCAGAAACTTAGTACATGTGTGAATACATAGACAAACAGATCCCTAGTATGCCTCTACTTGACTAGCTCGTTAATCAAAGATGGTTAAGTTTCCTGCTCATAGACATGTGTTGTCATTTGATCAACGGGATCACATCATTAGAGAATGATGTGATGGACAAGACCCATCTGTTAGCTCAGCATTATGATCATTTAGTTTTATTGCTATTGCTTTCTTCATGACTTGTACATATTCCTCTAACTATAAGATTATGCAACTCTCGAATGCTGGAGGAACACTTTGTGTGCTATCAAACGTCACAACGTAACTGGGTGATTATAAAGATGCTCTACAGGTGTCTCCGATGGTGTTTGTTGAGTTGGCATAGATCAAAATTAGGATTTGTCACTCCGAGTATCGGAGAGGTATCTATGGGCCCTCTCGGTAATGCACATCA
Source organism: Triticum urartu (assembly GCF_056163025.1). Taxonomy (NCBI): domain Eukaryota; kingdom Viridiplantae; phylum Streptophyta; class Magnoliopsida; order Poales; family Poaceae; genus Triticum; species Triticum urartu. The sequence goes on along the minus strand of NC_141879.1, from coordinate 553,287,213 downwards.
CTATAAGCCTTATAAGAAACGTGACTAATGAGTTAGTTACAGGATGATGCATTACGAAACGAGTAAAGAGACTTGCCAGTAACGAGATTGAACTAGGTATGATGATACCAACGATCGAATCTCGGGAAAGTAACATACCGATGAAAAAGGGAATGACGTATGTTGTTATGCGGTTTGACCGATAAAGATCTTCGTAGAATATGTAGGAGCCAATATGAGCATCTAGGTTCTGCTATTGGTTATTGATCGGAGATGTGTCTCGGTCATGTCTACATAGTTCTCGAACCAATAGGGTCCGCACGCTTAATGTTTGATGATGATTTGTATTATGAGTTATGTGATTTGATGACCGAAGTTTGTTCGGAGTCTCGGATGAGATCACGGACATGATGAGGAGTCTCTAAATGGTCAAGAGGTAAAGATTGATATATTGGAAGGTTATATACGGACATCGGAATGGTTCCTATAAGGTTCAGGGATTTTTCGTAGTATCGTGAGGTTACCGGAACCCACCGGGAAAGTTATTGGGCCTAATGGGCCATAGTGGAGGGGAAGAGGCAGGCCACAGGAGGTGGGGCGCGCCCCCCTTGCCCCAATCCGAATTGGACAAGGGGAGGGGCGCGACCCCCCTCTTTCCTTCTCCCTCACCCTCTTTTCCCCTTTCCCCCTCTCCGTTGGAAGGAAAGGGGGGCAAATCCTACTAGGTTTGGAGTCCTAGTAGGACTCCCCCCTTGGCGCACCTCTCCCTTGGCCGGCATCCTCCCCCCTCCTTTATATACGTGGGCAGGGGCACCCCAAAGAACACTAGACAATCTCTTAGCCGTGTGTGGTGCCCACCTCCACAGCTTAACACCTCGGTCATATCGTCGTAGTGCTTAGGCGAAGCCCTACGCCGGTGACTTCATCATCACCGTCGCCATGCCGTCGTGCTGGCAGAAATCTCCCTCGACCCTCTACTTGATCAAGAGCTCGAGGGACGTCATCATGCTGAACGTGTGCTAAACACGGAGGTGCCGTACGTTCGGTACTTGGATCTGTTGGATCATGAAGACGTTCGACTACATCAACCGCATTACTAAAAACTTCCGCTTTCGGTCTACGAGGGTACATGGACACACACTATAGGAATCAGGAACTTTGCCGTCTACCATGGCGGACGGCAAAGGCACGCCTGGCGGACGGCAAGATGGCAAAAGGTCTGACTGAACGAGCTACGGCAAAGGCATCTTTACCGTCTACTGGCGGACGACAAATATGAAATGGTCGATGCCGTCCGCCAGCAGACGACAAAGGACCTGGACAGCAGACGTGTGAGCTACAGGCCATTAGTTTGTTAAAAGCGTGCTTTGCCGTCCGCCGGCGGACGGCAAAGACCTATGCATATTTGCCGTTGGCTGGCGGGCAACAAAGACCTTTGAATATGTGCCGTCCGCCAGCGGATGGCATAGCGGTCCACATGGCAGCACCTGGGGGGCTGGCCTATTTGATTTCTTTGTCGTCCGCTGGCTGATGGCGAAGATGCAATGGTCTTTGTTGTCTACCGGCGGACGGCAAAGCATCCAAATAGGCCAGCCTACTGCCCCAGGTTGCACAGGTAGCTGACACGTGGCATACTTGCCATCTGCTGGTTGATGGGAAAGCTCTTTGTCATCTGCCAGCAGATGGCAAAGAGCCTGTATAGCCCCTGTTTTTCTGTTTTTTTCTTAAATTCATTCAATTTCACATATATATATATATACACACATAGGAAAATACTTTCGACAAGCATACCAACACATATACATACCAAATCATATCCAACACATATACATAGAAAATCAAAAGTCCATATGCAACATATATAGCTAGCCAACATATCCAACAAGAAGCATACAATGGTTTCATCCATACATACATATATAGGTAGCAAGTTTCACATTGTTCATCCTACAAAATCAAAACAAGAAGGAAGCATAAAGAGAAGAGTAGACTCCATCAATGCAAGCTTCCTCATCTAAAGCAAATCTACAAATTAGGAAAGAAGAAAGTTAGAAGAAGAAGAAGAAGACTAGTTAGAAGAAGAAGAAGAAGAAGAAGATTTTTTTTCTTCTCTTTCTTTTTCTCCTCCTCTCCTCTTCTTTATCTTCTTCTTATTCTAACTAACGTAGGAAAATGACATTTTATTTCTAAGCTAGGTAAAAATGCAAAGTGTAGGTCATTTTAGAGCTAAGCTAGGTAAATAGGTCATTTTGGAGCTTAGTAAGGTTATTATGTCATTTTCGAGGAAAATAAGCTAAGTCTATATCATTTTGGAGGTAACAAAGATTATCATGTCATTTTTGACCTAAGTATGCTAAGTATGTCATAAATGAACTGAAGAAGCTAAGTATAGCTCATTTTTATCTAACTTAGATAATTATGCCATTTAGGAGGAAAATAAGCTAAGTATCCATTTGTAAAGCAAAACACTAAAGAAAACTTACCCTCATCACAACAAATGTGATGAAGATCGCAACTAAGGTAACAATTGATCCAACGGCATAATGATACCAAGCCTCATTATCAATGGCATATTTTCTAATCTTCTTAAGCTTTAGGCGCATTGCATCCATCTTCAAGTGCATTGCATTCATCTCCATCTTGTGATCATCGACGACATCGGCAACATACAACTCCAATGTCATCTTCTCTTTTTCAATTCTTTTAATTTTTTCTTTCAAATACTCATTTCATTTTTCAACTAAATTTAACTTCTCGACAAGAGGGTCGGTTTCAAATTCCGGTTTACATAACTCCTAGATTAAAATATCTCTATGTCAACTTGATGGCCATAATTGTCATAAGTGCGAAATGCAACAAATAGTTATGAAAGAGAATTTACCACATCTGAATCATAAAGCGGGCGAGGGCCGATGGGGACGGACATCAAGACCATGTCACTATGTATAACAAACAATCATACAAAGTAAGAAAATTATACATACCAACTATATAAATCATACAATCATATAAATAACTGTATAAATCAAGTACAACATAAAAATTTGAATACCTAATAATAATCTGGATCGTCGGGTTCAATAAATGCTCTGGGATCAATAAATGCATCATCATCATCACTATCGGTAGTGACGTGCTCATCATCATCATTAATAAATGCATCATCATGTGGAAGGCCACCTTTACGTAATCGGTCAAGCATTGACAGGTCATCCGCAGCAGTAACCTCTTCTAGTTCAGGCTCTTCTTGTTCCGGCTCAGGGGTGAAGTCGGGTTTACTGTCGCTATCTACTTCAATGTTCTGGGTAGAGCGGTTCTTGAAATGTTTTTTGGAAAGACGTGTTTCTTGGAAGAATTCTCCTTCATATGTGTATGGGTTAATGTGAGGTTCATAATCCTCTTCATTGGGGGGAGGTGGTCTAACACGTGGCAACACTTCATAAACGACATCCCAACCATTGAGATTTGGATCACTTTGATAGGCCCACGGTAGATAGAAAACTTGGGTTGCCTATTGAGCCATAATATAGACATCAAGAACATCCAAATGGGTGCTTTGTTTGATTTCCACTAGCTCTAAGTGTTCATGAGTCCTTCTAGTCTCCTTCGGCTGGAACCAATAACATTTGAAGACTACGACGTTTGGTGGGTTTGCACCATATAATTGAAGTTCATAAATTGCTTCAACTCTTCCATAATACTTGGTATCTCCTTCGCCGATAGCAGAGACACAACAATTTGTAGACTTTCGGTCGACCATAGATAGCTCTTTGCCATAGGTACGAAAGCGATACCCGTTGATGTCGTATCTGTTAAATGAACGGACCTTAAAGTCAAAACCATTAGCGACTTGTCTCAATTCGGCGTCCATTAACTCTGAATTAGCCTACAAGTTTAATACGAAAGGGATTGTTGCATTAGCCACAAATTAGATGAAGAAATGAAATGGTCTAATGGAAATTACCGTTTGTTTGAACCAAGAGATGAAACCGGGATAGCCGCCTCCATGCTTTGCCAGAAGCTCATACTCTTCGACGAAATCCTTTTGGATCACCGCTCCATACGAGAATTTGGCGACGTATCGACTATATCATATTTATCCGGGAATAAGAGCAGTTCAAAGGAATTAGAAGTTGTGAAACAATGTATCGAGAACTTACTCGATGTACGACCACACTTCTGTTTGGTTGGTGAAGATATAAAACGAAATGATCTGTCATTCTTCGAAATCCAACGTTATGGAATTAGAAGCACCGGCTAGTGCGAGATCCCCTTTGAATAGGCTAAGGTTGGATCCACCCTTGTTAGGTTCATCGACATTGTACCGAGGCTTTGGATTATAATGACAATTTTTGGCTTCGTAATGTGCTTTCACAAAGTTTGCCGCCTCCTCAGTAATGAATGCCTCATCCATCGATGCTTCAATTCTACGTTTATTTTTACATTTTGCTCGTAGCGTCTTCTGCATCCTCTCAGTGGCGTAGCACCAATGATTTTGCACGCCCCCCCAAACTTGCCTTGGTTGGGAGATGCAAAAATCAAGTGCTGCATTGGATTAAAGAAGCCCGGCGAAAAGATCTTCTCTAACTTGCAGATCAACTCCTGCGCCAACTCTTCCATTTCTTCTAGTAGGCTAGGTGATGGTTCTTTTGCACAAAGAACATGGAAGAAATAGCTCAGCTCTGCCAGTACTAGCCATTCATCCTCACGGATGAAGCCATGCAACATCACTGGCATTACCCACTCAATCCATATGTGCCAATCATGACTGTTGAGACCAAATACTTCAATTTATCAAGACTCGCTCCCCTCTTTAGATTCGCTGCATACCCATCGGGGAACATCAACTGTTGTTGCACCCACAAGATAATTTCCCTCGTAGTTGGCCTTCCAAGATTGAACCATGCCTTTGCTTCGTCCAGTTCTGCTTTCCTTTCGGTTATTTCATGTTTTGTAACGGCCTATCACATAGCGCCTCCAGATCGACTCTAGCCTTAGTATTATCCTTTGACTTCTCATCTATGCCGAACAATGTACCCAAAAGTGCCTCGACGATATTCTTCTCAATGTGCATCACGTCGATATTGTGTGGGCAAAGGAGGTCTTTGAAGTAAGGCAGATCCCACAAGCATGTCTTGTGAGTCCAGGTGTGTTTCGAATTATACCCCTTGAAATACCCTAGACGCGCTGGATCTGGCTCGAGAGCATTTAACTGATCTAGCTAGGGTCTCTTGGCCTGTCAACGCAGGTGGTGCAGAGTTTTTGACAACTCTACCTCTGATGAAGTTCTTCTTGTCTTTCCTGAACTTATGGCGAGTATCCAAGAACTGTCTATGCATGTCGAAGCAAGAATACTTGCGACCGGCCTGAAGTCAACAAAACTCAAGAGCTCCCTTGCATGTGGGGCACGGGAACCTTCCATGCACACACCAGCCAACGAATAGCGCATACGCCGGCAAGTCATGCGTCGAGTACATGTACCAGACACACATTATGAAGTTCCGTTTGCTAAAGGAGTCGTATGTCTTGAACCCATTATCCCAGGCTTCTTACAGTTCGTCCTTCAGTGGCTGCATTTAACATGTGAATTGGTTTCAACTTTAACATGAGAAGTTTTATAGGAAAGAATTGTTGTTATGATGCTAGGAAAAGTGATTGAAATTTTCATTGATCATTTACACTTCATAAATTATTTCTTTTATCATTTACCTACTCGAGGACGTGTAGAAATTAAGCTTGGGGATGCTGATACGTCTCCAACGTATCTATAATTTATGAAGTATTAATGCTAATATATTATCATTCTTGGATGTTTTCCAATCATTTATAGCCACTTTATATCATTTTTTGGGACTAACCTATTGACCCAGTGCCTAGTGCCAGTTCCTGTTTTTTGCTTGTTTATTACATCGCAGGAAATCAATATCAAATGGAGTCCAAACACCGCGAAACTTTTTGTGGGGTTTTTATGGACCAGAAGACATCCAATGGGCCAGAGCAGCACCTGGGGGTGCCCCAAGGGGGGCACAACCAACCAGGGAGCGCCTGGTGGCCCAGGCGCGCCCAGGTGGGTTGTGCCCACCTCGGTGGCCTCCCGTACCCCCTCTTCGCCCTATAAATCTTCAAATATTCCAAAAACCCTTGGGGTAACCCTAGATGAGAAGTTCCACCGCCGCAAGCCTCTATAGCCACTGAAAACCAATCTAGACCCGGTTCCGGCACTCCGCAAGAGGGGGAAATCATCACTGGTGGCCATCTTCATCATCCCGGCGACCACCACGATGAGGAGGGACTAGTCCACCCTCGGGGCTGAGGGTTTGTACGAGTAGCTATGTGTTTAATCTCTCTCTCCATCTCTTTCTCGTGTTCTTGGGATGTCACGGTCTTGATGTATCACGGGCTTTGTTAATATAGTCGGATCATATCGTGTTTTCCCCTCTCTATCTTGTTGTGATGAATTGAGTTTTTCCGTTTGAGATTTCGTTGTTATTGATACTTTATGGATTTGAGAGCACTTGATATATGTTTTGCATATGAATATTCGTGGTGACAATGGGGTATCATATTGATTCACTTGATATGGGTTTTGGTACTCAACTAGCGGACTCCCGCGGTGACATTGGGGTAATGTGTGCATAGGGGTTGATGCACGTTCTCGTCTTTTGTTGCTCCGGAGCCGTGGAGGGGTCTCCCGCACGACGGCCATGCCATCTGCGCGTGTCGAAAAAATTATGCCCGGCCGACACACGTCTCAACTGTTAACGTCTGTAATAATAACAACCCCATCACCCGCATCTAATCTAAGTGATTTAATCAAACATATAGATGAAAAAAGTAAAAAGTAAAAAAATCACACAAATCTCTGCGTAAGATCAATGACATGTAATTTAGATGTGCGATACTTATAACATATTTAGATGTGCTTTAGCAAAACTGATATGTTATGTCACGGTGGTTTTTCCTTTCACGGTTTTGTTTTTGAAACAAGACAAAAGATTTGCCATTCATTGTTTCAGACAAAAGCCACAAAGCAGCAATGAAAAATCAATAATAGGTCTACTCTTGCAGCATTACAACACTCATATGCTTCGCAATGGCCACCGTCCAAAGAGACACCTCCGCTTTGATCTACTGATCAGAACCGTGGATGGGATGTCCGTGTTTCAAAAGACCCTGGCATTACACTCTGCCAATATCTCCCTTGAGATGAGCATCATCAGGGAGGCCGGCGCCTTAGGGGATCCAAGGTGAATCTGAAGGTTGCCGTTCCGCCATGCTCTCACGGAAGCCATTGTGTGCCTAGCCGTCGTAGATATGTGACCATGGAAGATTATGGCTCCAAATAAGGGTGGTGTAGCGGCATTGGAAAAGGAGATGGGCGGCCGAATCTTGGTATTGCTTGCAAGGAGGGCAGAAGCCACAGTTTGGCGAGCCGCGACGTATCAGTCGATCTGATGTACAAATCCTGTTTTGAAGGAAAAGTCACGCAAAGAACTTGCACCGTGGCGGGCCCAAACATTCCACACTGAGTGAACGAGATCCGACGAAGTGAGTCCCTCAAACTGAGCCTTGTAGGTTGAGGAATTAGAGTACACCCCATCCTTGGTGAACTTCCAGATGATGGAATCTTCTATGTCATCAATCAAAGAGATCATGGAAATCTTCTCCCAGAGGTTAGAAGACTGACGGACATGGCCAAGCGACAAGCCATTGGAGGTGTCGATGAGAGAAATCCAGCTGTTGTTGGTAAGGGCTTGCTGGATGGAGGAATTCTTCCTGTGGGAAATGGCAAAGGTGCTCGGTGCTAAGTAATGGGGGCACAAGCCGTGTAGCCATGGCGAGTTCCAGAACCTGACTATGCGCCCGTTTCCCACAGTGCCTGTTGTAGCAGCCACAAAAAAATCCGGTCATCTCCGGTGCATGGAGATCCCATGCCTATCCAAGGCTTGCTTTTGTCCACCCATTCGAACCAAACGGAGAGCCTTAGATAATTTGTCTAGATTGAGCACGCCTAGGCCATAAAATTGTTTAGGCTTGCAGATGAGATCCCAATTGATCTTGCATTTTCCTCCCGAAACTTTGTCCATACCCGCCCAATGGTAAGCACACCGGAGGCTGTCAATTGCATTTAGGACCTCCACGTGGATGTCGAAAGCATGAGATGATAAATCACAATGGCCATGAGGACCGCTTTAATGAGAACCACACACCCAACACTGCCAGCGTGTCTTCCCTGCCAAGGGGGAGCTTGCCAGTGACCTTGTCAATGGTTTTTTCTTTGTTTCATAGTGATAGATTTACAATCAAGAGGCAAAAATTTCTCGGTACATGGTGGTCCTCTCTGTAGTCATATAACAATGCTACACTCAGTACGACTATGCATCACTAATCGATCTGCTTGCGATATTGTTCCTTATAGGCTTATGTGGAATAAACTCTCTATTTTTCGTGAATGGTCTGATCTCTCTGCTAGGTGACCATAAGCAAAGGGAGACAAGCCATCACTAGATAAAATCGCGAGCACTTCAGAGGTGTCTCGCTGGACAAGGACCATGCCATTTTAATGCTAGATGGCTAAAGCCATACCCTGCATCATTGCATGGATCTCTGCTTCTAATGCATAGATAAGGCCCTACTTGACTATCTCCAGACCATCCTCACCCCCTCCACACCGATAAGGCATCGTCGAAAAAACCCATACCTGTAGCTAGAACTTAGCATGTTAGAGTCTAGCACACAAACCCTTGGCCAATAGTGCTTGGTTAAAAACTCTCATATCTTTTGAACCCATGTTGTCATTCGATTTTGGTAAGCCTCAATTTGTCCCATCTAAGCCACACCATTTTTTCTCCACGCCCCACCAGTACTTCCGCAGTAAATGTGTTAAACCATCACAAAAAGATGCAAGTAGATAGAACACACTCATTACGCAAGTGGCAATAGCTTAAGCAATAGACTTCATTAGAAACTCCTTACTGTCTGTTGACCTATATTGTTCACTCTAGTCAACTAACCTTTTGCTTAAGATTGCTTGCAAGGTCTCAAACGTACCCTTATCCATTCTCACTTCGGGCACCGGAAGGCCAAAATATCTGGGTTCAAACACTTTTCCCAAAACACTCTTGACTTCCTCGGTCACCCCTCCAAGCAATTGCTTGAAAAAAGGATGAAACGCTTTGAAGGGTTTATAAGTTGACCCATAATGCATGGAAAATAAGATGCCCCCTATCCAGTTTATTATGGTAGCCCAACCTAAAATTTTATTCTATAAGTAGGTGAATTGTTCTAAAAATATACAAAATTCCCATGCGTGCAAAGGGGACAAAAAATGTTTTGAGGTAATCACCATATTTTATCAGCCATTTTATTGCTAATATGACTACATACTAAAAATGGCAATTGAATCAATACTTATTGACTTACAAAAAGTATGCTTTATTTGGTAAGCCAATAAGACGTGGGCTAGTTGAGGAGGACGGTGTTTCGGTGCACAAGGGCATATGCTCTCGTGGATAAATGGTAAAAAATGTAAAAATAGATGAACAAATTTTCTAGGTGTCTGCAAAATTTTGTGGCGATATGACATTAGAGGAGCTTTGGACAAAAAAAGTCAGAGTTTTGAGAAAGGTTCAAAAAATTCAAGATAGAACTATTGATTTTGTTTTTCTTTTTGCTCCCAGGTCGCGCAATGTCATATTGTCATGAAATTTTTCACGCACATAGGAAACCTGTTCGTTTTTATGCCAAAACGTCATATTTGTTTGATTTTCTTGTTATTTTATTTGAATTTACTGTCCACCTAAGAGCAGATGAAGTCGTGATCATTGTTGGGGAACATAGTATTTCAAAAATTTGCATGCGATCATGCAAGATCTATCTAGGAGAAGCATAGCAATGAGCGGGGAGAGTGTGTCCACGTACCCTCGTAGACCGAAAGCGGAAGCGTTAAGTAACGTGGTTGATGTAGTCGAGCGTCTTCGCGATCCAATCAATCAAGTACCGAACGCACGACACCTCCGCGATCTGCACACGTTCAGCTCGGTGACATCCCTCGAACTCTAGATCCAGCTGAGGCCGAGGGAGAGTTTCGTCATCATGACGGCGTGTTGATGATGATGATAAAGTTACCGATGCAGGGCTTCGCCTAAGCACTACGACAATATGACCGAGGTGGAAATCTGTGGAGGGGGGCACCGCACATGGCTAAGAAATCAACTTGTGTGTCTATGGGGTGCCCCCTCCCCCGTATATAAAGGAGTTGAGGAGGGGGCCGGACGGCCTCATGGGGTGCGCCCCAAGGGGGGAATCCTACTCCTACTAGGAGTAGGTTCCCCCTTTCCTAGTCCAACTAGGAGGAGGAAGGAAGGGGAAGAATAGAAGAAGGAAAGGGGGGCCGGCCCCCCTCCCCAATTCGGATTGGGATTGGGGGGCCCCTCCTCTTGGTCGCCTCCTCTCTCTTCCACTAAAGTCCATGAAGGCCCATTAACCCCCCTGGGGGTTCTGGTAACCCCCCGATACTCCGGAAAATGCTCGAACCTATCCGAAACCTTTCCGGTGTCCAAACATAACCTTCCAATATATCAATCTTCATGTTTCGACCATTTCAAGACTCCTCGTCATGTCCGTGATCACATCGGAGACTCCAAACAACCTTAGGTACATCAAATCACATAACTCACAATACATATCGTCATCGAATGTTAAGTGTGCGGACCCTACAGGTTCGAGAACTATGTATACATGACCGAGACTCATCTCCGGTCAATAACCAATAGCGGAACCTGGATGCTCATATTGGTTCCTACATATTCGACGAAGATCTTTATCGGTCAAACCGCATAACAACATACGTTATTACCTTTGTCATCGGTATGTTACTTGCCCGAGATTCGATCGTAGGTATCATCATACCTAGTTCAATCTCGTTATCGGCAAGTCTCTTTACTCGTTCCGTAATGCAACATCCCGCACCTAACTCATTAGTCACATTGCTTGCAAGTCTTATAGTGATGTGCATTACCGAGAGGGCCCGGAGATACCTCTGCGACAATCGGAGTGACAAATCCTAATCTCGATCTATGCCAACTCAACAAACACCATTGGAGACACCTGTAGAGCATCTTTATAATCACCTAGGTACGTTGTGACGTTTGATAGCACACTAAGTTCTCCTTCGGTATTCGGGAGTTGCATAATCTCATAGTCATAGGAACATGTATAAGTTATGGAGAAAGCAATAGCAATAAACTAAACGATCATAGTGCTTAAGCTAACGGATGGGTCATGTCAATCACATCATTCTCTAATGATGTGATCCCGTTCATCAAATGACAACTCATGTCTATGGTTAGGAAACTTAACCATCTTTGATTAACGAGCTAGTCAATGTAGAGGCATACTAGTGACACTCTGTTTGTTTATGTATTCACACATGTACTAAGTTTTCGGTTAATACAATTCTAGCATGAATAATAAACATTTATCATGATATAAGGAAATATAAATAACAACTTTATTGTTGCCTCTAGGGCATATTTCCTCAGTCTCCCACTTGCACTAGAGTCGGTAATCTAGATTACATTGTAATGATTCTAATACCCATGGAGTCTTGGTGTTGATCATGTTTTGATCGTGCTAGAGGCTTAGTCAATGGGTCTGCAACATTCAGATCCTTATGTATCTTGCAAATCTCTATGTCTCCCTCCTTGACTTGATCGCAGATGGAATTGAAGTGTCTCTTGATGTGCTTGGTTCTCTTGTGAAATCTGGATTCCTTTATCAAGGCAATTGCACCAGTATTGTCACAAAAAGATTTTCATTGGACCTGATGCACTAGGTATGACACCTAGATCGGATATGAAATCCTTCATCCAGACTCCTTCATTTGCTGCTTCCGAAGCAGCTATGTACTCCGCTTCACACGTAGATACCTCCATGACGCTTTGCTTAGAACTGCACCAACTGACAGCTCCATCATTCAATAAAAATACGTATCCGGTTTGTGACTTAGAGTCATCCGGATCAGTGTCAAAGCTTGCATCGACGTAACCATTTACGACAAGCTCTTTGTCACCTCAATAAACGAGAAACTTATTGATGACCCACAAGTATAGGGGATCTATCGTATTCCTTTCGATAAGTAAGAGTGTCGAACCCAACAAGGAGCAGAAGGAAATGATAAACAGTTTTCAGCAAGGTATTCTCTGCAAGTACTGAAATAAGTGGTAACAGATAGTTTTGTGATGAGATAATTTGTAACAAGCAACAAATAACAAAAGTAAATAAAGTGCAGCAAGGTGGCCCAATCCTTTTTGTAGCAAAGGACAAGCCTGGACAAACTCTTATATAAGGAAAAGCGCTCCCGAGGACACATGGGAATATCGTCAAGCTAGTTTTCATCACGTTCATATGATTCGCGTTCGGTACTTTGATAATTTGACATGTGGGTGGACCGGTGCTTGGGTGCTGTTCTTACTTGAACAAGCATCCCACTTATGATTAACCTCTATTGCAAGCATCCGCAACTACAACAAAAGTATTAAAGTAAACCTAACCATAGCATGAAACATATGGATCCAAATCAGCCCCTTACGAAGCAACGCATAAACTAGGGTTTAAGCTTCTGTCACTCTAGCAACCCATCATCTACTTATTACTTCCCAATGCCTTCCTCTAGGCCCAAATACTGGTGAAGTGTCATGTAGTCGACGTTCACATAACACCACTAGAGGCTAGACAACATACATCTCATCAAAATATCGAACGAATGCCAAATTCACATGACTACTAATAGCAAGACTTCTCCCTTGTCCTCAGGAACAAACGTAACTACTCATAAAGCATAAACATGTTCATAATCAGAGGGGTATTAATATGCATATAGGATCTGAACATATGATCTTCAACCAATTAAACCAACTAGCATCAACTACAAGCAATAATTAACACTACTAGCAACCTACTAGCACCAATCCCGGACTTGGAGACAAGAATTGGATACAAGAGATGAACTAGGGTTTTGAGATGAGATGGTGTTGATGAAGATGTTGATGGAGATTGCCCTCTCCCGATGAGAGGAGCGTTGGTGATGACGATGGCGATGATTTCCCCCTCCGGGAGGGAGGTTTCCCCGGCAGAACAGCTCTGCCGGAGCTCTAGATTGGATCCGCCAAGGTTCCGCCTCGTGGTGGCGGAGTTTCATCCCGAAAGGTTGCTTGCTATTGTTTTCTCGACGAAAGACTTCATATAGGAGAAGATGGTCATCGGAGAGCCACCAGGGGGCCCACGAGGTAGGGGGTGCGCCCTAGGGGGGCTCCCCCCACCCTTGTGAGAAGGGTGTGGGCCCCCTGGTCTTCATCTTTGGCGAGGATTTTTCATTATTTATTATAAGGTGTTCCGTGGAGTTTCAGGACTTTTGGAGTTGTGCAGAATAGGTCTCTAATATTTGCTCCTTTTCCAGCCCAGAATTCCAGCTGCCGGCATTCTCCCTCATTATGTAAACCTTGTAAAATAAGAGAGAATAGCCATAAGTATTGTGACATAATGTGAAATAACAGCCCATAATGTAATAAATATTGATATAAAAGCATGATGCAAAATGGACATATCAAATTCCCCAAGCTTAGACGTTGCTTGTCCTCAAGCGAAAAGCCGAAATCAAAAAATATGTCCACATGTTTAGAGATGAAGGTGTCGATAAAAATAAAATAAGGACATGAGGGCATCATGATCATTCTTATAACAGCAGCTTATATAATTTTTGTCATATGATATCTAATGCTATAGTAATAATTCAATCACAATATCAAGTATGAATTGTAAACTTCATTGAAAACGAACAAACTACAATCTCGGTCATTGAAGCAATTGCAATTTATCATAACATAGAAAAGAGTCAATGTATAAGAGCTTGTCAACAAGTCCACATACTCAACTATCATATAATCTTTCACATTTGCTGACACTCACGTAATACTTATGGGTGTGGAGTTCTAATCGGACACAGAGAAAGATAGGGGCTTATAGTATTGCCTCCCAACGTTTTACCTCAAGGGTAATGTCAACAGTAATAGTTCATGAAAACCCACATCCAATTAGCCATATATACCGGGATCTTTCCAACATATTGTGCTTGCCAAAGGGTAAAATGTAAAAAAGGAAAGGTGAAGATCACCATGACTCTTGCATAAGGTAGAAGATAATGATAAAAGATAGGCCCTTCGCAGAGGGAAGCAGAGGTTGTCATGCGCTTTTATGGTTGGATGCACAAAATCTTAATGCGAAAGAACGTCACTTTATATTGCCCCTTGTGATATGAACCTTTATTATGTAGTCCGTTGCTTTTATTACTTCCACATCACAAGATCGTATAAAGCTTATTTCTCCCACACCAATCAATCAGACATATTTAGAGAGCAATTTTTATTGCTTTGCACCGATGACAACTTACTTGAAGGATCTTACTCAATCCATAGGTAGGTATGGTGGACTCTCATGGCAAAACTGGTTTAAGGGTATTTGGAAGCACAAGTAGTATCTCTACTTGGTGCTGAGAATTTGGCTAGCATGAGGGGGAAAGGCAAGCTCAACATGTTGGAGGATCCAAGACAATATAATTTATCTCAAATGTAAGAAAACATAACCCATTACGTTGTCTTCCTTGTCCAATGTCAACTCTTTAGCATGTCATATTTTAATGAGTGCTCACAATCATAAAATTTGTCCAAGATAGTATATCTATATGTGAGGACCTCTCTTTCTTTATTACTTCCTATTAATTGAAACGATGACCAAAACTATGCTTGTCAACTCTCAACAACTTTTACTCATCATACTTTTTCTATGTGAGCTCATTACTCTCCATGAGATCCATATGGTCTCTTTGTTTCTTTTTATTTCTTTCTCTTTTCTTTTATTCACTTAGGATCATGGCAAAATAATCAAGCCCTTGACTCAACACTAATATTTATTATATAGCTCACGGACTCGATTACATAGAAGGATAATAAGGCAAAACTCACAACTATATCATGCCATAAACTTTATTCTACTAGATCAAAATACTACTAATAAGATCGAACTAAGGAAAACGGTAAAGATAAAAGTGATGGTGATACGATATCGGGGCACTCCCCCAAGCTTGGCTGTTGCCAAGGGGTGTGCCCATACCCATGTTATTATATCTCCTTGGTTGGTGAAGAAGGTGGAGGTGTTGTTGATGATGGATAGTCGCACATCGAGCGTAGAAGGTCTTCTAACTTGCGGATAATGCCCTTGAGTGGGATGATATGCTCCTTCAACAAAATATTTTCACGTGTGAGATACTTATTTTGTATACGAGCCAACTAAATCATCTTGAAAGCTTTGATTTCTGTAGGGGTAAGATGATTATGATCCAGTTGAAGGGTGTCTTCTATTGCTGGAACTTGGTCCTCCACGGCCTTCTTGATCCCTTCATCCTTGTTGATCTCCATAGGTTCTTCTCTCTTCAGCTCTATCTTCATTAGCTAAGCATCGTTGCCCTCATGGTTGGAGGAGGAGGGAGACGACATAGTGCCTGGCCTTGACAACCATGACAGAAAACAGCTCGAAACAAAGACAGGAGATTTTTGCGTGATACGGGAGTCAAAACCTTTGGGAGAATATATAGTGAATTTTTACCGACCAAAATACATATCGTGCAAGAAAACGGAGTCTGGAAGGCACACGAGGTAGGGGGCGCGCCCAGGGGGTAGGGAGCGCCCTCCACCCTCGTGAGGCCCTCGTGTCCTTCCCGGACTGGTACTTAATTTTCCATTTTTCTAAATATTCCAAAATGGAGAAATATTGCCTTAAAAATTGTTTTGGAGTCGGTTTACTTACCGTACCACATACCTATTCCTTTTCGGAGTCTGAAACGTTCTGGAAAGTGTCCCTTATGTATTCCTTCGGGGTTACGGTTTCAATAATATTGGTTTCAACATTTATGGGATTACCGGAGATATAATGTTTGATTCTTTGACCGTTTACCACCTTAGGATTTGTGCCTTCGAAGTTGTTGATTTTTATGGAACCGGAACGATAGACCTCCTCGATAACATAGGGGCCTTCCCATTTAGAGAGAAGTTTCCCTGCAAAAAATCTTAAACGAGAGTTGTATAGCAATACATAATCACCTACATTAAACTCACGCTTTTGTATCCTTTTGTCATGCCATCTTTTAACCTTTTCTTTAAACAACTTGGCATTTTCATAAGCTTGGGTTCTCCATTCATCAAGTGAGCTAATATCAAATAACCTCTTTTCACCGGCAAGTTTGAAATCATAGTTGAGCTCTTTAATAGCCCAATATGCCTTATGTTCTAGTTCGAGAGGTAAGTGACATGCTTTTCCATATACCATTTTATACGGAGACATACCCATAGGATTTTTATATGCATTTCTATAGGCCCATAATGCATCATCAAGTTTCTTGGACCAATTCTTTCTAGACCTATCGACAGTCTTTTGCAAAATTAATTTGACTTCTCTATTACTCAATTCTACTTGACCACTAGACTGTGGGTGATACGGAGATGCAATTCTATGATTGACGTCATATTTAGCAAGCATTTTATGGAAAGCACCATGAATAAAATGTGAACCACCATCAGTCATTAAATATCTAGGGACTCCAAACCTCGGAAAAATAACTTCTTTAAGCATTTTAATAGAAGTGTTATGATCAGCACTACTAGTTGGAATAGCTTCTACCCACTTAGTAATGTAATCAACAGCAACTAAAATATGTGTATATCCATTAGAGGCAGGAAAAGGTCCCATATAATCAAAGCCCCAAACATCAAAGGGTTCAATAACAAGTGAATAGTTCATAGGCATTTCTTGACGTTGATACGTCTCCAATGTATCTATAATTTTTGATTGCTCCATGCTATATTATCTACTGTTTTGGACTATATTGGGCTTTATTTTCCACTTTTATATTATTTTTGGGACTAACCTATTAACTGGAGGCCCAGCCCAAAATTGCTGTTTTTTGACTATTTCAATGTTTCGGATAAACAGAATATCAAACGGAGTCCAAACGGAATAAAATCTTCGGAAACGTGATTTTCTCACTGAACGTGATCCAGGAGACTTGGACCCTACTGCAAGGGATCAAAGAGGTGGTCACGAGGGTGGGGGGCACGCCCCCCTAGGGCGCTCCCCCTGCCTCGTGGGCCCCTCGGTGCTCCACCGACATACTCCTTCCTCCTATATATACACACGTACCCCCAAATGATTAGAACGGGAGCCAAAAACCTAATTCCACCACCGGAACTTTCTGTATCCACGAGATCCCATCTTGGGGCCTGTTCCGGAGCTCCGCCGGAAGAGGGCCGTCATCATGGAGGGCTTCTATATCATCCTAGCCCCTCTGATGAAGTGTGAGTAGTTTACCTCAGACCTTCGGGTCCATAGTTAGTAGCTAGATGGTTTCTTCTCTCTCTTTGAATCTCAATACAAAGTTCTCCCCCTCTCTTGTGGATATCTATTCGATGTAATCTTCTTTTTGCTGTGTGTTTGTTGAGACCGATGAATTGTGAGTTCATGATCAAGTCTATCTATGAATATTATTTGAATCTTCTATGAATTCTTTTATGCATGATTGGTTATCTTTGCAAGTCTCTTCGAATTATCCGTTTGGTTTGGCCAACTAGATTGGTAGTTCTTGCCATGGGAGAAGTGCTTAGCTTTGGGTTTGATCTTGCAGTGTCCTTACCCAATGACAGAAGGGGCAGAAAGGCAAGTATTGTATCGTTGCCATCGAGGATAACAAGATGGGGTTTATTTCATATTGCATGAATTTATCTCTCTACATCATGTCATCTTGCTTAAGGCGTTACTCTATTTTTAACTTAATACTCTAGATGCATGTTGGATAGCGGTCGATGAGTGGAGTAATAGTAGTAGATGCAGAATCGTTTCGATCTACTTGTCACGGACGTGATGCCTATATACATGATCATGCCTAGATATTCTCATAATTACGCACAATTCTATCAATTGCTCAACAGTAATTTGTTCACCCACCGTAGAATACTTATGCTCTTGAGAGAAGCCACTAGTGAAACCTATGGCCCCCGGGTCTATTCTCATCATATCAATCTCCATCACTTTTATATTGCTTTGCTATTTACTTTGCCTTTACTTTTTAATTTGCATCTTTATATCAAAAATACCAAAAATATTCTATCTATCAGATCTCACTCTCGTAAGTGACCGTGAAGGGATTGACAACCCCTAATCACGTTGGTTGCGAGTAGCTATCGCTTTGTGCAGGTACGAGGGACTTGAGTGTGGGCTCCTACTGGATTGATACCTTGGTTCTCAAAAACTGAGGGAAATACTTACGCTACTCTACTGCATCATCCCTTCCTCTTCGGTGAAAACCAACGCAAGCTCAAGACATAGCAAGAAGGATTTCCGGCGCCGTTGCCGGGGAGTCTATGCAAAAAGTCAATATACCAAGTACCCATCACAATCCCTATCTCTCGCATTACATTATTTGCCATTTGCCTCTCGTTTTCCTTTCCCCCCAATTCACCATTGCCATTTTATTCGCCCTCTCTCTCTATCCTCCCTCTCTGTTTGCGTCTTTTGTCCGCTTGCTTTTTGTTTGCCTGTGTGTTAGATTGCTTGTTTGTCGCTATGGCTCAACTAAGATTTGGTGATCTACACCTTAAAAGGTTAGAGGAGATCGAAAACAATGTTAGGAAGTTTATGGTTTTGCAATTTGAGCATAATAATTTCTTTAGAAACGAGCTTAAAGAACAAAAAAGTTTTATGAGTTATATGAATAAAGAGCTTGATGATATGTCTAAAGAATTTGAGGGTATAAGATCCTAGATTGCTCGTCTAGAGAAGATGACTGCTGAAATTCCGGATATGCAAGCCACCTTAGTCAATAAGATGGCCGCTAAACCCAATACCTATGAAAATCAAGATGAAGATCTAAAAGTTATTGATGTGTCTCCAATTAAATCTTTATTTTGCAATATGAATCTTGATGAAACTGAATATGATCTTCCTTTACCTAGAACGCGTTCTAAAAATTCGGAGTGTTTAGATCTTAATGATGAAATTGATGAAAGTGGGATTGAAAGAAATAAAAATCTAGATGTTGCTAAACCCGCTATATTGGATTTCAAGGAATTTAATTATGAAAATTGCTCTTTGATTGATTGTATTTCCTTGTTGCAATCCGTGCTAAATTCTCCACATGCTTATAGTCGAAATAAAGCCTTCACCGAACATATTGTTGATGCCTTGATGCAATCTTATGAAGAAAAACTTGAGTTGAAAGTTTCTATCCCTAGAAAACTCTATGATGAGTGGGAAACAACTATTAAAATTAAAATTAAAGATCATGAGTTTTATGCTTTGTGTGATTTGGGTGCTAGTGTCTCTACTATTCCCAAGACTTTGTGTGATTTACTAGATATCCGTAATTTTGATGATTGCTCTCTAAACTTGCATCTTGCGGATTCCACTATTAAGAAACCTATGGGAAGAATTAATGATCTTCTTATTGTTGCAAACAGGAATTATGTGCCCGTAGATTTCATTGTTCTTGATATAGATTGCAATCCTTCTTGCCCTATTATTCTTAGTAGACCTTTCCTTAGAACGGTTGGTGCGATTATTGATATGAAGGAAGGGAATATTAGATTTCAATTTCCATTAAAAAAGGGCATGGAACACTTTCCAAGAAAGAAAATAAAATTACCATATGAAACTATCATGAGAGCCACTTATGGATTGCCTACCAAAGATGGCAATACTTAGATCTATTCTTGCTCGTTATGCCTAGCTAGGGGCGTTAAACGATAGCGCTTGTTGGGAGGCAACCCAATTTTATTTTTATTCCTTGCTTTTTGCTCCTGTTTAGTAATAAATAAACTATTTAGCCTCTGTTTTGTTTGTGTTTTTTGTGTTTAATTAGTGTTTGTGCCAAGTAGAACCGTTGGGAAGACTTGGGGAAAGTCTTGTTGAACTTGCTGTAAAAAACAGAAACTTTAGCGCTCAGGAGAACTGCTGTCATTTTTATTTGAAGAGTGCTATTTAGTTAATTATTTTTGCAGATGATTAATAGATAAATTCCTCACGTCCAGAAATTTATTTTAGAATTTTTGGGGTTCCAGATCTTGCGCTAGCTACAGATTACTACAGACTGTTCTGTTTTTGAAAGATTCTGTTTTTCGTGTGTTGTTTGCTTATTTTGATGAATCTATGGCTAGTAAAATAGTTTATAATCCATAGAGAAGTTGGAATACAGTAGGTTTAACACCAATATAAATAAATAATGAGTTCATTACAGTACCTTGAAGTGGTCTTTTGTTTTCTTTCGCTAACGGAGCTCACGAGTTTTCTATTTTGAGTTTTGTGTTGTGAAGTTTTCAAGTTTTGGGTGAATTCTTTTGATGGATCATGGAACAAGGAGTGGCAAGAGCCTAAGCTTGGGGATCCCCATGCCACCCCCAAGATAATCCAAGGACACCAAAAAGTCAAAGCTTGGGGATGCCCCGGAAGGCATCCCCTCTTTCGTCCACTTCCATCGGTAATTTACTTGGAGCTATATTTTTATTCACCAACATGATATGTGTTTTGCTTGGAGCGTCTTGTATTATTTGTGTCTTTGTGTCTTAGTATGCCACAATCATCCTTGCTGTACACACCTTTTGAGAGAGCCATACATGAATTAAAATTTGATAGAATACTCTATGTGCTTCACTTATATCTTTTGAGCTAGATAATTTTGCTCTATGTGCTTCACTTATATCTTTTGAGCTAGATAATTTTGCTCTATGTGCTTCACTTATATCTTTTGAGTGTTATAATTTTGCTCTATGTGCTTCACTTAGATCTTTTAGAGCACGGTGGTGGATATGTTTTAAAGAAACTATTGATCTCTCATGCTTCACTTAAATTATTTTCAGAGTCTCTTAATAGCATGGTAATTTGCTTAATAATAATATGCTTGGTATTCAAGATTTGTGAAACTTTCTTTTGAGTGTGTTGAATACTAAGAAAAGATTGAAGCATGATAATTGTTTTGAGATATGGAGGTGATAATATTAAATTCATGCTAGTTGAGTAGTTGTGAATTTAAAGAATACTTGTGTTAAGGTTTGTGATTCCCGTAGCATGCACGTATGGTGAACCGTTATGTAACGAAGTCGGAGCATGATTTATTTATTGATTGTCTTCCTCATGAGTGGCGGTCGGGGACGAGCGATGGTCTTTTCCTACCAATCTATCCCCCTAGGAGCATGCGCGTAATACTTTGCTTTGATAACTTCTAGATTTTTGCAATAATTATATGAGTTCTTTATGACTAATGTTGAGTCCATGGATTATGCGCACTCTCACCCTTCCACCTTTGCTAGCCTCTCTAATACCGCGCATCTTTCGCCGGTATCATACACCTACCATATACCTTCCTCAAAACAGCCACCATACCTACCTATTATGGCATTTCCATAGCCATTCCGAGATATATTGCCATGCAACTTTCCACCACCTAGTTCATCATGACACATTCATCATTGTCATATTGCTTAGCATGATCATGTAGTTGACATAGTATTTGTGGCAAAGCCACCATTCATAATTTATTCATACTTGTCACTCTTGATTCATTGCATATCCCGGTACACCGCCGGAGGCATCCATATAGAGTCATACTTTGTTTTAGAATCGAGTTGTAATCATTAATTTGTAAATAAATAAAAGTGTGATGATCATCATTCAATAGAGCATTGTCCCAAAAAAAAGGGAGAAAGGCCAAAGAAAAAAAAAGAAGGCCCAAAAAATAAAAAAAATAAAAAGGGGCAATGCTACTATCCTTTTACCACACTTGTGCTTCAAAGTAGCACCGTGATATAGCGAGTCTCATATATTGTGCTTCAAAGTAGCACCATGTTCTTCATATGGAGAGTCTCATATGTTGTCACTTTCATATACTAGTGGGAATTTTACATTATAGAACTTGGCTTGTATATTCCAATAATGGGCTTCCTCAAATTGCCCTAGGTCTCATGAGCAAGCAAGTTGGATGCACACCCACTAGTTTCTTTTGTTGAGCTTTCATACATTTATAGCTCTAGTGCATCCGTTGCATGTCAATCCCTACTCACTCACATTGATATCTATTGCTGGGCATCTCCATAGCCCGTTGATATGCCTAGTTGATGTGAGACTATCTTCCCCTCCTTTTTGTCTTCTCCACAACCACCATTCTATTCCACCTATAGTGTTATATCCATGGCTCACGCTCATGTATTGCGTGAAGATTGAAAAAGTTTTGAAAAAGTTAGAGTATGAAACAATTGCTTGGCTTGTCATCGGGGTTGTGCATGATTTGAATACTTTGTGTGGTGAAGATGGAGCATGGCCAGACTATATGATTTTGTAGGGATAACTTTTTTGGCCATGCAAAAATTAGGACTGTTTGACATGTCCCTGCCAAGGGCAAGCTGGGGAATAGTATTAAAGCAAATATTTCACTCGTTATCGTAATCCACTAGGGAGTTCTGTGGTGTGACGTAGCTTTCTGCCTCCTTGGTTGCTGCATCATGTGTTCGGCAATCATGCTGCTAGACAGGGTTTCCAGAGATTAAGGTCCTGAAAGAGAAAAATAACAAAGCAGGGAGCCCCTAGTGTGGTTTAAGCCGCATCTTGGAGCGTGTCGTAATCATGCCCCTCCCTATCTGTTCCCATGGTATTTTTAATGCATAATTATGTATGCGTGGCACGAGTTTCGCCATTTGGCTTGGGCCGGGGTGGGGGTCGTATTGCTATGCGAGCTTGGAACGTGCCAGGCGGTCCTGTTGCCGATTACTCCTGGCGCGCTTGAAGGTGTTCGGGTCCTTAAATGCTGAACTAGTGGATTGCCTTAAGAGGCTGCTTTGCGCTTCCGCTGCGAGGGCCGCGGTGTGCTCCTCCGTTCGGAGAGAGCGCTCTGTGTTTCCATTAACTGTAATGACCCCCTGAGGTCCTGGCATCTTGAGCTTGAGATATGCATAATGCGGTACCGCATTGAATCTCGCAAATGCGGTTCGCCCGAGCAGTGCATGATAACCACTGCGGAACGAGACTATATCGAAGATTAACTCTTCGCTTCGGAAGTTATCCGGGGATCCGAAGACCACTTCCAGTGTGACTGAGCCTTGATACGTCCCCAACGTATCTATAATTTTTGATTGCTCCATGCTATATTATCTACTGTTTTGGACTATATTGGGCTTTATTTTCCACTTTTATATTATTTTTGGGACTAACCTATTAACCAGAGGCCCAGCCCAGAATTGTTGTTTTTTTTTGCCTATTTTAGTGTTTCAGATAAACGAAATATCAAACGGAGTCCCAACGGAATAAAATCTTCGGGAACATGATTTTCTCACCGAACGTGATCCAGGAGACTTGGACCCTGCTCCAAGGAACAAAAGAGGCGGTCACGAGGGTGGGGGACGCCCCCCCTAGGGCGCGCCCCCTGCCTCATGGGCCCCTCGTTCCTCCTCCGGCGTACTTCTTCCTCCTATATATACACACGTACCCCCAAACGATCAGAACATGAGCCAAAAACCTAATTCCACCACCACAACTTTCTGTATCCACGAGATCCCATCTTGGGGCCTGTTCCAGAACTCCGCCGAAAGAGGTCCGTCATCACGGAGGGCTTCTACATCATCCTAGCCCCTCCGATGAAGTGTGAGTAGTTTACCTCAGACCTTCGGGTCCATAGTTAGTAGCTAGATGGCTTCTTCTCTCTCTTTAAATCTCAATACAAAGTTCTCCCCCTCTCTTGTGGAGATCTATTTGATGTAATCTTCTTTTTGCGGTGTGTTTGTTGAGACCGGTGAATTGTGGGTTTATCATCAAGTCTATCTATGAATAATATTTGAATCTTCTCTGGATTCTTTTATGTATGATTGGTTATCTTTGCAAGTCTCTTCGAATTATCCGTTTGGTTGGGCCAACTAGATTGGTAGTTCTTGCCATGGGAGAAGTGCTTAGCTTTGGGTTCGATCTTGCGGTGTCCTTACCCAGTGACAGAAGGGGTAGCAAGGCACGTATTGTATCGTTGCCATCGAGGATAACAAGATGGGGTTTATTTCATATTGCATGAATTTATCTCTCTACATCATGTCATCTTGCTTAAGGCGTTACTCTGTTTTTAACTTAATACTCTAGATGCATGCTGGATAGCGGTCGATGAGTGGAGTAATAGTAGTAGATGCAGAATCGTTTCGATCTACTTGTCACGGATGTGATGCCTATATACATGATCATGCCTAGATATTCTCATAACTATGCTCAATTCTGTCAATTGCTCAACAGTAATTTGTTCACCGCCGTAAAATACTTATGCTCTTGAGAGAAGCCACTAGTGAAACCTATGGCCCCCGGGTCTATTCTCATCATATCAATCTCCATCACTTTAATCTTGCTTTGCTTTTTTACTTTGCTTTTACTTTTTACTTTGCAGCTTTATACCAAAAATACCAAAAATATTATATCTATCAGATCTCACTCTCGTAAGTGACCGTGAAGGGATTCACAACCCCTAATCGCGTTGGTTGCGAGTAGCTATCGCTTTGTGCAGGTATGAGGGACTTGAGTGTGGGCTCCTACTGGATTGATACCTTGGTTCTCAAAAACTGGGGGAAATACTTACGCTACTTTGCTGCATCATCCCTTCCTCTTCGGGGAAAACCAACGCAAGCTCGAGACGTAGCAAGCCTGTGCAATGGGCCTCTACACCTGGTATGACGCCTTTAAAGGTCATTTTTGTGGGTTTGATCCTTGACGGGTCTATACCCATTTTGCGCACCGTGTCCTGGTAAAGCAGGTACAGGCTACTGCCGCCATCCATAAGGACTCGAGTGAGGTGAAATCCGTCAATAATTGGGTCTAAGACCAGTGCGGCGAATCCGCCATGACGGATACTAGTGGGGTGGTCCCTGCGATCGAAGGTGGTCGGACAGGAGGACCATGGGTTGAACTTTGGGGTGACTGGGTCCAACTCATATACGTCCCTGAGCGCACGCTTCCGCTCCCTCTTGGGGATATCGGTTGCGTATATCATGTTCACCGTCCACACTTGTGGGAGGAACCTCTTCTGTCCTCCAGTATTCGGCTGCCGGGGCTCCTCCTCGTCGTCGCTATGTGGCCCCTTATCTTTGTTTCCGGCAATTAACTTGTCGGCCTGCTTGAACACCCAACAATCCCTATTGGTGTGGTTGGCTGGCTTGTCGGGGGTGCCGTGTATTTGACATGAGCGATCGAGTATACGGTCCAAACTGGACGGGCCTGGAGTGCTTCTTTTGAATGGCTTTTTCCACTGACCAGGTTTAGAGCCTTTGAATATGGCATTGACTGCCGTATCCTCGGTATTGTCGCCGTTAATGCGGCGCTTATGTTTGTTGCGACATGACCTACTACTGCCGTCCTTGGTATCCGAAGTACCATGGTTCTTTGATATGTTTTTACTGCGAGCCAGTCAGCTGTCTTCTCCCGCACAAAAGCGGGTCATGAGTGTCGTGAGGGCTGCCATAGATTTCGGCTTTTCCTGACCAAGGTGTCGGGCTAGCCACTCGTCGCAGATGTTGTGCTTGAAAGCTTCTAGAGCCTCTGCATCCGGACAGTCAACGATTTGATTTTTCTTTGTTAGGAACCATGTCCAGAATTGCCTGGCCGATTCCTCTGGCTGCTGAATTATGTGGCTCAAGTCATCAGCATCTGATGGTCGCACATAAGTCCCCTGAAAGTTGTCGAGGGATGCGGCTTCCAGATCCTCCCAACAGCCAATGGACTTTGCTAGCAAGCTATTGAGCCAATGTCGAGCTGGTCCTTTGAGTTTGAGTGGGAGGTATTTAATGGCGTGTAGATCATCACCGCGTGCCATGTGGATATGCAGGAGGAAATCCTCGATCCATACCACAGGATCTGTTGTGCCATCGTATGATTCTATGTTTACGGGTTTGAAACCCTCTGGGATTTGATGATCCATTACAAGTATAGGGGATCTATCGTAGTCCTTTCGATAAGTAAGAGTGTCGAACCCAACGAGGAGCAGAAGGAAATGATAAACAGTTTTCAGCAAAGTATTCTCTGCAAGTACTGAAATAAGTGGTAACATATAGTTTTGTGATGAGATAATTTGTAACGAGCAACAAATAACAAAAGTAAATAAAGTGCAGAAAGGTGGCCCAATCCTTTTTGTAGCAAAGTACAATCCAGGACAAACTCTTATATAAGGAAAAGCGCTCCCGAGGACACATGGGAATATCGTCAAGCTAGTTTTCATCACGTTCATATGATTCGCGTTCGGTACTTTGATAATTTGACATGTGGGTGGACCGGTGCTTGGGTGCTGTTCTTACTTGAACAAGCATCCCACTTATGATTAACCTCTATTGCAAGCATCTGCAACTACAACAAAAGTATTAAGGTAAACCAAACCATAGCATGAAACATATGGATCCAAATCAGCCCCTTACGAAGCAACGCATAAACTAGGGTTTAAGCTTCTGTCACTCTAGCAACCCATCATCTACTTATTACTTCCCAATGCCTTCCTCTAGGCCCAAATACTGGTGAAGTGTCATGTAGTCGACGTTCACATAACACCACTAGAGGCTAGACAACATACATCTCATCAAAATATCGAACGAATGCCAAATTCACATGACTACTAATAGCAAGACTTCTCCCTTGTCCTCAGGAACAAACGTAACTACTCACAAAGCATAAACATGTTCATAATCAGAGGGGTATTAATATGCATATAGGATATGAACATATGATCTTCCACCAATTAAACCAACTAGCATCAACTACAAGGAGTAATTAACACTACTAGCAACCTACTAGCACCAATCCCGGACTTGGAGACAAGAATTGGATACAAGAGATGAACTAGGGTTTTGAGATGAGATGGTGCTGATGAAGATGTTGATGGAGATTGCCCTCTCCCGATGAGAGGAGCGTTGGTGATGACGATGGCGATGATTTCGCCCTCCGGGAGGGAGGTTTCCCCGGCAGAACAGCTCTGCCGGAGCTCTAGATTGGATCCGCCAAGGTTCCGCCTCGTGGCAGCGGCGTTTCGTCCTGAAAGGCTGCTTGCTATTTTTTTCTTGACGAAAGACTTCATATAGGAGAGATGGTCATCGGAGAGCCACCAGGGGGCCCACGAGGTAGGGGGGCGCCCGCCCCCCACCCTCGTGAGAAGGGTGTGGGCCCCTGGTCTTCATCTTTGGCAAGGATTTTTCATTATTTATTATAAGGTGTTCCATGGAGTTTTGGGACTTTTGGAGTTGTGCTGAATAGGTCTCTAATATTTGCTCCTTTTCCAGCCCAGAATTCCAGCTGCCGGCATTCTCCCTCCTTATGTTAACCTTGTAAAATAAGAGAGAATAGCCATAAGTATTGTGACATAGTGTGAAATAACAGCCCATAATGCAATAAATATTGATATAAAAGCATGATGCAAAATGGACGTATCACATATCCTTAGTCCTTTTTTAGGTATTTCAGGATGTTCTTGACTGCTGTCCAGTGATCCACTCCTGGATTACTTTGGTACCTCCCTGCTAAACTAATAGCAAGGCATACATCAGGTCTTGTACACAACATTACATACATGATAGAACCTATGGCCGAAGCATAGGGAATGACTTTCATTTTCTCTCTATCTTCTGCAGTGGTCGGGCATTGAGTCTGACTCAACTTCAGACCTTGTAACACAGGCAAGAACCCTTTCTTTGCTTGATCCATTTTGAACTTTTTCAAAACTTTATCAAGGTATGTGCTTTGTGAAAGTCCAATTAAGCGGCTTGATCTATCTCTATAGATTTTGATGCCCAATATATAAGCAGCTTCACCGAGGTCTTTCATTGAAAAATTCCAATGAACAACATGTCATCCACATATAATATCAGAAATGCTACAGAGCTCCCACTCACTTTCTTGTATAAATACAGGCTTCTCCAAAAGTCTCTATAAAACCATATGCTTTGATCATACTATCAAAGCGTATATTCCAACTCCGAGATGCTTGCACCAGTCCATAAATGGATCGCTAGAGCTTACACACTTTGTTAGCACCCTTTGGATCGACAAAACCTTCTGGTTGCATCATATACAACTCTTCTTTAAGATATCCATTTAGGAATGCAGTTTTGAGATCCATGTGGCAAATTTCATAATCATAAAATGCGGCAATTGCTAACATGATTCGGACGGACTTAAGCATCGCTAGGGGTGAGAAGGTCTCATCGTAGTCAACTCCTTGAACTTGTCGAAAACCTTTCGCAACAAGTCGAGCTTTTTAGATAGTAACATTACCATCAGCGTCAGTCTTCTTCTTGAAGATCCATTTATTCTCTATGGCTTGCCGATCATCAGGCAAGTCAACCGAAGTCCACACTTTGTTCTCATACATGGATCCCTGATACGTCTCCAACGTATCTATAATTTTTGATTGTTCCATGCTATTATATTATCTGTTTTGGATGTTTAATGGGCTTTAATATACCTTTTTATATTATTTTTGGGACTAACCTATTAACCAAAGGCCCAGTGCAAATTGTTGTTTTTTTGCCTATTTCAGTGTTTCGCAGAAAAGGAATATCAAACGGAATCCTGATACATCTCCAACGTATCTATAATTTTTGATTGCTCCATGCTATATTATCTACTGTTTTGGACATTATTGGGCTTTATTATCCACTTTTATATTATTTTTGGGACTAACCTATTAACCGGAGGCCCAACCCAGAATTGCTGTCTTTTGCCTGTTTTAGGGTTTCGAAGAAAAGGAATATCAAACGGAGTCCAAACGGAATGAAACCTTCGGGAACGTGATTTTCTCAACAAACAAGATCCGGGAGACTTGGACCCTACGTCAAGACACAAGAGAGGAGCCACGAGGTAGGTGGCGAGCCTACCCCCCAGGCGCGCCCTCCACCCTCATGGGCCCCCTGTTGCTCCACCGGCATACTCCTTCCTCCTATATATACCTACGTACCCCCAAATGATCAGACACGGAGCCAAAAACCTAATTCCACCGCCGCAACTTTCTGTATCCACGAGATCCCATCTTGGGGCCTGTTCCGGAGCTCCGCTGGAGGGGGCATCAATCATGGAGGGCTTCTACATCAACACCATAGCCTCTCTGATGAAGTGTGAGTAGTTTACCTCAGACCTACGGGTCCATATTTAGTAGCTAGATGGCTTCTTCTCTCTTTTTGGATCTCAATACAATGTTCTCCCCCTCTCTTGTGGAGATCTATTCGATGTAATCTTCTTTTTACGGTGTGGTCGTTGAGACCGATGAATTGTGGGTTTATGATCATGTCTATCTATGAATAATATTTGAATCTTCTTTGAATTCTTTTATGTATGATTGGTTATCTTTGCAAGTCTCTTCTAATTATCAGTTTGGTTTGGCCTACTAGATTGATCTTTCTTGCAATGAGAGAAGTGCTTAGCTTTGGGTTCTATCTTGCGGTGTCCTTTCCCAGTGACAGTAGGGGCAGCAAGGCACGTATTGTATTGTTGCCATAGAGGATAACAAGATGGGGTTTTATTCATATTGCATGAGTCTATCCCTCTATATCATGTCATCTTGCTTAAGGCATTACTCTGTTTTTAACTTAATACTCTAGATGCATGCTGGGTAGCGGTCGATGAGTAGAGTAATAGTAGTAGATGCAGGCAGGAGTCGGTCTACTTGTCTCGGACGTGATGCCTATATACATGATCATACCTAGATATTCTCATAACAATGCTCAATTCTGTCAATTGCTCAACAGTAATTTGTTCCCGCACCGTAGAATACTTATGTTCTCGAGAGAAGCCACTAGTGAAACCTATGGCCCCCGGGTCTATCTTCATCATATTAATCTCCTACTACTTAGTTATTTCCTTTTGATTTTACTTTTCCTTTATTTTACTTTGCATCTTTATCACAAAATACCAAAAATATTATCTTATCATATCTATCAGATCTCACTCTCATAAGTGGCCTTATAGGGATTGACAACCCCTATTTGCGTTGGTTGTGAGGATTTATTTGTTTTGTGCATGTACGAGGGACTCGCGCATAGCCTCCTACTGGATTGGTACCTTGGTTCCCAAAAACTGAGGGAAATACTTATGCTACTTTGCTGCATCATCCCTTCCTCTTCGGGGAAAACCAACGCAGTGCTCAAGAGGTAGCAAGAAGGATTTCTGGCGTCGTTGCCGGGGAGGTCTACGCAAAAGTTAGCATACCAAGTACCCATCACATACCCTTATCTCCCTCATTACATTACTTGCCATTTTCCTCTCGTTTTCCTCTCCCCCCACTTCACCCTTGCCATTTTATTCTCCCTCTCTCTCTCCCTATCCTCCCTCTCTTTCTCTATTTGCCTCTTTTGCCCGCTTGCTTTTTGTTTGCTTGCCTGTTAGTTGCTTGCTTGTCACGATGGCTCAAGATAATACTAAATTGTGTGACTTCACCAATACCAACAACAATGATTTTATTAGCACTCCAATTACTCCTATTACCGATGCTGAATCTTGTGAAATTAATACTGCTTTGCTGAATCTTGTCATGAAAAATCCGTTTTCCGGCCTTCCTAGTGAAGATGCCGCTACCCATCTAAATAGCTTCGTTGATTTGTGTGATATGCAAAAGAAGAAAGAGGTGGATAATGATATTGTTAAATTGAAGCTATTTCCTTTTTCTCTTAGAGATCGTGCGAAAGCTTGGTTTTCGTCTTTGCCTAAAAATAGTATTGATTCATGGAATAAGTGCAAAGATGCTTTTATCTCTAAGTATTTTCCTCCCGCTAAGATCATCTCTCTTAGAAACAATATTATGAATTTTAAGCAACTTGATCATGAACATGTTGCACAAGCTTGGGAGAGAATGAAATTAATGATACGTAATTGCCCTACTCATGGTTTAAATTTGTGGATGATTATACAATTTTTTTATGCCGGATTGAATTTTGCTTCTAGAAATCTTTTAGATTCGGCCGCGGGAGGCACTTGTATGGAAATCACTTTAGGAGAAGCTACTAAACTCCTAGATAATATTATGGTTAATTATTCTCAATGGCATACTGAAAGATCTGCTAATAAAAAGGTGCATGCGATAGAAGAAATTAATGTTTTGAGTGGAAAGATGGATGAACTTATGAAATTATTTGCTAAAAAGAGTGTTTCTTCTGATCCTAATGATATGCCCTTGTCTACTTTGATTGAGAATAATAATGAATCTATGGATGTGAATTTTGTTGGTAGGAACAATTTTGGTAACAACACGTATAGAGGGAATTTTAATCCTAGGCCTTATCCTAGTAATCCCTCTAATAATTATGTTAATTCCTACAAAAATTCTTATGGAAATTATAATAAGATGCCCTATGATTTTGAATCTAATATTAAAGAATTTATTACTTCGCAAAAGAATTTTAATGCTATGATTGAAGAAAAATTGCTTAAGATTGATGATTTGGCTAGGAACATTGATAGAATTGCTCTTGATGTTGATTCTTTAAAACTCGGATCTATTCCACCTAAGCATGATATCAATGAGTCTCTCAAAGCCATGAGAATTTCCATTGATGAGTGCAAAGAAAGAACCGCTAGGATGCGTGCTAAGAAAGATGCCTTTATAAGAGCGTGTTCTTCTAGTTCCTATGAAACTAAAGATGAAGATCTAAAAGTTATTGATGTGTCCCCTATTAAATCTTTGTTTTTCAATATGAATCTTGATAATGATTGGACTGAATATGATCCACCTTTACCTAGAAGGCGTTCCAAGAATTCAGAATTTGTTGATCTTGATGCTAAATTTGATAAAAGTGGGATTGAAGAAATTAAAACCGTAGATGTTGCTAAACCCACTATTATGGATTTCAAGGAATTTAACTATGAAAATTGCTCTTTGATTGATTGTATTTCCTTGCTGCAATCCGTGCTAAATTCTCCTCACGCTTATGGTCAGAATAAAGTGTTTACTAAACATATCGTTGATGCCTTGATCCAATCTTATGAAGAAAAACTTGAATTGGAAGTTTCTATCCCTAGAAAACTTTATGATGAGTGGGAACCAACTATTAAAATTAAAATTAAAGATCATGAATGTTATGCTTTATGTGATTTGGGTGCTAGTGTTTCCATGATTCCAAAGACTTTGTGTGATTTGTTAGGTTTCCGTGATTTTGATGATTGCTCTCTAAACTTGCACCTTGCGGATTCCACTATTAAAAAACCTATGGGAAGAATTAATGATGTTCTTATTGTTTCAAATAGGAATTATGTGCCTATAGATTTTATTGTTCTTGACATAGATTGCAATCCTTCATGTCCTATTATTCTTGGTAGACCTTTCCTTAGAATGATTGGTGCAATTGTTGATATGAAGGAAGGAAATATTAGATTCCAATTCCCATTAAGGAAAGGCATGGGACACTTTCCTAGAAATAAAATTAAATTACCTTATGAATCTATTATGAGAGCCATTTATGGATTGCCTACCAAAGATGGCAATACCTAGATCTATTCTTGCTTATTATGCCTAGCTAGGGGCGTTAAACGATAGCGCTTGTTAGGAGGCAACCCAATTTTATTTTTATTCCTTGATTTTTTATCCTGTTTAGTAATAAATAATTTATCTAGCCTCTGTTTTGGTTGTGTTTTTTGTGTTTAATTAGTGTTTGTGCCAAGTAGAACCGTTGGGAAGACTTGGGGAAAGTCTTGTTGAACTTGCTGTAAAAAAACAGAAACTTTAGCGCTCACGAGAACTGCTGTCATTTTTATTTGGAAAGTTCTATTTAGTTAATTATTTTTGCAGATGATTAATAGATAAATTCCTCACGTCCAGAAATTTATTCTAGAATTTTTGGGGTTCCAGATCTTGCGCTAGCTACAGATTACTACAGACTGTTCTGTTTTTGAAAGATTCTGTTTTTCGTGTGTTGTTTGCTTATTTTGATGAATCTATGGCTAGTAAAATAGTTTATAAACTGTAGAGAAGTTGGAGTACATTAGGTATAACACCAATATAAATAAAGAATGAGTTCATTACAGTACCTTGAATTGGTCTTTTATTTTCTTTCGCTAACGGAGCTCACGAGATTTTCTACTTTATGTTTTGTGTTGTGAAGTTTTCAAGTTTTAGGTAAAGATTTGATGGGTTATGGAACAAGGAGTGGAAAGAGCCTAAGCTTGGGGATGCCCATCGTACCCCCAAGATAATCTAAGTACACCTAAAAGCCAAAGCTTGGGGATGCCCCGGAAGGCATCCCCTCTTTCGTCTACTTCTATCGGTAACTTTACTTGGAGCTATATTTTTATTCGCCACATGATATGTGTTTTGCTTGGAGCGTCTTGTATGATTTGAGTCTTTGCTTGTTAGTTTACCACAATCATCCTTGCTGTACACACCTTTTGAGAGATCCATACATGATTTGGAATTTGTTAGAATATTCTATGTGCTTCGCTTATATCTTTTGAGTTATATAATTTTGCTCTAGCACTTCACTTATACCTTTTAGAGCACGGCGGTGGATTTGTTTTATAGAAACTATTGATCTCTAATGCTTCACTTAGATTATTTTGAGAATCTTAAATAGCATGGTAATTTGCTTAAAATCCTAATATGCTTGGAATACAAGATTAATAATAAAACTTTCTTATGAGTGTGTTGAATACTATCATAAGTTTGATACTTGATAATTGTTTTGAGATAGAAAGATGGCGATATTAAAGTTGTGCTAGTTGAGTAGTTGTGAATTTGAGAAATACTTGTGTTAAAGTTTGTGATTTCCGTAGCATGCACGTATGGTGAACCGTTACGTGATGAAGTCGGAGCATGATTTATTTATTGATTGTCTTCCTTATGAGTGGCGGTCGGGGACGAGCGATGGTCTTTTCCTACCAATCTATCCCCCTAGGAGCATGCGCGTAATACTTTGCTTTGATAACTTGTAGATTTTTGCAATAAGTATATGAGTTCTTTTTGACTAATGTTGAGTCCATGGATTATACGCACTCTCACCCTTCCACCTTTGCTAGCCTCTCTAATACCGCACACCTTTCGCTGGTATCATACACCCACCATATACCTTCCTCAAAACAGCCACCATACCTACCTATTATGTCATTTCCATAGCCATTCCGAGATATATTTCCATGCAACTTTCCACCGTTCCTTTTATTATGACACACTCCATCATTGTCATATTGCTTAGCATGATCATGTAGTTGACATCGTATTTGTGGCAAAGCCACCCTTCATAATTCTTTCATACATGTCAGTCATGAGTCATTGCATCCTGGTACACCACCGGAGGCATTCATATAGAGTCATATTTTGTTCTAAGTATCAAGGTGTAATTCTTGAGTTGTAAGAAAAATAAAAGTGTGATGATCATCATTATTAGAGCATTGTCCCAGTGAGGAAAGGATGATGGAGATTATGATTCCCCCACAAGTCAGGATGAGACTCGGGACGAAAAATAGAAAAAAGATAAAGAAAAGAGCCATAAAAAGGGAGAAAAGGCCCAAAAAAATATGAGAGAAAAAGAGAGAAGGGACAATGTTACTATCCTTTCACCACACTTGTGCTTCAAAGTAGCACCATGATATTCATAGTAGAGAGTCTCTCATGTTATCACTTTCATATACTAGTGGGAATTTTTCATTATAGAACTTGGCTTGTATATTCCAATGATGGGCTTCCTCAAATTGCCCTAGGTCTTCATGAGCAAGCAAGTTGGATGCACACCCACTTAGTTTCTTTTTGAGCTTTTATATACCTATAGCTCTAGTGCATTTGTTGCATGGCAATCCCTACTCGCTCACATTGATATCTATTGATGGGCATCTCCATAGCCTGTTGATATGCCTAGTTGATGTGAGACTATATTCTCCCTTTTTGTCTTCTCCACAACCACCGTTCTATTCCACCTATAGTGCTATGTCCATGGCTCATGCTCATGTATTGCGTGAAAATTGAAAAAGTTTTGAGAATGTCAAAAGTATGAAACAATTGCTTGGCATGTCATCGGGGTTGTGCATGATTTAAATATTTTGTGTGGTGAAGATGGAGCATAGCCAGACTATACGATTTTGTAGGGATAACTTTCTTTGGCCATGTTATTTTGAGTAGACATAATTGCTTTGTTAGTATGCTTGAAGTATTACTATTTTATGTCAATATGAACTTTTGTCTTGAATCCTTTGGATCTGAATATTCATACCACAATTAAGAAGAATTACATTAAAATTATGCCAAGTAGCACTCCTCATCAAAAATTCTGTTTTTATCATTTACCTACTCAAGGACGAGCAGGAATTAAGCTTGGGGATGCTTGATACGTCTCCAGCGTATCTATAATTTTTGATTGCTCCATGCTATATTATCTACTGTTTTGGACATTATTCGGCTTTATTATCCACTTTTATATTATTTTTGGCACTAACCTATTAACCGGTGGCCCAGCCCAGAATTGCTGTTTTTTTGCTTGTTTTAGGGTTTTGAAGAAAAGGAATATCAAACGGAGTCCAAATAGAATGAAACCTTCGGGGAAATGATTTTCTCAACAAACAAGACCCGGGAGACTTTGACCCTACGTCAAGACACAAAAGAGGAGGCCACGAGGTAGGGGGGCACGCCTACCCCCCCCAGGCGCGCCCTCCACCCTCGTGGGCCCCCTGTTGCTCCACCGACGTACTCCTTCATCCTATATATACCTACGTACCCCCAAACGATCAGATACGGAGCCAAAAACCTAATTCTACTGCCGAAACTTTCTGTATCCATGAGATCCCATCTTGGGGCCTGTTTTGGAGCTCCACCAGAGGGGGCATCGATCACGGAGGGCTTCTACATCAACACCATAGCCTCTTCAATGAAGTGTGAGTAGTTTACCTCAGACCTACGGGTCCATAGTTAGTAGCTAGATGGCTTCTTCTCTCTTTTTGGATCTCAATACAATGTTCTCCCCCTCTCTTATGGAGATCTATTCGATGTAATCTTCTTTTTGCGGTGTGTTTGTTGAGACCGATGAATTGTGGGTTTATGATCAAGTCTATCTATGAATAATATTTGAATCTTCTCTGAATTCTTTTATGTATGATTGGTTATCTTTGCGAGTCTCTTCGAATTATCAGTTTGGTTTGGCCTACTAGATTGATCTTTCTTGCAATGGGAGAAGTGCTTAGCTTTGGGTTCAATGTAACATCCCAAATTTTCAATTTGGAATGTTATACATTAGATCAATATCGCATATCATATTTTATTGCTTTTCTGGTTGATCCTAGAAATTCTACGCAACTCAAGGACCCTCAGAGAGAGTTGGGGATTTCGTTATTTTCATATTTGAGTTTTTCTCAAATTTTGAAAATAGGATCATTTGATTTGATTTATTTTATCTTCAATTATTTCTATTATCAAAATATGAGAGAGGGAATAAAATGACTTTCCAAAAATAAAGAAATATTGAGGATTTAATAAAAGATCAAATAAGGTTTTATTTTAGTTTTATTTGCTATTTTATTTGAATTTAGGAAAAATTGCACGTTTTCAAAAATTGCATTTAGAGCCAAAAAAATGTTCATCTTGTTCTAAATATTTTATTTAGACGGAGAAAATTTGTTTTGGAATTTTTAGATTTTTATTTATTTTTCTAGATTTTTTAGGCGCAGCGAAATTTTTTAAAAAAACCCGCGCCCGACTGGGCCAAGGGCCCAGCCGAACAGGCCGGCCCAGCCAGCCGCCGCCGCCTCCAGCCGGATCGGGACCGGTGTCCCGATCGCCGCCGTCGCCGTGTCCGGGGAGGACACGCCTCCCGAGGCCGACCCCTCCCCCAAGTCGACCTCCCCCGCCCCCTTTATAACCGCCGCCGCCCCCCTGCAACCCCACACCGCCGCCCCGCCGCCGCGCCGCTTGCCGCGCCCGTGCCGCCCGGAGCCACCGCCACGTCGCTTGCCACTTGCCGCGCCGCCCGGAGCCGCCGCCTCGCGCCACCGCCGCCCCGCCGCCGCCGCCGCCGCCGAGGTAGTCGCCTGTCGGCTTTTGAGAAAAAAACTGATTCGGTTTTTTTGAAAACCCTAGTTTCCGTTTTTTTAAATAAATAGATCAGTTTTTTGGTTTATTTATTTAGCGAGCGCCCGTTCCTTCGTTCGTTTTAACGAACATGTTTTTTGTTTAATTTTTGCTGTTCGTCATTTTCCTTTTTCTCGGATTAAATCTGCGGTTTTTCTGGTCGCGATCTTTGATCCGATGTTCGTTCTAGTTTATCTTTTCGCTCATTTATCGGAATCAGGCGATTCAAGCGCCTGGAGTTTCGTCTCGAAACCCTCTTTTTGTTTAAACAACTCAAACAAGTTTTTGCCACTGTAAAAATTGCCTTAGATCCAGAATAGTAAACGAAGCTTGTTTCTTTTGCCGTTTGTCTTTCGTTGCTTCGTTCGTTTTGATTCTTTTTGTCAACCGGAGTTCTTAAGTTGAAATTTCTGGTTAGATCTTTTGTTCGAGTTTTACCTATGCATTAGTTGAGTACTTATTGTGTGCTTGTTTGTTTGCGATAGAGTACCCGGAGTGCGCCGCTTGCTACTTCGAATCGCTAGGTTTCCCGGATCATCAGCAATGCAAGGAACACTTTGATCATACCTCCTACTACCCAGTTTTATTGCATTAGATCAATCCTCACACATTGCATGATTAGGATCAAATTAAATTGTGGGTTTGGGGAGTAGTTGAGGTAGAACCTATTACCTGTTTATTATCAAACCTTTGGGAGTTACTCTATGTTTTCTTATTATTGCTATGCTATGCTAGTAAACGTGGATTGGGTGAGTGTATCCATGACAGATGTGAGCTTTGTTAATTAATGGTTTATTTAAGGTGGCAACCTAAACACACATCTGGGTGGATTGAGGCACCTGGGTATTCCAGCGATTGCCTGTTTTCTTTTGGACCACCACCCAGGCTCAAAGGGATCATGATATTATTCATACTAGAAACTTCCGTGCGCAGCCACAAGCTACTATGGGCTCTAGCATAGTTGACTAAGTCATGCGAACTCTTACAGTGGTAGACTAGCAGATGTAGGGGATGTAGGTTGGTACGGTCTACCCGTACATAAGGTGCTAGCGCTTCTAAAAGACTATGTCTCGGTCATCCGTTTCTCAAACACCATGCAGTGCGAGAAAACCAACGGAGGAGATCGAGTCTTGTGGGGAAAAGTGCGCAAACCTCTGCAAAGTGTATAAACTAATCATGGTTAGCCGTGTCCCCGGTTATGGACATCTTGAGTATCTAGTACCTGGATTATCATGTGAATCTCATCATGTTACTCTAAAGTTAATTGTTGGGTTTTTAATGATGATGCTTCATTGGGATTGAGAATGCTGTCAACCATTCTCAATGTTTAACAACTACCATGATAGTTAAATAAAATTTATTCCTTTATAGTAGGGAAAAATTGGCTTTACACAAAACTATAACCATAGAGCTTTCCACCAGCCATATATGCATATAGAATAGCCATATTCTTGTATTAATCTCTATGTGTTACTTTGCCAGCATATTCCATGTGCTGACCCGTTTCGGACTGCAACGTTAATGTTGCAGACTTTTCAGACGATGATTAAGGTGCCTTAGGTCTTGGTTCTATACTCAGTGATGCCGCTGGAGTTGATGGACTCACTTATCTTCCAAGCCTTCCACTATTATCGTTATTAGATGGCCTTAAGCCATATTTATTGTAATAAGTTCTCTTTTGAGACACTTGTTGTAATAAGTGTGTGATTGCTACTCTGTTATAAATCCTTCAAATACTGTGTGGTGTCAGCATT
The DNA here is from genome assembly GCF_056163025.1 of Triticum urartu. Taxonomy (NCBI): domain Eukaryota; kingdom Viridiplantae; phylum Streptophyta; class Magnoliopsida; order Poales; family Poaceae; genus Triticum; species Triticum urartu. Next base: position 553,248,354 of record NC_141879.1, on the reverse strand, counting down.
ACTGATCCAGGGATGACACCGAAGCATAGAGATTGGACCGTTTGAGGTCTGGTCGCTACAAGATGGTATCAGAGCACACGCTGACTGTAGGACACGACCACTAAGCTAAAGCCCTAGATCACTACTTACTCTTCTCCTTATGACCTCTCATCTTTTCTACTCTTTTAGGATGGCGGATGCAAGGAACAAGTACATACAACCGGATGAAGATACACCCTTTGGACGTCACTTGAAGGAAGTCACTAGATACCTGAACATAGGAGTACCAAGCTTCACCGAAACCTACAACGCCACATTACCTGAAGAAGAGCGCTGGATGATTCAAGTTCAAGTTCCAGCAAGGACGTTCATGCCAGTCACTGAGCCCATAGAGTTTTCTTTTGATGCACCAACTTGGAGTCTAGGAAAGAGCATGGTAGCTCGCATCGCCATGGGATGCATTGGAGAAGTTTACCGCAATGATCTCAAGGATACTATCTACCAGATTTGTGGGCGCCGAGATGAGCACTGGGAGATGATCAGCACCAGGAAGGATAGATCAATTGCAGCTTTTATCCAGGAGTTAAACCAGCACATTCGATGTCAGGAGAACCAGATGTGCGCAGACATGATACATCTGAAGAAGGCGAGGACAAAAGTCAAGGAACTGGAGGAAGAACTCAAGGCTACACGTGAAGATTATGAGGAGGAAATCGAAGTATTAGTGGAAAAGAATGAAGATCTGATCAAGAAGGTTGGAATATTCATGGGAGACCCTACACCAGTAGAAGAAGACGAAGAAACCAAGGAGATTCGCCCGGAAGACTACATCATCATCGGCGACACCGACTCGGATCCAGATGATAGTGATGATGACTATGTTGATGAAGCTGGAGCAGATATCATGGAGTCTGCAACCGAAGAGTATTTCTAGTAGACCACCCCAACAGTAGTAGTAGTCCACCATGTAAATATAGTAGTCTGAGCACTTTTGCGATAGTTAGATCGATTGTATGCCCTTGTTTGATTGATTGAATGAAGTGAATTGTTTGCTTTTGCCTCATGTGCATATGGGTAGTGTTTTCTCTTTAGACCCCCTCTATTCTTAAATCTCATCTTTTCTAAACCCTCAGATGCCTCCGAGACGTGACCCCGGATTTACCTTCCCACCGGAGCTCACTCAGTTGATCCAGTAGTAGAACACATTGATGCAATTACTAGTCCAGAATCAGAATCAGGGGAACAACAACAACAACAACCCACCACCACCACCACCTGTTTATCACTTAGCCCGTTTTCTTAGGTTGAATCCGCCGGTATTTTCCAGTAGCACCGAGCTGATAGTAGCAGATGATTGGCTCCGCAAGACATCAAGAGAGTTGACCATGGCAGGATGCACAAATGCGGAAAAAGTGAAGTTTGCCGCACATTAGCTGGAAGGACCCGCAGCATCATGGTAGGAGAATTTCACAGCCACTTTCCCTGTCGACACTATCACATGGGACTAGTTTCAGCAAGCTTTCCGTACTGCCCATGTTTCAGTAGGAGCTATGGCCATGAAGAAGCGAGAGTTTCGCAACTTGCGCCAAGGAGGACGGACAGTTGGCCAGTGTGTGGAGGACTTTAGTAAGCTGGCACGTTATGCCCAGATGACGTTGCTACGGATGCAGCTAAGCAGGAGAAGTTTCTGGAAGGACTGAATGATGATTTGAGCATGCAGTTGATGGTAGCAAACTTCAACAACTACCAGTAGTTGGTAGATCGTGCTCTCATGATTGAAGGGAAGCAGCAGCAGATCGAGAACCGCAAGAGGAAGTATGGACAAGGGAAGTACAATTCTGGAGCTCAGCAGAAGCCACGTTTTACCCCTAGACCAGGAGGACATTTCCAGCATACCCATGGAGGAGGTAGCTCGCACAATCACAATGGCCCCAAGACTAGTAATGGGAATGGAGGAAGGAACGGCCAGAACCGCACCAACCCATCAACCCCAGCCAAGAAAGACCTGAGCCAAGTCACTTGTTTTAAGTGCCAGAAGACCGGACATTATGCCAACGAATGTCCTGAATCACAGAATGGAAATGGCAATGGAAGCTCTGGGAAGAAGCCGAACCCTTTCAACAGGGGACAGGTGAACCACGTTAACGTGGAGCAGGTTGAAGAGCAGCCGGATGCAGTAATCGGTAAGTTTTTGGTTAAGTCATTTACTGCACTCGTTCTTTTTGATACTGGTGCATCGCATTCATACATATCAAGGGGATTTGTGGATAAGTATAAACTGCCAACCCAAGCCCTTAGGTCACCCATGTTAGTAACTTCGCCTGGAGCAGAGTATATGGCTAGTCTATGGTGTGATCGGTTACCATTAAGGATTGGTAACTACGTATTTCCCTTAGACCTAATAGTGTTGGAATCTCAAGGATTGGATGTAATATTAGGCATGGATTGGTTGTCAAAGTATGAAGGGAATACCGAATGTGCCAGTAAGTCAATTTTTCTTAGCACCCCAAAAGGAAGAAGGATCAAGTATGTATCACATCATGTGCCAAAAAGGACTCAAGTAAATTGCCTAACAGGAGTGTTGAGGAGGAAGTACCAATAGTGAAGGATATCCCTGATGTATTTCCAGAGGAATTGCCAGGCATGCCACCGGATAGAGATATTGAGTTTTTGATTGAACTTTTGCCAGGCACAGGGCCAATATCAAAGAGACCATATAGGATGCCCGCAAAGGATTTGGTGGAGATTAAGAAGCAGATTAAGGAGTTACTGGATAAGGGTTATATTCTCCCAAGTTCTTCACCTTGGGGATCGCCAGTACTTCTAGTAGAAAAGAAGGATGGATCGTTAAGGATGGTTGTTGATTATCGAGGATTGAATGAAGTAACCATCAAGAACAAGTACCCACTACCAATGATCAATGATCTGTTTGATCGATTGCAAGGAGCTAAGGTATTTTCCTAGATAGATCTGCGATCAAGATACCACCAGTTGAAGATTAGAGAACAAGATATACCTAAGACGGCTTATACCACCAGGTATGGGCTGTATGAGTATACCGTTATGTCATTTGGTCTGACTAACGCACTAGCATATTTCATGAACATGATGAACAAGGTGTTTATGGAGTTTCTGGATAAATTCGTGGTAGTGTTCATTGATGATATCCTGGTTTACTCAAAGAATGAAGAGGAGCATAAGGAGCATTTGCGTTTGGTGCTTGGTAAACTCAGAGAACATCAATTATATGCCAAGTTTAGCAAATGTGAGTTTTGGTTGAAGGAAGTTGGATTTCTCGGACACGTTATATCCGGAGAAGGTATAGCAGTAGATCCCACTAAAGTTGACATCGTGACCAATTGGGAAGCGCCAACAACAGTTGGAGAGATCCGGAGTTTTCTTGGACTCGCAGGATACTACCGGAGATTCATTAAGAATTTCTCAAAGATTGTGAAGCCTATGACGGAGTTGTTGAAAAAGGATACCAAGTTCATATGGACTGAGGAATGTGAGGCCAGTTTCCAGGAATTGAAGAAACGTTTGGTTAGATCACCTGTGTTGGTTTTGCCAGATCAGACCAAGGATTATGAGGTGTATTGCGACGCTTCACGTTGAGGACTTGGAGCAGTGCTTATGCAGGAAGGAAGAGTTGTTTCCTATGCCTCACGACAGCTTAAGCCTCATGAGTTGAATTACGCTATGCATGATTTGGAGTTAGCAGCCGTAGTGCATGCATTGAAAACCTGGAGACACTTTCTCATTGGAAATCATTGTGAGGTGTACACAGATCACAAGAGTTTGAAGTATATCTTCACGTAGAAAGAGTTGAATCTCAGGAAAAGAAGATGGTTGGAGCTCATCAAGGATTATGATATGAGATTACATTATCACCCCGGAAAGGCCAACGTAGTAGCTGACGCGTTGAGCCGTAAAAGCCATGTCAACACCTTAATGATGGGAGATTTACCAAGGGAGTTAGCTGAAAATCTTCGTGAGCTATATTTGGAGATAGTTCCAAGAGGCTATGTAGCAGCATTGGAGATTCAGTCTACTTTTATGGATAAGATCAGAGAAGCTCAAAGGACTGACAAGGAGATTGCCTCTATAAAGGATAAAATAAGCAAAGGAAAAGCTAAGGGATTTCGTGAAGATGAGCACGATACCCTATGGTTTGAAGACCGTGTTTATGTACCAAATGATTCGGAGACCAGGAAGTTAATTCTGCAAGAGGCACATGATTCACCATATTCGATTCACCCAGGAAATACCAAGATGTATTTGGATTTGAAGGATACTTTCTAGTGGACCAGAATGAAGAAGGATATTGCGGAGTATGTAGCAGTTTGTGATGTATGTCAGAGAGTAAAGGCAGAGCATCAGAAGCTAGCAGGATTGCTACAGCCATTGCCGATACCCGAATGGAAGTGGGATAAGTTAGGCATGGATTTTATTACGAGTTTACCCAGAACTCGTTCAGGCTATGACTCAATATGGGTTGTAGTCGATCGTTTGACAAAGGTAGCCCATTTCATTCCAGTGAAGACTACCTATACCAGTGCAAAGTTAGCAAAGATATACATGACCAGAATCGTATGTCTGCATGGAGTTCCAAAGAGCATTGTATCAGATAGAGGAACCCAATTTACCTCAAAGTTCTGGAATTAGTTGCATGAAACTTTGGGTACCAGACTAGAGTTTAGTACAGCTTTCCATCCGCAGGCAGATGGACAGACCGAGAGAGTCAATTAGATTTTGAAGAATATGTTGAGAGTTTGTGCGCTAGATTACGGATCTAGTTGGGACGAGAATTTGCCATATGCAGAGTTCTCTTACAACAACAGTTATCAATCTAGTTTGAAGATGGCCCCTTTCGAAGCCTTGTACGGAAGGAGCTGCAGGACCCCATTGTCTTGGGATGAAGTTGGAGACCGTCAGTTGTTTGGGCCGGATCTGATTAAGGAGTCTGAACAGAAAGTGAAATTGATTCGTGACAGGCTCAAGGTAGCCCAGTCCAGGCAGAAGAGCTACGCAGATTCTAAACGCAAGGAGACAGTTTACAAAGTCGGAGACCGAGTTTATCTTCGAGTATCACCACTTCGAGGAGTTAAGCGCTTTGGAGTTAAGGGAAAGTTAGCGCCACGTTTTGTAGGCCCATACAAAGTTTTGGAACGTATGGGAGAAGTAGCCTACAAGTTGGAATTACCTGAAGGATTATTAGGAGTTCATGATGTGTTCCACGTTTCCTAGTTGAAGATGTGCCACGTAGAGATGGCTGATATACCGCTGAGAGATACAGTGCTGCTGGAAGCAATTCAGTTGGACAGTGATTTGACCTATGATGAGAAACCAATCAAGATTCTAGAGTATGCCAGTCGAGTCACTCGCAGCAAGGTTATCAAGTTTTGCAAAGTTCAGTGGAGCCACCACACAGAGGATGAAGCCACCTGGGAGCGAGAGGAAGAATTGCCCTTAAGGACCCTCGGAGAGAGTTGGGAATTTCGTTATTTTCATATTTGAGTTTTTCTCAAATTTTGAAAATAGGATCATTTGATTTTATTTATTTTATCTTCAATTATTTCTATTATCAAAATATGAGAGAGGGAATAAAATGGCTTTCCCAAAATAAAGAAATATTGAGGATTTAATAAACAATCAAATAAGATTTTATTTTGGTTTTATTTGCTATTTTATTTGAATTTAGGAAAAATTGCACGTTTTCAAAAATTGCATTTAGAGCCAAAAAAATGTTCATCCTGTTCTAAATATTTTATTTAGACGGAGAAAATTTGTTTTGGCATTTTTAGATTTTTATTTATTTTTCTAGATTTTTTTAGGCGCAGCGAAATTGTTAAAAAAAACCGCGCCCGACTGGGCCAAGGGCCCAGCCGAGCAGGTCGGCCCAGCCAGCCGCCGCCGCCTCCAGCCGAATCGGGACCGGAGTCCCGATCGCCGCCGCCGCCGTGTCCGGGGAGGACACGGCTCCCGAGGCCGACCCCTCCCCCAAGTCGACCTCCCCCGCCCCCTTTATAACCGCTGCCACCCCCCGTGCAACCCCACACCGCCTGCCGCCGCCGCGCCGCTTGCCGCGCCCCTGCCGCCCGGAGCCGCTTGCCGCACCCCGCGCCGCCCGGAGCCGCCACCCCGCCGCCTCGCCCCACCGCCGCCGCTGAGGTAGCCGTCGGCCGGTTTTGAGAAAAAAACAGATTCATTTTTTTTAAACCCTAGTTTCCGTTTTTTAATAAATAGATCGGTTTTTTCCGGTTTATTTATTTAGCGAGCGACCGTTCGTCCGTTTGTTTTAACGAACGTGCTTTTCGTTTAGTTTCTGTTAACAAACATTCGTTCGTTAACTGTTCGTCATTTTCCTTTTTCTCGGATTAAATCCGTGGTTTTTCTGATCGCGATCTCTGATCCGATGTTCGTTCCAGTTTATCTTTTCGTTCGTTTATCGGAATCAGGCGATTCAAGCGCCTGGAGTTTCGTCTCGAAACCCTCTTTCCATTTAACCAACTCAAACAAGTTTTTGCCACTGTAAAAATTGCATTAGATCCAAAATAGTAAATGAAGCTTGTTTCTTTTGTCGTTTGTCTTTCGTTGCTTCGTTCATTTTGATTCTTTTTGTCAACCGGAGTTCTTAAGTTGAACTTTCTGGTTAGATCTTTTGTTCGTGTTTTACCTGTGCATTAGTTGAGTACTTATTGTGTGCTTGTTTGTTTGCGATAGAGTACCCGGAGTGCGCCGCTTGCTACTTTGAATCGCTAGGTTTCCCGGATCATCAGCAAGGCAAGTAACACTTTGATCGTACCTTCTACTACCCAGTTTTATTGCATTAGATCAATCCTCACACATTGCATGATTAGGATCAAATTAAATTGTGGGTTTGGGGAGTAGTTGAGATAGAACCTATTACCTGTTTATTATCAAACCTTTGGGAGTTACTCTATGTTTGCTTATTATTGTTATGCTACGCTAGTAGACATGGATTGGGTGAGTGTACCCATGACAGATGTGAGCTTTGTTAATTAATGGTTTATTTAAGGTGGCAACCTAAACACACATCTGGGTGGATTGAGGCACCTGGGTATTCCAGCGATTGCCTGTTTTCTTTTGGACTGCCACCCAGGCTCAAAGGGATCATGAGATTATTCATACTAGAAACTTCCGTGTGCAGCCACAAGCTACTATGGGCTCTAGCATAGTTGACTAAGTCGTGCGAACTCTTACAGTGGTAGACTAGCAGATGTAGGGGATGTAGGTTGGTACGGTCTACCCGTTCATAAGGTGCTAGCGCTTCCGAAAGACTATGTCTCGGTCATCCGTTTCTCAAACACCATTCAATGCGAGAAAACCAACGGAGGAGATCGAGTCTTGTGGGGAAAACTGCGCAAACCTCTGCAGAGTGTATAAACTAATCATGGTTAGCCGTGTCCCCGGTTATGGACATCTTGAGTATCTAGTACCTGGATTATCATGTGAATCTCATCATGTTACTCTAAAGTTAATTGTTGGGTTTTTAATGATGATGCTTAATTGGGATTGAGAATGCTGTCAACCATTCTCAATGTTTACCAACTACCATGATAGTTAAATAAAATTTATTCCTTTGCAGTAGGGAAAAATTGGCTCTACGCAAAACTGTAACCATAGAGCTTTCCACCAGCCATATTCTTGTATTACTCTCTATGTGTTACTTTGCCAGCATATTCCATGTGCTGACCCGTTTCGGGCTGGAACGTTAATGTTGTAGACTTTTTGGACGATGATTAAGGTGCCTTAGGTCGTGGTTCTATACTTAGTGATGCCGCTAGAGTTGATGGACTCACTTATCTTCCAAGCCTTCCGCTGTTACCGTTATTAGATGGCCTTAAGCCATATTTATTGTAATAAGTTCTCTTTTGAGACACTCGTTGTAATAAGTGTGTGATTGCTACTCTGTTATAAATCCTTCAAGTACTGTGTGGTGTCAGCATTGCTGATCCACGGATGACACCGGAGCACAGAGATTGGACCGTTTGAGGTCTGGTCGCTACATTCAATCTTGCGGTGTCCTTTCCCAGTGACAGTAGGGGAAGCAAGGCACGTATTGTATTGTTGCCATCGAGGATTACAAGATGGGGTTTTCTTCATATTGCATGAGTCTATCCCCTACATCATGTCATCTTGCTTAAGGCGTTACTCCGTTTTTAACTTAATACTCTAGATGCATGCTGGATAGCGGTCGATGAGTGGAGTAATAGTAGTAGATGCAGGCAGGAGTCGGTCTACTTGTCTCGGATGTGATGCCTATATACATGATCATACCTAGATATTCTCATCACTATGCTCAATTCTTTCAATTGCTCAACAGTAATTTGTTCACCCACCGTAGAATATTTATGCTCTTGAGAGAAGCCACTAGTGAAACCTATGGCCCCCAGGTCTATCTTCATCATATTAATCTCCTACTACTTAGTTATTTCCTTTTGCTTTTACTTTGCCTTTATTTTACTTTGCATCTTTATCACAAAATACCAAAAATATTATCTTATCATATCTATCAGATCTCACTCTCATAAGTGGCCTTATAGGGATTGACAACCCCTATTTGCATTGGTTGCGAGGATTTATTTGTTTTGTGCATGTACGAGGGACTCGCGCGTAGCCTCCTACTGGATTGATACCTTGGTTCACAAAAACTGAGGGAAATACTTACGCTACTTTGCTGCATCATCCCTTCCTATTCGGGGAAAACCAACGCAGTGCTCAAGAGGTAGCAAATCCAAACGGAATGAAACCTTCGGGAGAGTTATTTTTGGAACAAACATGATCCAGGAGACTTGGAGTGGTCATCAATAAGGAAGTGAGGAGGCCACGAGCAGGAGGGCGCGCCCAGGGGGTAGGCGTGCCCCCCACCCTCATGGGCCCCTCGCACCTCCACCAACGAACTTCTTCCTCCTTTATATACCCATATACCCGAAAACATCCAGGAGCACCACAAAACCCTATTTCCACCGCCGCAACCTTCTGTACCCGTGAGATCCCATCTTGGGGACTTTTCCGGCGCTCCGTCGGAGGGGGGATCGATCATGGGGGGCTTCTACATCAACACCATAGCCTCTTAGATGATGTGTGAGTAGTTTACCACAAACCTTCGGGTCCATAGTTATTAGCTAGATGACTTCTTCTCTCGATTTGGATCTCAATACGAAGTTCTCCTTGATTCTCTTGGGAGATCTATTAGATGTAATTCTTTTTGCGGTGTGTTTGTCGAGATCCGATGAATTGTGGGTTTATGATCAAGATTATCTATGAACAATATTTGAATCTTCTCTAATTTCTTTTATGCATGATTTAATATCTTTGCAAGTCTCTTTGAATTATCAGTTTGGTTTGGCCTACTAGATTGATCTTTCTTGCAATGGGAGAAGTGCTTAGCTTTGGTTCAATCTTGCGGTGTCCTTTCCGAGTGACAACAGGGGCAGCAAGGCAAGTATTGTATTGTTGCCATCGAGGATAAAAAGATGGGGTTTATATCTTATTTCTTGAGTTTATCCCTCTACCTCATGTCATCTTGCCTAATGCGTTACTCTGTTATTATGAACTTAATACTCTAGATGCATGCTGGATAGCGGTCGATGTGTGGAGTAATAGTAGTAGATGCAGAATCATTTCGGTCTACTTGTCGCGGATGTGATGCCTATATACATGATCATGCCTAGATATTCTCATAACTATGTGCTTTTCTATCAATTTCTCGACAGTAATTCGTTCACCACCGTAGAATATGCTATCTTGAGAGAAGCCACTAGTGAAACCTATGGACCCCGGGTCTATCTTCCATCATATTATTTTCCTATCTACTTGCTATTTCCATAGTTGTTTATTTTGCAATCTATACAATAAAAATACCAAAAATATTTATCTTATTATCTCTATCAGATCTCACTTTCGTAAGTGGCCGTGAATGGATTGACAACCCCTTTATCGCGTTGGTTGCAAGGTTCTTGTTTGTTTGTGCAGGTACTAGGCGACTTGTGTGTTACCTCCTACTGGATTGATACCTTGGTTCTCAAAACTGAGGGAAATACTTACGCTACTTTGCTGCATCACCCTTTCCTCTTCAAGGGAAAACCAACGCAAGCTCAAGAGGTAGCAAGAAGGATTTCTAGCGCCGTTGTCGGGGAGGTTTACACCAAGTCAAGTCAAGCTTTGATCTCCCGCCAACATGCGGAGTTCTGGCGCCGATACCAAGTACCCATCACAAATTCTTATCCCTCGCATTACATTATTTGCCATTTGCCTCTCGTTTTCCTCTCCCCCACTTCACCCTTGTCGTTTTATTCGCCCTCTTTTCCGTTCGCCTCTTTTTGCTTGCTTCTTGTGTGCTTGTGTGTTGGATTGTTTGTCACGAGTGACTTTTCCAATACCAACAACAATGATTTTAGGGACAATTGCATTTTTGCCCCTAGTTGGTTCCTACCCACGGGTTTTGCCTTTACTTTTCGAGCTTGCTTACTTTTACCCTTACTTTTTCCATCGAGGTCCCTCGAATGCCCTTTGACCATTTGACCAAAACTTTGAAAATTCATAACTAATTCTTATGAACTCAGAAAAAAACAAATAAGATATCAAAATGTTCAGATAAACATTACCTTTATGTGCATATCATTTGCATTCAGGACGAAAGCACCCTTTAAACTACCTGAGGTAATTAATGTTATTAACATTATTAAAAATAAAAAGGTATAAACAATATTTTTTTTCATGAATAAAAATTACATGCAAACGTAGGTGATGTTTTCTGAACATCCTGATATATTATTTGCATTTTTCAGAGTTCGTATCAATTTTTATGAAGTTTCTAAATAATTGTCAAAGTCGTTAGAACATTCGTAACAAGATGACTCCAATTGCTCCTCTTACTGATGCTGAATCTTGTGAAATTAATACTGCTTTGCTGAATCTTGTCATGAAAGATCCGTTTTCTGGCCTTCCTAGTGAAGATGCCGCTACCCATCTAAACAGCTTTGTTGATTTGTGTGATATGCAAAAGAAGAAAGATTGGATAATGATATTGTTAAATTGAAGCTATTTCCGTTTTCGCTTAGAGATCGTACTAAAACTTGGTTTTCATCTTTTCCTAAAAATAGTATTGATTCATGGAATAAGTGCAAAGATGCTTTTATCTCTAAGTATTTTCCTCCCGCTATCAACTCTCTTAGAAACGATATTATGAATTTTAAACAACTTGATCATGAGCATGTTGCACAAGCTTGGGAGAGAATGAAATTAATGATACATAATTTCCCTACTCATGGATTTCCTTGTTGCAATCCGTGCTAAATTCTCCTCATGCTTATGATCAAAATAAAGCTTTTACCAAACATATTGTTGATGCTTTAATGCAATCTTATGAAGAAAAGCTTGAATTAAATGTTTCTATCCCTAGAAAACTTTGTGATGAGTGGGAACCTACTATTAAAATTAAAATTAAAGATCATGAATGCTATGCTTTATGTGATTTGGGTGCTAGTGTTTCCACGATTCCAAAAACTTTGTGTGATGCATTAGGTTTCCGTGAATTTGATGATTGTTCTTTAAATTTGCATCTTGCGGATTCCACTAGTAAGAAACCTATGGGAAAGATTAATGATGTTCTTATTGTTGCAAATAGGAATTATGTGCCCGTAGATTTCATTATTCTTGATATAGATTGCAATCGTACATGCCCTATTATTCTTCGTAGACCTTTCCTTGGAACGATTGGTGCAATTGTTGATATGAAAGAAGGAAATATTAGATTCCAATTTCCGTTAAGGAAAGGCATGGAACACTTTCCTAGGAAGAAAATTAAATTACCTTATGAATCTATTATGAGAGCTACTTATGGATTGCATACCAAAGATGACAATACCTAGATCTATTCTTGCCTTTATGCCTAGCTAGGGGCGTTAAACGATATCGCTTGTTGGGAGGCAACCCAATTTTATTTTTGTTTTTTGTTCCTATTTAGTAATAAATAATTCATCTATCTTCTGTTATGAGGTGCCAAAGTAGAACCTTTGGGAAGACTTGGGGGAAGTCTTTGCGATCCTGCTGTAAAAAACAGAAACTTTAGCACTCACGAGATTTGCTGCCATTTTTTACTGGAGAGTGCGATTAGGTTGATTCTTTTGCAGATGATTAATAGACAAATTCCTCACGTCCACCTTTAGAATTTTGGGGGTTACAGAAGTATTCGAAACCTACAGATTACTACAGACTGTTCTGTTTTTGACAGATTCTATTTTTCGTGTGTTGTTTGCTTATTTTGATGAATCTATGGCTAGTATCGGGGAGTATGAATCATAGAGAAGTTGGAATACAGTAGGTTTCTTATACTAACGGAGCTGATGAGATTTTCTGTTGAGTTTTGTGTTGTGAAGTGAAGTTTTCAAGTTTTGGGTAAAGATTTGATGGATTTTGGAACAAGAAGTGGCAAGAGCCTAAGCATGGGGATTCCCAAGGCACCCCAAGGTAAAATTCAAGGACAACCAAAAGCCTAAGCTTGGGGATGCCCCGGAAGGCATCCCCTCTTTCGTCTTCTTCCATCAGTAACTTTACTTGAGGCTATATTTTTATTCACCACATGATATGTGTTTTGCTTGGAGCATCTTGTATGATTTGAGTCTTTGCTTTTTAGTTTACCACAATCATCCATGCGGTACACACCTTTTGGAGAGACAAACATGAATCGGAATTTATTAGAATACTCTATGTGCTTCACTTATATCTTTTGAGCAAAATAATTTTGCTCTAGTGCTTCACTTATATCTTTAAGAGCACGGTGGTGGTTTTATTTTATAGAAATTATTGATCTCTCATGCTTCACTTATATTATTTTGAGAGTCCTTTAGAACAGCATGGTAATTTTCTTTGGCTATAAAATTAGTCCTAATATAATAGGCATCCAAGATGGGTATAATAAAAGCTATCATAAAAAGTGCATTGAATACTATGAGAAGTTTGATTCTTTATGATTGTTTTGAGATATGAAGATGGTGTTAGTAGAGTAGTTGTGAATTTGAGAGATACTTGTGTTAAAGTTTGTGATTCCCGTAGCATGCACGTATGGTGAACCGTTATGTGATGAAGTTGGAGCATGATATATTTATTGATTGTCTTCCTTATGAGTGGCGGTCGGGGATGAGCGATGGTCTTTTCCTACCAATCTACCCCCCTAGGAGCATGTGCGTAGTACTTCGTTTCAATAGCTAATAGATTTTTGCAATTAGTATGTGAGTTCTTTATGACTAATGTTGAGTCCATCGATTATATGCACTCTCACCCTTCCACCATTGCTAGCCTCTCTAGTACCGCGCAACTTTCACCGGTACCATAGACCCACCATTTACCTTCCTCAAAACAGCCACCATACCTACCTATATATTATGTAATTTCCATAGCCATTCCGAGATATATTGCCATGCAACTTTCCACCATTCTGTTTATTATGACACGCTCCATCATTGTCATATTGCTTTGCATGATCATGTAGTTGACATCATATTTGTGGCAAAGCCACCATTCATAATTCTTTCATACATGTTACTCATGAGTCATTGCACATCCCGGTACACCGCCGGAGACATTCACATAGAGTCATATTTTGTTCTAAGTATCGAGTTGTAATTTTTGAGTTGTAAGTAAATAAAAGTGTGATGATCATCATTATTAGAGCATTGTCCCATGTGAGGAAATGATGATGGAGACTATGATTTCCCCACAAGTCGGGATGAGACTCCGGATGAAAAAAAGAAAAAAAAAAGAGAAAAAGGCCCAAATAAAAAAATAATGAGAGAAAAAGAGAGAAGGGACAATGTTACTATCCTTTTACCTAGGGATGAAAATGGAGTGGAAACTTTCCGTTTTTCGGAGGAAAAATGGAAACGGAGAGGAAATATGAAAATGGAAACGGAAATTTGCAAAACGGAAGTGGAAATGGAATTTTTTATGCGGAAACGGAAACAAAAACGGAACGGTGTTTTCCGGTGGAACATACATGGAAACGGAACTTTCCATTTCCGTGAATATGGAATTTCTATTTTTACTATAGACCTATAGCTGCTTTGTAGCCCAACCACAAATGAGAACACAGTGACACAATTAGTAGAATAGGTCTAAGGCCCAACTTCTACTACCACATGTACTCAGCTTGACCCTATACGCAATTGTCCGGTACTACTACAATACTACGCTAAGTTGCTAACATAATGATATTATTTTGTAGCCATGTTAACAACTCATTAAATTTGTTTGTTTTTCTGTGTATTTCTCTATGATTCAAGGGGTTTTTAAGTTCTGATCAATGCCTACTTATGTTTCCGTATCCACTTTGTATTCGCTATGTGTCTGTTTCCGGTAGTATCTGTTTCCGTATTCATTTCTAGGGTTTCTGTATTCGTCTCCACTTCTGCAAAAAATGTGAAAACAAATATGATGGCACTCAGTTCCGTCCGTTTCCGCTCCGTTTTCATCCCACACTTGTGCTTCAAAGTAGCACCACGATCTTCATGATGAGAGTCTCCTATGTTGTCACTTTCATATACTAGTGGGAATTTTACATTATAGAACTTGGCTTGTATATTCCAATGATGGAGTTCCTCAAAATGCCCTAGGTCTTCATGAGCAAGCGAGTTGGATGCACACCCACTTAGTTTCCTATGTTGAGCTTTCTTACACTTATAGATCTAGTGCACCCGTTGCATGGCAACCCCTACTCACTCACATTGATATCTATTGATGGGCATCTCCATAGCCCGTTGATACGCCTAGTTGATGTGAGACTATCTTCTCCTTTTTGTCTTCTCCACAACCACCATTCTATTCCACCTATAGTGCTATATCCATGGCTCACGCTCATGTATTGCGTGAAGATTGAAAAAGTTTGAGAACATCAAAAGTATGAAACAATTGCTTGGCTTGTCATCGGGGTTGTGCGGGATTTAAATATGTTGTGTGGTGAAGATAGAGCATAGCCAGACTATATGATTTTGTAGGGATAACTTTCTTTGGCCATGTTATTTTGAGAAGAGATGATTGCTTTGTTAGTATGCTTGAAGTATTATTATTTTTATGTCAAACTTTTGTCATGAATCTTTCGGATCTGAACATTCATGCCACAATAAAGAAAATTACATTGAGAATTATGCTAGGTAGCATTCCACATCAAAAATTCTGTTTTTATCATTTACCTACTCGAGGACGAGTAGGAATTAAGCTTGGGGATTGATACGTCTCCAACGTATCTATAATTTTTTATTGTTCCATGCTATTATATTATCAACCTTGTATGTTTTATATGCATTTATATGCTATTTTATATGATTTTTGGGACTAACCTATTAACCTAGAGCCCTAGTGTCAGTTTCTGTCTTTTCCTTGTTTTTGAGTATCACAGAAAAGGAAAACCAAACGGAGTCTAATTGACCTGAAATTTCACGAAGATCATTTTTGTACTAGAAGAAGCCCACAGAGTACCAGAGATGGGCCAGAAGAGTCCCGAGGCCACCACGAGGGTGGGGGGCGTTCCCTACCCCCTTGGCCGCGCCCCCTACCTCGTGGCCTTCTCGGGGACCCCCCTGACTTGTTCCTGACTCCAACACCTCTTATATAACCCCAAACTTCCAGAAAGAAACCTAGATCAGGAGTTCCGCCGCCACAAGCCTCTATAGCCACCAAAAACGAATCTAGACCCGTCCCGGCACCCTGCCAGAGGGGGAATCCCTCTCCGGTGGCCATCTTCATCATCCTGGCGCTCTCCAAGACGAGGAGGGAGTAGTTCACTCTCGGGGTTGAGGGTATGTACCAATAGCTATGTGTTTGATCTCTCTCTCTCTCTCGTGTTCTTGTTTCTGCATGATCTTTATGTATCGCGAGATTTGCTATTATAGTTGGATCTTATGATGTTTCTCCCGCTCGACTCTCTTGTGATGGAGTGAGTTTTCCCTTCGAAATTATCTTAACGGATTAAGTCTTTAAGGATTTGATAACACTTGATGTATGTCTTGCATGTGCTTATCTGTGGTGACAATGGGATATCACGTGATCCACTTGATGTATGTTTTGGTGATCAACTTGCGAGTTCCGTGACCTCGTGAACTTATGCATAGGGGTTGGCACACGTTTTCGTCTTGACTCTCCGGTAGAAACTTTGGGGCACTCTTTGAAGTTCTTTGTGTTGGTTGAATAGATGAATCCGAGATTGTGTGATGCATAACGTATAATCATACCCATGGATACTTGAGGTGACATTGGAGTATCTAGGTGACATTACGGTTTTGGTTGATTTGTGTCCTAAGGTGTTATTCTATTACGAACTCTATGATATTTTGAACGGAAAGAATAGCTTCGTGTTATTTTACTACGGACTCTTGAATAGATCGATCAGAAAGGATAACTTTGAGGTGGTTTTGTACCCTACAATAATCTCTTCGTTTGTTCTTTGCTATTAGTGACTTTGGAGTGACTCTTTGTTGCATGTTGAGGGATAGTTATATGATCCAATTATGTTATTATTGTTGAGAGAACTTGCACTAGTGAAATTATGAACCCTAGGCCTTGTTTCAACGCATTGCAATACAGTTTTCGCTCACTTTTATCATTAGTTACCTTGCTGTTTTTATATTTTCCGATTACAAAAACATATATCTATCATCCATATTGCACCTGTATCACCATCTCTTTGCCGAACTAGTGCACCTATACAATTTACCAATGTATTGGGTGTGTTGGGGACACAAGAGACTCTTTGTTATTTAGTTGCAGGGTTGTTTGAGAGAGACCAGCTTCATCCTACGCCTCCCATGGATTGATAAGCCTTAGGTCATCCACTTGACGGAAATTTGCTATTGTTCTACAAACCTCTGCACTTGGAGGCCCAACAACGTCTACAAGAAGAAGGTTGTGTAGTAGACATCAGGGATGCTTGATACATATCCAACTTATCTATAGTTTTTTATTGTTCCATGCTATTATATTATCCGTTTTGGATGTTTAATGGGCTTTAATATACCTTTTTATATTATTTTTGGGACTAACCTATTAACCAAAGGCCCAGTGCAAATTGATGTTTTTTTCCTATTTCAGTGTTTCGCAGAAAAGGAATATCAAACGGAATCCAAACGGAATGAAACCTTCGGGAGAGTTATTTTTGGAACAAACGTGATCCAGGAGACTTGGAGTGGACGTCGAGAAAGAAGCGAGGAGGCCACGAGGCAGGAGGGCGCACCCAGGGGGTAGGCGCGCCCCCACCCTCATGGGCCCCTCGCAGCTCCGCCGACGTACTTCTTCCTCCTATATATACCCATATACCCCGATAACATCCAGGAGCACCACGAAACCCTATTTTCATCGCCGCAACCTTCTGTACCCGTGAGATCCCATCTTGGGGCCTTTTTCGGTGCTCCGCCGGAGGGGGAATCAATCACGGAGGGCTTGTCGGGGGGATGGACCCCGGGCAAGCAACGGAACCCGGATCCTTTGAAAAAACAACGGGGCCGGCGTCGTCCCTCAAGACGGCTCGCGCTCGACCGAGTCGCTCAACTCGGCCAAGCCCCCTCAACCCGGCCTAATCCACGAGACTTCTACAACAAGCTAGCCCAGGGCGGCCGAGCCCGGCGCACCAAGACTTACCCGACAAGCCAACGCCCCTTGGCGTGTACTCCAACCCCGCGAAGGGTCAGCGGCCATCCCATCCCAGCCGTACAATGGGACGAGTCGCCACCAACTGATGACCGAAGCCACAGGGTCCTGCCCATGCCTTTGGTCAGTCAGACGAGGCAACAGTGCCCCCACCTACCCGTTGACCAGGCTCGGCATGGCAACAGTGCACCCATCGTCACCCATGACGCCAGCAAGCGGCGACCTGATGGAGCGCCACTGTAGCCAACTCGACTCGGCCACGCCCTGACGATCGACAAGACTGCCAACAGTGCTACCGTACCCGTCGGGCCCCACGCCCGGGGAACCCGGCGAGACCTGGTACCTGGCGGGTCCCAGCATCGGGTCCCCAGGCGCTGACAACCCGACCCCGCGGCCTTGTAACATTACCATTGTTCCCCTAGGGGTTGACCTATAAAACCCCCCAGGAGGCCTCCATGCACCGGGTGAGAAAGCAAGTAGGTGAAGAACGCAGCAGTAGAACACCCACACACAAGGAGAGAGTAGCCCAAGCCTCGGCATGCCTTTATTCCTCCCCAATACATCTCAAGGAGCAATTTTGTACTGTAACACATAAACCACACTCGGAATGACTAGGGGTGTTATCTCTCTGGAGAGCCCCGAACCTGGGTATGTCTTGCGACCCGCGCTCGCTCATGCCAACCTCGCCGCCGGAGCCCACCAGTGCCCTCGAGCCTCCTCCTCTCTTTAGCCATCCCATGGCATCTGTCATGCACCCACCACGACAGTTGGCGCCCACCTTGGGGCAGCTCGAGGTCCTGGCCGGAAGCATGCTTCAGACGGGGTTCTACTCCGACTCTGACGAGCCTGTCACGCTGGCGGACGATGTCATCGATGCGCTCGTCGTCTCCTTCGCTGCACTGTGCATCTCCGATGCACCTGCGACCGACGTGTACCCCAAGGAGGTGCTCAACTTCTCCGACTCCCCCCTTTTCCTTGGCGGCGGTGTTCCCTCCGGGGCAATGGACCTCTGCGTAGAGGTTTTCGTCACCGACACCGGCGCCGCTTCTTTGTCCAGCGCGGCGAGGAAGGCCGCCGAAGCTAGGACCGCAGTGGGTTGGGCCAGCCTGCCTGACCCCCTGCGGGCCACGATGCAGAGCATGTGCATCCCCATCGGCACCGACATCGACACCTCCGACGTCGCCGAGGCCCGAACCCGCCTCAATGAGGATCGCCAGCGTCTGCTGGACCTCACCGAGACGCTAGCTGCCACGCAACGCCGCCTCGACTCTGCTCAACTGGAGCGCAACGCAGCCTATGGCTTCACGCCGGCCGCGCCTGAGCCAAGCCAGGTCGCCGACGTACGGGCCCGGGGAGGCGCGATCGACCGTGCCTTCAGCTCCATCCCTCCCGTCTACGAGACCCCCGTGAAGAACATGCGCGCTGCCCAGGCGGCCGCGGTCGGTCTGGACCAGCTCCGAGCCGAAGAGCTGCAGGACCGCCTCAAGAGGGTGAACAACCTCCTCGCTGCGGCTAACGCGCAGCAGGACCGCCTCAACCAACTCACCAAGCCGGCCGGATCCGGCTCCGCCCGTGTCGCTGGACCCAACGATTTCCAGCACACGGCGTCCTCCCCACCCGGCGAAGCGCACTCCAGCCACACTCGGACCCGGCGCAACCCCGCCCTGACGACCGCCGGCGTTTTGGGCGACGAGCCGACCTCGGAGGCCCGAAGCCGGCTCGACCCCCTACTCCAACCCGCTCAACGTCCGGCAGGAGGAGACCCGCCCCCCTGTGGCGTGGTGACTGACCGGCTGGGCTCGCGCGCCATCGACGACACCGACGCCCGTCATCGCCTCGACCGACTCACCCTCTTTCAGGAGCTAGAGGAAACCGGCCCCGTCGGGCCGACATGCTTCGGACCACGCATCCGAGTTGAGCCATTTACCAAAGGGTTCACGCTCCCCCGCGACACCCCCAAGTACAACGGCACCATGAAGCCGGAGGACTGGCTCACCGACTACGCCACCACCATCGGCATCGCCGGCGGCAACCGCCGCCTTGCCGTGTGCTCCAAGGGTCGACACGCACCTGGTTGAACAGCCTGTCGGAGGGCAGCATCAACGCGTGGGTCGATTTCGAGCAAGCCTTCGTGCGCAACTTCATGGGCACGTACAAGCGACCCGGCCGCCCTATGCAGCTCGCCATGTGCGTGCAGGGACCGGCGGAGACCGGTCGCGAGTACCTCGCACGCTGGACCGAGCTCCGGAACATCTGCGAGGTGATACGTCTCCAACGTATATATAATTTTTGATTGTTCCATACTATTATATATTTTGCTTTGGATGTTTAATGAGCCTATTTATACACTTTTATATTATTATTAAGACAAACCTATTAACCGGAGGCCCAGCCCAAATTGATGTTTTTTGCCTATTTTAGTGTTTCGCAGAAAAAGAATATCAAACAGAGTCCAAAAGGAATGAAACCTTCGGGAGCGTGATTTTTGGAACAAACATGATCCAGAGGACTTGGAGTGGACGTCAAGCAACCAACGAGGAAGCCACGAGGAAGGGGGCACGCCTACCCCCCTAGGCGTGCCCTCCACCCTCATGGGCCCCTCGTGGCTCCACCGACCTACTTCTTCCTCTTATATATACCTACATACCCTGAAAACATCAGAGGGCACCACCAAAACCTAATTCCACTGCCGCAACCTTCTGTACCCGTGAGATCCCATCTTGTGGCCTTTTCCGGCGCTCTACCGGAGGGGGCATTGATCACGGAGGGCTTCTACATCAACACCATAGCCTCTCCGATGATGTGTGAGTAGTTTACCTTAGACCTTCGGGTCCATAGTTATTAGCTAGATGGCTTCTTCTCTCTCTTTGGATCTCAATACAAAGTTCTCCTCGATTCTCTTGGAGATCTATTAGATGTAATCTTCTTTTGCGGTGTGTTTGTTGAGATCCGATGAATTGTGGGTTTATGATCAAGATTATCTATGAACAATATTTGAATCTTCTCTGAATTCTTTTATGTATGATTGGTTATCTTTGCAAGTCTCTTTGAATTATTAGTTTTTTTTTGGCCTACTAGATTGATCTTTCTTGCAATGGGAGAAGTGCTTAGCTTTGGGTTCAATCTTGCAGTGCTCGATCCGAGTGACAGTAGGGGAAACGACACGTATTGTATTGTTGCCATCGAGGATAAAAAGATGGGGTTTATATCATATTGCACGAGTTTATCCCTTTACATCATGTCATCTTGCTTAAAGTGTTACTCCGTTCTTATGAACTTAATACTCTAGATGCATGCTGGATAGCGGTTGATGTGTGGAGTAATAGTAGTAGATGCAGGCAGGAGTCGGTCTACTTGTCGTGTTGGTTATTATTTGGTTGACATGAAGAGATTGACATGTGTGGAGTAAATATTTATCTTATTATTAGTATCTCTATCAGATCTCACTCTTGCAAGTGGCCATGAAGAGATTGACAACCCATTTATCGCGTTGGTTGCGAGGTTCTTATTTGTTTGTGTAGGTACATGGTGACTCGCGCGTGGTCTCCTACTGGATTGATACCTTGGTTCTCAAAAACCGAGGGAAATACTTATGCTGCTTTGCTGCATCACCCTTTCCTCTTCAAGGGAAAACCAACGCGTGCTGAAGAGGTAGCACGAGGGCATCCACAAAGTCCAAGCAATTCAATACTTCATCAACGGGTGCCGGGACGACACCCTTCTCAAGCACAAGCTCTTGCGCTCTGAGCCGGCCACCATGCTGCACTCATGGTGACGGCGGACAAGTACGCCACCGCCGACTCCGCCATGAATATCCAAGTGGCTCTGGATGAGGCCGGCAAAGCAATTTCGGTTCCCCCTCCGAAGCCGACCGGCGAAGGAAGCCGGCAGCAGCACAACCAGAGAAAAACAAGCGCAAGGCCGATCAGCCGACTCAGCGCTATGACAACTGGCTCGTCGCAGCCGCCGAGCAGGTGCCCGCGACCGACCCGGCCGCCAAGCGCCGGTAGACCGGCAAGACGACATGGCAACCCGCCATGAGTTTCGAGGAGATGCTCGACGCTCCTTGCAAGCACCACAGTGGCGCAAGGCCGTCCACGCACACGCTTCAGCAGTGCGCCATCATCATGCCAGATTGAAGTTTGCTTCGAGAAATCTTATAGATTTGGCCATGGGAGGCACTTTTATGGAAATCACTTTAGGAGAAGCTACCAAACTCCTAGATAATATTATGGTTAATTATTCTCAATGGCACACTGAAAGATCTACTAGTAAAAAGGTGCATGCAATTGAAGAGATTAATGTTTTGAGTGGAAAGATGGATGAACTTATGAAATTGTTTGCTAATAAGAGTACTCCTACTGATCCCAATGATATGCCTTTGTCTACTTTAATTGATAATAATAATGAATCTATGGATGTGAATTTTGTTGGTAGGAACAATTTTGGTAACAACGCGTATAGAGGTACTTTTAATTCTAGGCCGTTTCTTAGTAATTCCTCTAATAATTATGGTAATTCCTACAACAATTCTTATGGAAATTATAATAAGATGCCCTCTGATTTTGAATCTAGTATTAAAGAATTTATTAGTTCGCAAAAGAGTTCCAATGCTTTGATTGAAGAAAAATTCCTTAAGATTGATGAGTTGGCTAGGAACGTGGATATAATTTCTCTTGATGTTGATTCTTTGAAAGTTAGATCTATTCCACCTAAGCATGATATCAATGAGTCTCTCAAAGCCATGAGAATTTCCATTGATGAGTGCAAAGAAAGAACCGCTAGGATGCGTGCAAAAAAGGCTTGCTTTGTGAAAGCGTGTTCTTCTAGTTTTCATGATAATAAGGATGAAGATCTAAAAGTGATTGATGTGTCCCCTATTAAATCCTTGTTTTTCAATATGAATCTTGATAATGATGGGACTGGAGATGAGTCAACTTTAGTTAGAAGGCATCCCAAAAATTCGGAGTTTTTAGATCTTGATGCACAAATTGTTAAAAGTGGGATTGAAGAGGTTAAAACTTTAGATGGCAACGAACCCACTATCTTGGATTTCAAGGAATTTAATTATGATAATTGATCTTTGATAGATTGTATTTCCTTGTTGCAATCCGTGCTAAATTCTCCTCATGCTTATAGTCAAAATAAAGCTTTTACTAAACATATCGTTGATGCTTTAATGCAATCTTATGAAGAAAAACTTGAGTTGGAAGTTTCTATCCCTAGAAAACTTTATGATGAGTGGAAACCTACAATTAAAATTAAAATTAAACATCATGAATGCTATGCTTTGTGTGATTTGGGTGCTAGTGTTTCCACGATCCAAAAAACTTTGTGTGATTTGCTAGGTTTCCGTGAATTTGATGATTGTTCTTTAAACTTGCACCTTGCGGATTCCACTATTAAGAAACCTATGGGAAGAATTAATGATGTTCTTATTGTTGCAAATAGGAATTATGTGCCCGTAGATTTCATTGTTCTTGATATAGATTGCAATCCTTCATGTCCTATTATTCTTGGTAGACCTTTCCTTAGAACGATTGGTGCAATCATTGATATGAAGGAAGGGAATATTAGATACAATTTTCGTTAAGGAAAGGCATGGAAAACTTCCCTAGAAAGAAAATTAAATTTCCATATGAATCTATTATGAGAGCCACTTATGGATTGCCTACCAAAGATGGCAATACCTAGATCTATCCTCGCTTTTATGCCTATCTAGGGGCGTTAAACGATAGCGCTTGTTGGGAGGCAACCCAATTTCATTTTTATTCCTTGATTTTTGTTCCTTTTTAGTAATAAATAATTTATTCCTTGATTTTTGTTTTTTTGTGTTTAATTAGTGTTTTTGCCAAGTAGAATCGTTGGGAAGACTTAGGGAAAGTCTTTTTGATCTTGCTGTAAAAAACAGAAACTTTAGCGCTCGCGAGAATT
Organism: Triticum urartu; assembly: GCF_056163025.1. NCBI lineage: Eukaryota > Viridiplantae > Streptophyta > Magnoliopsida > Poales > Poaceae > Triticum > Triticum urartu. The sequence goes on along the minus strand of NC_141879.1, from coordinate 553,224,780 downwards.
GCTGTCATTTTTTATTAGATAGTGATATTTTGTTAATTATTTTTGAAGATGATTAATAGATAAATTCCTCACGTCCAGATATTTATTTTAGAATTTTTGGGGTTCCAGTAGTTTGCGTTTGATACAGATTACTACAGACTGTTCTGTTTTTGACAGATTCTGTTTTTTGTGTGTTGTTTGCTTATTTTGATAATCTATGGCTAGTAATGGAGTTTATAAACCATATAAAAGTTGTTATACAGTATATTTAACACAAATATAAATAAATAATGAGTTCATTACAGTAGCTTAAATTGGTGTTTTCTTTTCTTTCGCTAACGGAGCTCACGAGATTTTCTGTTAAGTTTTGTGTTGTGAAGTTTTCAAGTTTTGGGTGAAGATTTGATGGATTATGGAACAAGGAGTGGCAAGAGCCTAATCTTGGGGATTCCCAAGACACCCCAAGTTAAAATCCAAGTACACCAAAAAGCCTAATCTTGGGGATGCCCCAGAAGGCATCCCCTCTTTTGTGTTCGTTCATCGGTAACTTTACTTGGAGCTATATTTTTATTCACCACATGATATGTGTTTTGGTTGGAGCGTCTTGTATGATTTGAGTCTTTGCATTTTAGTTTAGCACAATCATCCTTGCTGTACACACCTTTTGAGAGAGACACACATGAATCAGAATTTATTAGAATACTGTATGTGCTTCACTTATATCTTTTGAGCTATATAGTTTTTGTTCTAGTGCTTCACTTATATCTTTTAGAGCACGGTGGTGGTCTTATTGTATAGAAACAATTGATCTCTTATGCTTCATTTATATTATTTTGAGAATCCTTTAGAACAGCGTGGTAATTTGCTTTTAGGCATAATAAAAACTTTCATATAAGTGCATTGAATACTATGAGAAGTTTGATACTTGATAATTGTTTTGAGATATGGAGATGGTGATATTAGAGTCATGCTAGTTGAGTAGTTGTGAATTTGAGAAATACTTGTGTTGAAGTTTGTGATTCCCGTAGCATGCACATATGGTGAACCGTTATGTGATGAAGTCGGAGCATGATTTATTTATTGATTGTCTTCCTTATGAGTGGCGGTCGGGGACGAGCGATGGTATTTTCCTACCAATCTATCCCCCTAGGAGCATGTGCATAGTACTTTGTTTCAATAACTAATAGATTTTTGCAATAAGTATGTGAGTTCTTTATGACTAATGTTGAGTCCATGGATTATACGCACTTTCACCCTTCCACATTTGCTAGCCTCTCTATTACCGCGCACTTTTCGCCGGTATCATACACCCACCATATACCTTCCTCAAAACAGCCACCATACCTACCTATTATGGCATTTACATAGCCATTCCGAGATATATTGCCATGCAACTTTCCACCGTTCCGTTTGTTATGACACGCTTCATCATTGTCATATTGCCATGCATTATCACGTAGTTGACATCGTATTTGTAGCAAAGCCACCGTTCATAATTTTTTTCATACATGTCACTCTTGATTCATTGCATTTCTCGGTACACTTCCGGAGGCATTCACATAGAGTCATATTTTGTTCTAAGTATTGAGTTGTAATTCTCGAGTTGTAAGTAAAAAAGAAGTGTGATGATCATCATTATTAGAGCTTTGTCCCGGTGAGGAAAGGATGATGGAGACTATGATTCCCCCACAAGTCGGGATGAGACTCCGGACGAAAAATAAAAAAGAGGCCAAAAAAAGAAAAGAAAGAAGGCCCAAATAAAAAAATGAGAGAAAAAGAGAGAAGGGACAATGTTACTATCCTTTTTCCACACTTGTGCTTCAAAGTAGCACCATGATGTTTATGATAGAGAGTCTCCTATGTTGTCACTTTCATAAACTAGTGGGAATATTACATTATAGAACTTGGCCTGTATATTCCAATGATGGGCTTCCTCAAATTGCCCTAGGTCTTCGTGAGCAAGCAAGTTGGATGCACACCCACTTAGTTTCTTTTGAGCTTTCATACACTTATTGCTCTAGTGCATCCGTTGCATGGCAATCCCTACTCACCCACATTGATATCTATTGATGGCCATCTCCATAGCCCGTTGATATGCCTAGTTGATGTGAGACTATCTTCTCCTTTTTGTCTTCTCCACAACCACCATTCTATTCCACCTATAGTGCTATGTCCATGGCTCACGCTCATGTATTGCGTGAAAGTTGAAAAAGTTTGAGAACATCAAAAGTATGAAACAATTGCTTGGCTTGTCATCGGGGTTGTGCATGATTTAATATTTTGTGTGATGAAGATAGAGCATAGCTAGACTATATGATTTTGTAGGGATGAATTTCTTTGGCCATGTTATTTTGAGAAGACATGATTGCTTAGTTAGTATGCTTGAAGTATTATTATTTTTATGTCAATATTAAACTTTTATCTTGAATCTTTCGGATCTGAACATTCATGGCACAATAAAGAAAATTACATTGAGAAATATGTTAGGAAGCATTCCACATCAAAAATTCTGTTTTTATCATTTACCTACTCGAGGACGAGCAGGAATTAAGCTTGGGGATGCTTGGTACATCTCCAAAGTATCTATAATTTTTTATTGTTCCATGCTATTATATATTTTATTTTGGATGTTTAATGGGCTTATTTATACACTTTTATATTATTTTTGAGACTAACCTATTAACCGGAGGCCCAACCCAAATTGCTGTTTTTTTGCCTATTTCAGTGTTTCGCAGAAAAAGAATATCAAACGGAGTCCAAACGGAATGAAACCTTCGGGGGCGTGATTTTTGGAACAAACATGATCCAGAGGACTTGGAGTGGACGTCAAGCAACCAACGAGGAAGCCATGAGACAGGGGGCACGCCTACCCCCTTGGGCACGCCCTCCACCCTCATGGGCCCCTCGTGGCTCTACCGACCTACTTCTTCCTCCTATATATGCCTACGTACCCTAAAAACATCAGAGGGCACCACCAAAACCTAATTACACTGCCGCAACCTTCTGTACCCGTGAGATCCCATCTTGGGGCCTTTTCCGGCGCTCCGCCGGAGGGGGCATTGATCATGGAGGGCTTCTACATCAACACCATAGCCTCTCCGATGATGTGTGAGTAGTTTACCTCAGACCTTCGGGTCTATACTTATTATCTAGATGGCTTCTTCTCTCTCTTTGGATCTCAATACAAAGTTCTCCTCGATTCTCTTGGAGATCCATTCGATGTAATCTTCTTTTGCGGTGTGTTTGTCGAGATCCGATGAATTGTGGGTTTATGATCAAGATTATATATGAACAATATTTGAATCTTCTCTGAATTCTTTTATGTATTATTGGTTATCTGTGCAAGTCTCTTCGAATTATCAGTTTGGTTTGGCCTACTAGATTGATCTTTCTTGCAATGTGATAAGTGCTTAGCTTTGGGTTCAATCTTGCGGTGCTCGATCCCAGTGACAGTAGGGGAAATGACGCATATTGTATTGTTGCCATCGAGGATAAAAAGATGGGGTTTATATCATATTGCATGAGTTTATCCCTCTACATCATGTTATCTTGCTTAAAGCGTTACTCCATTCTTATGAACTTAATACTCTAGATGCATGCTGGATAGCGGTCCATGTGTGGAGTAATAGTAGTAGATGCAGGCAGGAGTCGGTCTACTTGTCACGGACATGATGCCTATATACATGATCATACCTAGATATTCTCATAAATATGCTCAATTCTATCAATTGTTCGACAGTAATTTTTTCACCCACCGTCATACTTATGCTATCTTGAGAGAAGCCACTAGTGAAACCTATGGCCCCCGGGTCTATTTTCCATCATACAAGTTTTCAATCTATTTTATTTTGAAATCTTTACTTTCAATTTATATCATAAAAATACTAAAAATATTTATCTTATTATTATTATCTCTATCAGATCTCACTCTTGCAAGTGGCCGTGAAGGGATTGACAACCCCTTTATCGCGTTGGTTGCGAGGTTCTTATTTGTTTGTGTAGGTACGAGGTGACTCGCGCGTGGTCTCCTACTGGATTGATACCTTGGTTCTCAAAAACTAAGGGAAATACTTACGCTGCTTTGCTGCACCACCCTTTCCTCTTTAAGGGAAAACCAACGCATGCTCAAGAGGTAGCACGAGGGCGTCCACGAAGTCCAAGCAATTCAATACTTCGTTAACGTGTGTCGGGACGGCACCCTTCTCAAGCACAAGCTCTTCCGCTCTGAGCCGGCCACCATGACCGTGCTCATGGTGACGGCGGACGAGTACACCACCGCCGACTCCGCCATGAATATGCAGGTGGCTCTAGATGAGGCCGGCAAAGCAAAGCAGGTTCCCCCTCCGAAGCCGGCCGGCGAAGGAAGCCGACAGCAGCACAACCAGCAGAACAACAAGCGCAAGGCCGATCAGCCGGCTCAGTGCTACGACAACCGGCTTGACGCGGCCACCGAGCAGGCGCCCGCGACTGACCCGGTCGCCAAGCGCCGGTAGACCGGCAGGACGACATGGCAACCCGCCATGACTTTCGAGGAGATGCTCGACGCTCCTTGCAAGCACCACAGCGGCACAAGGCCTTCCACGCACACGCTTCATTAGTGCGCCATCACCAAGTGCATCATGAGGGGCGACGTCCTGCCTCCTCCGGCCCCGGCTCCAGGAGCGGGGCAGCCGCCTCCGCCTCCACCACCGCCCCCGGCCGGCGGTGCGATGCACGACGATGCCTACCCATCCCATAATGCAACCTACGTCGTCTTCACCAGCCTCAGTGACGACAAGCGCAGCGAGCGCCTCCTTTGGCAGGAGGTGAACACCGTCATCCCGGCCAAGACGGAGTACATGCATTGGTCCGAGCGCCCAGTCACCTGGACTCGGCAGGACCACCCAGCCATCATGCCGAACCCAGGTGGTTATGCCCACGTCCTTGACCCCACAATCGTCGTGCCTCGGCGCACGTGCAAGTTCTCCCGGGTGCTCATCAACGACGGCAGCAGCATCAACATCCTCTACCGCGACACTATGACCAAGCTCGGCCTCGAGGCCAAGGACTTGGAGCCGACCCGGACGGTTTTCCACAGCATATTTCCCGGCCTCTCCTGCTCCCCGATCGGCCGGATCCGGCTCTACGTCCTGTTCGGCGACTATAGAAACTTTCGACGTGAGCCGATCTGGTTCGAGGTGGTGAACCTGTCCAGCACATATCATGCACTATTGGGCCGGCCCGCGCTCGCCAAGTTCATGGCGGTCCCCCACTATGCCTATCTGAACATAAATATGCCGGGTCCGAACGGCCTCATCACCATAACCGACGACTACCGCAAGTCCGTGGAGTGCGCCCGAGACGGCGCCAAGCTGGCCAAGTCGTTGGTCGTAGCCGAGGAGCGGCGCTAGCTCGACCGGATCGTCGCCCTGGCCCAGGAGATGTCGGCCGCACCCATCCCGGCCGAGGACCCGGCCAATGAGGCCTCGTTCAAGCCCTCCAAGGATACCAAGAAGGTGAAGCTGAACCCCGAAGACCCCGGCTGCAGCAAGTACGTTGTCGTAGACACCCGCCTCGACAGCAAATACGAAGGAGATCTCGTCGACTTCCTCCATGAGAATCGGGATATCTTTGCATGGACCCCAAAAGACATGTCGGGTATCCCGAGGAAGTATGCCGAGCACAAACTTCATGTCCGCAAGGACGCCAAGCCCGTCCGTCAACCCCTATGACATTTTTCCGAAGAGAAGAGAAGGACCATCGATGAAGAGGTCGCCAGACTTTTGGCGGCCGGCTTCATCATGGAAGTATTTCACCCCGAGTGGCTTGCCAACCCGGTCCTCGTTTTGAAGAAGAACAACACCTGGCCCATGTGTATCGACTACACCAGCCTGAACAAGGCCTGCCCCAAAGACCCGTTCGCTCTCCCGCGGATCGACCAAGTCATCGACTCCACCGCCGGGTGTGAGCTCCTGTCCTTTCTGGACGCTTACTCCGGCTATAACCAGATCAAGCTAGACCCGGCCGATGCCTGAAGACGTCCTTCATCACGCCCTTTGGGGCGTATTGCTACATCACCATGTCGTTCGGCTTGAAGAACGCCGGCGCCACTTTCCAGCGCTGCATGCAGAAGTGCCTGCTGTCGCAACTCGGCCGCAATATCCACGTCTACGTGGACGACATCGTGGTGAAGACCAAGCAGCACCTCACACTCCTCGACGATCTGAAGGAGACCTTCGCCAACCTGCGCGAGTACAAGGTCAAGCTCAACCCAGAAAAATGTGTTTTCGGAGTCCCGACCAGAAAGCTACTCGGTTTCCTCGTCTAGGAGCGCGGCATTGAGGCAAACCCGGAGAAAATCAAGTCCATCGAGCGCATGCGCAAGCCGGCCCGGCTGCGCGATGTCCAGAAGTTCACCGGCTTCTTGGCCTTGGTCAGCCAGTTTCTCAGTCGGCTGGGCGAGAGGGCCTTGCCCTCGTATCAACTGATGAAGAAGACGACGTCGTTCGAATGGAACGACCAGGCGGACGAAGCCTTCCGAGACCTCAATCGCATGCTCTCCACCGCACCAGTCCTGGCCGCACCGACCAAGAAGGAGCCGTTGTTGCTCTATATCGCCGCAACCTCGCGGTCGGTCAGCACGGTGATGGTGGTCGAGCGACTAGAGAAGGATAGGGTCCAAGCCGTCCAGCGTCCCGTCTACTACCTAAGGGAGGTGCTCTACGCCTCGAAGTAGAACTACCCGCACTACCAGAAGATGTGTTACGGCGTGTACTTCACCGCCAGGAAACTGAAGCAGTACTTCCAAGAGCATGTCATCACCGTGGTTAGCACGGCCCCTCTCGAGGACATCATTGGGTGCCGGGATGCCTCTGGCCGAGTCACCAAGTGGGCGCTTGAGCTAGCCGGACATACCATCCTCTATGAGCCCCGCACTACAATCAAGTCCCAAGCTTTGTCCGACTTCCTCATCGACTGGACCGAGACCCGGTACCTGCCGCCTAAAGGAAATATGCCCTAGACGCAATAATAAAGTTATTATTTATTTCCTTATATCATGATAAATGTTTATTATTCATGCTAGAACTGTATTAACCGGAAACATAATACATATGTGAATACATAGACAAATAGAGTGTCACTAGTATCCATCTACTTGACTAGCTCGTTGATCAAACATGGTTATGTTTCCTAACCATAGACATGAGTTGTCATTTGATTAACGGGATCACATCATTAGGAGAATGATGTGATTGACTTGACCCATTCCGTTAGCTTAGCACCCGATCATTTAGTATGTTGCTATTGCTTTCTTCATGACTTATACATGTTCCTATGACTATGAGATTATGCAACTCCCGTTTACCGGAGGAACACTTTGTGTGCTACCAAACTTCACAACGTAACTAGGTGATTATAAAGGTGCTCTACAGGTGTCTCCGAAGGTACTTGTTGGGTTGTCTTATTTCGAGATTAGGATTTGTCACTCCGATTGTCGGAGAGGTATCTCTGGGCCCTCTCGGTAATGCACATCACTTAAGCCTTGCAAGCATTGCAACTAATGAGTTAGTTGCGGAATGATGTATTACGGAACGAGTAAAGAGACTTGCTGGTAACGAGATTGAACTAGGTATTGAGATACCGACGATCGAATCTCGGGCAAGTAACATACCGATGACAAAGGGAACAACGTATGTTGTTATGCAGTTTGACCGATAAAGATCTTCATAGAATATGTAGGAGCCAATATGAGCATCCAGGTTCCGCTATTGGTTATTGACCGGAGACGTGTCTCGGTCATGTCTACATAGTTCTCAAACCCGTAGGGTCCGCACGCTTACCGTTTCGATGACAGTTATATTATGAGTTTGTATGTTTTGATGTACCGATGGTTGTTTGGAGTCCCGGATGTGATCACGGACATAACGAGGAGTCTCGAAATGGTCGAGACATGAATATTGATATATTGGAAACCTATGTTTGGATATCGGAAGTGTTCCGGGTGAAATCAGGATTTTACCGGAGTACCGGGAGGTTACCGGAACCCCCGGGAGGTTAATGGGCCATAGTGGGCCTTAGTGGAAGAGAGGAGAGGCGGCCAGGGCAAGGGCTGCGCGCCCCTCCCCCTAGTCCGAATAGGACAAGGAGAGGGGGCGGCGCCCCCCTTTCCTTCTTCTCCTCCACCTCTTTCCCCCCCAAGTCCTAATCCAACTAGGAAAAGGGAGGGAGTCCTACTCCCGGTGGGAGTAGGACTCCTCCTGGCGCGCCCCCTCTCCTGGCCAGCCGCATCCCCCCTTTTCTCCTTTATATACAGGGGCAGGGGGCACCCTAGAGACACAACAATTAATCAGTTGATCTTTTAGCCATGTGCGGTGCCCCCCTCCACCATAGTCCACCTCAATAATACTGTAGCGGTGCTTAGGCGAAGCCCTGTGTCGATAGAACATCATCTTCTTCACCACGCCATCGTGCTGACGAAACTCTCCCTCAACACTCGGCTGGATCGGAGTTCGAGCGACGTCATCGAGCTGAACGTGTGCTGAACTCGGAGGTGTCGTGCGTTCGGTACTTGATCGGTCGGATCGTGAAGACGTACGACTACATCAACCGCGTTGTGCTAACGCTTCCGCTTTCGGTCTACGAGGGTACATGGACAACACTCTCCCCTCTCGTTGTTGTGCATCACCATGATCTTGCGTGTGCGTAGGAATTTTTTTGAAATTACTACGTTCCCCAACAGTGGAATCTGAGCCAGGTTTTATGCGTAGATGTCATATGCACGAATAGAACACAAGTGAGTTGTGGGCGATATAAGTCATACTGCTTACCAGCATGTCATACTTTGGTTCGGCGGTATTGTTGGATGAAGCGGCCCGGACCAACATTACGCGTACGCTTACGCGAGACTGGTTCTACCGACGTGCTTTGCACACAGGTGGCTGGCGGGTGTCAGTTTCTCCAACTTTAGTTGAACCGAGTGTGGCTATGCCCGGTCCTTGAGAAGGTTAAAACATCACTAACTTGACAAACTATCATTGTGCTTTTGAGGCATAGGTAAGAACGGTTCTTGCTCAGCCCGTAGCAGCCACGTAAAACTTGCAACAACAAAGTAGAGGACGTCTAACTTGTTTTTGCAGGGCATGTTGTGATGTGATATGGTCAAGACGTGATGAGATATAAGTTGTTGTATAAGATGATCATGTTTTGTTGAAGTTATCGGCAACTGGCAGAAGCCTTATGGTTGTGTCTTTATTGCATAAGATGCAAGCGCCAAATAATTGCTTTACTTTATCGCTATGCGATAGCAATAGTTGCAAGAGCAATAATTGGTGAGACGACCATGTGACGACACATTGATATAGATCAAGATGATGGAGATCATGGTGTCATGCCGGTGACGATGGAAATCATGACGATGCTTTGGAGATGGATATCAAAGGCACAAGATGATGATGGCCATATCATGTCACATATTTTGATTGCATGTGATGTTTATCTTTTATGCATCTTATCTTGCTTTGATTGATGGTAGCATTATAAGATGATCTCTCACTAATTATCAAGGTACAAGTGTTCTCCATGAGTATGCACCGTTGCGAAAGTTCTTCGTGCTGAGGCACCACGTGATGATCGGGTGTGATAGGCTCTACGTTCAAATACAACGGGTGCAAAACAGTTGCACACACAGAATACTCAGGTTAAACTTGACGAGCCTAGCATATAACAGATATGGCCTCGGAACACTGAGATCGAAAGGTCGAGCATGAATCATATAGTAGATATGATCAACATAGTGATGTTCACCATTGAAACTACTCCATCTCACGTGATGATCGGACATGGTTTAGTTGATATGGATCACGCGATCACTTAGAGAATTAGAGGGATGTCTATCTAAGTGGGAGTTCTTAAGTAATATGATTAATTGAACTTAAATTTATCATGAACTTAGTCCTGGTAGTATTAGCATATCTATGTTGTAGATCAATAGCTCGCGTTTAGCTCCCCTGTTTATTTTTGATATGTTCCTAGAGAAAACTAAGTTGAAAGATGTTAGTAGCAATGATGCGGATTGGATATGTGATCTGAGGTTTATCCTCATTGCTGCACAGAAGAATTATGTCCTTGATGCACCGACAGGTGACAAACTTATTGCAAGAGCGGATGCAGATGTTATGAACGTTTGGCTAGCTCAATATGATGACTACTTGATAGTTTAGTGCACCATGCTTAAACGGCTTAGAATCGGGACTTCAAAGACGTTTTGAACGTCATGGACCATATGAGATGTTCCAGGAGTTGAAGTTAATATTTCAAGAAAATACCTGAGTTGAGAGATATGAAGTCTCCAACAAGTTCTATAGCTAAAAGATGGAGGAGAATAGCTCAAGCAATGAGCATGTGCTCAGATTGTCTAGGTACTACAATCGCTTGAATCAAGTGGGAGTTAATCTTCCAGATAAAATAGTGATTTGACAGAATTCTCTAGTCACCATCACCAAGTTAGTAGAACTTCGTGATGAACTATAATATGCAAGGGATAACGGAAACGGTTCCCAAGCTCTTCATGATGCTGAAATCGACGAAGGTAGAAATCAAGAAAAGCATCAGGTGTTGATGGTAAACAAAACCACTAGTTTCAAGTAAAGGGACAAAGGGAAGAAAGGGGAACTTCAAGAAGAACGGCAAGCAATTTGCTGCTCAAGTGAAAAAACCCAAGTCTGGACCTAAGCCTGAAACTGAGTGCTTCTACTACAAAGGGACTGGTCACTAGAAGCGGAACTACCCCAAGTAATTGACGGATAAGAAGGATGGCAAAGTGAACATAGGTATATTTGATATACATGTTATTGATGTGTACTTTACTAGTGTTTATAGCAACCCCTCAGTATTTGATACTAGTTCAGTTGCTAAGAATAGTAACTCGAAACAGGAGTTGCAGAATGAACAGAGACTAGTTAAGGGTGAAGTGACGATGTGTATTGGAAATGGTTCCAAGATTGATATGATCATCATCGCACACTCCCTATACTTTCGGGATTAGTGTTAAACCTAAAATAAATGTTATTTAGTGTTTGCGTTGAGCATGAATATGATTGGATCATGTTTATTGCAATACGGTTATTCATGTAAGTTAGAGAATAATTGTTGTTCTGTTACATGAATAAAACCTTCTATGGTCATACACCCAATGAAAATGGTTTGTTGGATCTCGATTGTGGTGATACACATTTTCATAATATTGAAGCCAAAAGATGCAAAGTTAATAATGATAGTGCAACTTATTTGTGGCATTGTCGTTTAGGTCATATTGGTATAAAGCGCATGAAGAAACTACATACTGATGGACTTTTTGAACCACTTGATTATGAATCACTTGGTACTTGCGAACCATGTCTCATGGGCAAGATGACTAAGACTCCGTTCTCCGGAACTATGGAGCGAGCAACAAATTTGTTGGAAATCATACATACAGATGTGTGTGGTTCGATAAATATTAAGGCTCGCGACGGGTATCATTATTTTCTTATCTTCACAGATGATTTGAGCAGATATGAGTATATCTACTTGATGAAACACAAGTCTGAAACATTTGAAAAGTTCAAAGAATTTCAAAGTGAAGTGGAGAATCATCGTAACAAAATAAAAATTTCTACGATATGATCGCAGAAGTAAAACATTTGAGTTACCAGTTTGGCCTTCAGTCAAAACAATGTGAAATAGTTTCACTACTCACACCACCTGGACACCACAGTGTAATGGTGTGTCCGAACGTCATAACCGTACTTTATTAGATATGGTGCAATCTATGATGTCTCTTACCAATTTACCACTATCGTTTTGGGGTTATGCATTAGAGACAGCTACATTCACGTTAAATAGGGCACCATCTAAATCTGTTGAGACGACACCGTATGAACTATGGTTTGGCAAGAAACCTAAGCTGTCATTTCTTAAGTTTGAGGTTGCAATGCTTATGTGAAAAAGTTTCAACTTGATAATCTCAAACCCAAACCGGAGAAGTGCGTCTTCATAGGATACCCAAAAAGAAAATGTTGGGTACACCTTCTATCACAGATCCGAAGGCAAGATATTCATTGCTGAGAGTGGATCCTTTCTAGAGAAGGAGTTTCTCTCAAAAGAAGTGAGTGGGAGGAAAGTAGAACTTGATGAGGTAACTGTACCTGCTCCCTTATTGGAAAGTAGTTCATCACAGAAATCTTTTCCTGTGACTACTACACCAATTAGTGAGGAAGCTAATGATGATGATCATGTAATTTTAGATCAAGTTACTACCGAACCTCGTAGGTAAACCAGAGTGAGATCCGCACCAGAGTGGTACGGTAATCCTGTTCTGGAGGTCATGTTACTTGACCATGACAAACCTACGAACTATGAGGAAGCGATGATGAGCCCAGATTTCACGAAATGGCTTGAGGCCATGGAATCTGAGATGAGATCCATGTATAAGAACAAAGTATGGACTTTGATTGACTTGCCCAAAGATCGGCGAGCCATTGAGATTAAATGGATCTTCAAGAGGAAGACGGACGCAGATAGTAGTGTTACTATCTACAAAGCTAGAATTGTCGCAAAAGGTTTTCAACAAGTTCAAGGTGTTTGACTATGATGAGAGTTTCTCACTCGTATCTATGCTTAAGTCTGTCCGAATTATGTTAGCAATTGCCACATTTTATGAAATCTGGCAAATGGATAAACAAAACTACATTCCTTAATGGATTTATTAAAGAAGAGGTGTATATGATGCAACAAGAAAGTTTTGTCAATCCTAAAGGTGCTAACAAAATATGCAAGCTCCAGCGATCCATCTATGGACAGGTGCAAGCATCTCGAAGTTGGAATATATGCTTTGATAAGTTGACCAAAGCATATAGTTTTATATGGACTTGCGGTGAAGCCTGTATTTACAAGAAAGTGAGTGGGAGCACTATAGCATTTCCGATAAGTATATGTGAATGACATATTGTTGATCGGAGATAATGTAGAATTATTCTGCAAAGCATAAAGGAGTGTTTGAAAGGAGTTTTTCAAAGAAAGACCTTGGTGAAGCTGCTTACATATTGAGCATCAAGATCTATAGAGATAGATCAAGACGCTTGATAAGTTTTTCAATGAGTACATACCTTGACAAGATTTTGAAGTAGTTTAAAATGAAACAGTCAAAGAAAGAGTTCTTGCATGTGTTATAAGGTGTGAAACTGAGTAAGACTCAAAGCCCGACCACGGCAGAAGATAGAAAAAGAATGAAAGTCATTCCCTATGCCTTGGCCATAGGTTCTATAAAATATGCCATGTTGTGTACCAGAGCTATTGTATACCCTACACTGATTTTGGCAAGGGAGTACAATAGTGATCTAGGAGTAGATCACTGGACAACGGTCAAAATTATCCTTAGTGGAATAAGGATATGTTTCTCGATTATGGAGGTGACAAAAAAGGTTCGTCGTAAAGGGTTACGTCGATGCAAATTTTGACACTGATCCAGATGACTCTAAATCTCAATCTGGATACATATTGAAAGTGGGAGCAATTAGCTAGAGTAGCTCCGTGCAGAACATTGTTGACATAGAAATTTGCAAAATACTTACGGATCTGAATGTGGCAGACCCATTGACTAAACTTCTCTCACCAGCAAAACATGATCACACCTTAGTACTCTTTGTGTGTTAATCACATAGCGATGTGAACTAGATTATTGACTCTAGTAAACCCTTTGGGTGTTGGTCACATGTCGATGTGAACTATGGGTGTTAATCACATGGTAATGTGAACTATTGGTATTAAATCACATGGCGATGTGAACTAGATTATTGACTCTAGTGCAAGTGGGAGACCGAAGGAAATATGCCCTAGAGGCAATAATAAAGTTATTATTTATTTCCTTATATCATGATAAATGTTTATTATTCATGCTAGAATTGTATTAACCGGAAACATAATACATGTGTGAATACATAGACAAACAGAGTGTCACTAGTATGCCTCTACTTGACTAGCTCGTTGATCAAAGATGGTTATGTTTCCGAACCATAGACATGAGTTGTCATTTGATTAACGGGATCACATCATTAGGAGAATGATGTCATTGACTTGACCCATTCCGTTAGCTTAGCACCCGATCGTTTAGTATGTTGCTATTGCTTTCTTCATGACTTATACATGTTCCTATGACTATGAGATTATGAAACTCCCGGTAATGCTTTCTTCATGACTTATACATGTTCCTATGACTATGAGATTATGAAACTCCCGTTTACCGGAGGAACACTTTGTGTGCTACCAAACGTCACAACGTAACTGGGTGATTATAAAGGTGCTCTACAGGTGTCTCCGAAGGTACTTGGTGGGTTGGCGTATTTCAAGATTAGGATTTGTCACTCCGATTGTCGGAGAGGTATCTCTTGTCCCTCTCGATAATACACATCACTTAAGCCTTGCAAGCATTTCAACTAATGAGTTAGTTGCGGAATGATGTATTACGGAATGAGTAAAGAGACTTGCCGGTAACGAGATTGAACTAGGTATTGAGATACCGACGATCGAATCTCGGGCAAGTAACATACCGATGACAAAGGGAACAACGTATGTTGTTATGCGGTTTGACTGATAAAGATCTTCGTAGAATATGTAGGAGCCAATATGAGCATCCAGGTTCCGCTATTGGTTATTGACCGGAGACGTGTCTCGGTCATGTCTACATAGTTCTCGAACCCATAGGGTCCGCGCGCTTAACATTTCGATGACAGTTATATTATGAGTACCGAAGGTTGTTCGGAGTCCTGGATGTGATCAGGGACATAACGAGGAGTCTCGAAATGGTCGAGACATGAAGATTGATATATTGGAAACCTATGTTTGGATATAGGAAGTGTTTCGGGTGAAATCGGGATTTTACCGGAGTACCGGGAGGTTACTGGAACCCCCCCAGGAGGTTAATGGGCCATAGTGGGCCTTAGTGGAAGAGAGGAGAGGCGGCCAGGGCAAGGGCCGCGCGCCCCTCCCCCCTAGTCCGAATAGGACAAGGAGAGGGAGCGGCGCCCCCCTTTCCTTCTTCTCCTCCACCTCTTTCCCCCCCAAGTCCTAATCCAACTAGGAAAAGGGAGGGAGTCCTACTCCCGGTGGGAGTAGGACTCCTCCTGGCACGCCCCCTCTCCTGGCCGGCCGCACCCCCCCTTTGCTCCTTTATATACGGGGGTAGGGGCACCCTAGAGACACAACAATTGATCAGTTGATCTTTTAGCCGTGTGCGGTGCCCCCCTCCACCATAGTCCACCTCGATAATACTGTAGCGGTGCTTAGGCGAAGCCCTACGTCGGTAGAACATCATCATCGTCACCATGCCGTCATGCTGACGAAACTCTCCCTCAACACTCGGCTGGATCGGAGTTCGAGGGACGTCATCGGGCTGAACGTGTGCTGAACTCGGAGGTACCGTGCGTTCAGTACTTGATCGACCAGATCGTGAAGACGTACGACTACATCAACCGCGTTGTGCTAACGCTTCCGCTTTTGGTCTACGAGGGTACGTGGACAACACTCTCCCCTCTCGTTGTTGTGCATCACCATGATCTTGCGTGTGCGTAGGAATTTTTTTGAAATTACTACGTTCCTCAACACCGCCCCCTCCGGACTCGACGCACTGGCACATGCACTTCGACGGCTCAAAGATGCGACTCGGTCTGGGAGCCAGCATAGTGCTGTCCTCCCCCAAGGGCAACCGGTTCAAGTACGGACTCCATATCCACTTCGCCGCCTCCAACAACGTTGCTGAGTACGAAGCCCTTGTGCACGGCCTCCGGCTTGCCAAGCAGCTCGGCATCCAGTGCATCCTGTGCTTCGGCGACTCGGATCTGGTGGTGCAGCAGTGCTCAGGCGAGTGGGACGCGCACGACTCCAACATGGCGAGCTACTGCTTCCTCGTCCAGAAGTTGTCCGGGTTCCACGTCCCGCGCACGGAGAACGAGGCGGCCGACATGCTCGCCAAGATCGCCTCATCTCGGTAGTCCATCCCATCTGGCATCTCCCTCGAGCATCTGCACAAGCCGTCCGTCAAGACATCTCCGGACTCCGAGTCCATCCATGTGCCGACCGACCTGGCCGCGCCTCAACCCGGCCCGGGGACTGCTCCGACCGACCCGGCCGCGCCTCAACCCGGCCCAAGGACTGCTCCAACCGACCCGGCCGCGCCTCAACCCGGCCCGGGGACTACTCCAACCGACCCGGCCGCGCCTCAACCCGCCCCGGGGGCTGCCGAACTCATCCCGGGGGCTGCCGAACCCGGCTCGGGGGCCGTCGACCCGGAGCCGGAAATAGTGTCCGTCTTCGCTGTGGTGACGGCGCCATCCTGGGCCCTGCCCATCTCGGAGTTCCTGGAGAACGGGGTCTTCCCCATGGACGAGACAGAAACTCGGCAAGTGCAGCGTCGAGCGTCCGCCTACAACATCATCAACAACGAGCTCGTCAAGCGCAGCTCCACCGGCGTGTTCCAACGCTGCGTCGAGCAGGACAAGGGTATTGAGATCCTCCTTGACATACACCAAGGCGAGTGTGGGCACCACGCGGCCTCGCGGTCCCTGGTGGCCAAGACCTTCCGCCATGGTTTCTACTTTCCCACGGCCCTCGAAGATGCAGAGTCACTCATCAACAAGTGCGAGGGATGCCAGCGCTTCAGCAAGCGCAGCCACCGGCCGACGTCAGCACTCCGGACCATCCCAATCGCCTGGCTCTTCGCTGTCTGGGAACTCGACATGGTGGGGCCCATCAAGACCGCCCAAGGCGGCATGACGCATTTGCTGGTGGCGGTGGACAAGTTCACCAAATCGATCGAAGCAAGGCCAATCAAGAAGCTAGATGGCCTGACGGCCGTTCGGTTCATCAAGGACATCGCGGTGCACTACGACATGCCGAACAACATCATCATGGACAACAGCACCAACTTGGCCAAGGGCACGCTCAGGCAGTACTGCTCCGTCTCCGGCATCCGCCTCGACCTGGCTTCTATTGCACATCCGTGGTCCAACGGCTAGGTCGAGCGGGCCAACGGCCTCATCCTATCCGGCATCAAGCTGCGACTCGTCGAGCCACTCGTCTGTTCCCCCGGCAGCTGGCTCGATGAGTTGCCTACTGTCCTCTGGAGTCTCCGCACCATGCCAAACCGGGCGACCGGGTTCACCCCATTCTTCCTTGTCTACGGAGCAGAAGCCGTCATTCTGACCGACGTCGAGTTCGACTCGCCGCGTGTCACTATGTACACGGAAGCCGAAGCTAAAGAAGCTTGCGAAGACGGCGTCGACCTACTTGAAGAAGCATGTCTCCTAGTGCTCAGTCGCTCGGCCATCTACCAGCAAGGCCTAAGGCACTACCATAGCAAGAAAATCAAGCCCCTCGCCTTTCGGGAGGGAGACCTCGTCCTCCGCCTCGTCCAGTAGCAGGCCGGCCAGCACAACCTGTCCTCCCCATGGGAGGGTCCCTTCATCGTCAGCAAGGCCTTGTGTGATCGCAACGCGCACTACCTCATCGATGCCCGCAAGTCAAACAAGCGCAAGAGGGGCACCGCCGGCGAAGAAACAACCGTGCCATGGAATGCGGAGCTCCTCCGTCCGTTTTATAGTTAGCCATATGCATGTATGTATCACTGCCTTTTGTAATCATCTGGAAACTATGGGAGCCCCGAACAATGCTCGGGGCTCCCCTTTTTCGCGACCAAGCTATTGTGTCCCCTACATTTTCGTGCATTACTTTCCTTGTAAGCCAACCTGGCCGCTGGATTGACTCGCTCGACCCGGGGGCTCGGGGGCTGGCCGGCTTGGCCACCCGCCGCTTCCCTTAGCAACTCCTGACGCGTCGGACCGCCGCGGCCTCTCACTTCACCCTAAGCCACAGAACCGGCTTCGTCTGTTGGCTGGCAAGCACATGAGACCAGAGCACTAGCGCGCCTCGAGCACTAAGTCAATAACTGCCGGGTCGTCCAGCCCGGCCCCGCCACTTTAAAAGTCGCCGCACGACCGGCTGCTCGCCAACCCGGCCCCACCGGATTGCCGCCAGCCGGCCCAGTGGGTGTTTCGCTCATGCTCAACGTTTCGAAATGCTAAATATTGCATGTTCCACCCAAAGGACGAACCCCTTGTCACGGACCGGAGCCTCGGCCGTCAGACTCGCGCGCGGGGGGGGGGGGGGGTGAACCCAAAGGAGGAGAAGTCGCGAGAAAAAAAGCTTCAAAGACGAAGAGCAAGAGCGCTGGCATCCATGAGTTTTTTCGCATGCTGCCAGGTTGCTTGACCCGCCCCTGCCACTCCAAGCCGCCAAGCGACCGGTCGCCCGCCAACCCAGCCTTACCGGGTTGCCACCGGCCGACCCAGTGGGTGTTTTCGCTCGCGCTCAACATTACGAAGGCCTAAGTACTACACGCTCCCCTCAAAAGGCCGAACCCTTTGTCACGGAACGGAGCCTCGACCGTCAGACTCGCGGGGGAGAAGCCCAAGAGGGAAGAATGCAGGAAAACGGCTCAAAAAACGAAAAAGCAAATGCACAAACGTCCACAAGGCTCATACATCGTAAATTAAGAAACAGGCGCAAGGCCAGAGTTCATTACACCCAAGTCAACCCCAGTGGGTGGGTGGACCTGCTACCTAACCAAAAAAATTACAAAGTTAAAATTAGGCATCTCCGCCGCCGAGGTGTCGACATCGTCCTCTCCGGCGTCCGCGTCGCGATAGATGCCCGTCTCCTCAGAGCTACCCTTCGGGTCATCCAGAAGAAGGGCGTAGTCCTCGGCGGGCACGACTCCGCCATCCTCCACCCGCTCCGGCTGG
Organism: Triticum urartu; assembly: GCF_056163025.1. NCBI lineage: Eukaryota > Viridiplantae > Streptophyta > Magnoliopsida > Poales > Poaceae > Triticum > Triticum urartu. Next base: position 553,205,989 of record NC_141879.1, on the reverse strand, counting down.
AACTCGTCATGGAAGGCGAACCCGGCGATGTAGCTGGCCCGGGCGGTGATCCGTCGGCCTCCGCCTGCAGCTGGCTCTCTGAGCCGGCCCGCTGGCCCATCAATGCATCCAGTGCCAGGTCCGGGTGCCAGGACAGCATGAACCGAAGTGCCATCTCAGCACAAGCTCGGGCGGCAGAAACCCGCCACTCATGAGATGGTCCGGGCCCACCTCCAACTACCTCGCCAGCCGCGTGAAGCTGCTCGGCGCGACGGTGCCCGGCCAGAGGGCCACTATCATCGCCGCACCGGCCTCAGAATGCCGCCCCATCTGCTCACCCATGACTCGCAGACGGGCCTCGGCGGCGGCCACGATCTCTGGGAAGGTCCATGCCACCTGCGGGTCGGTCCCGGAGCCGACGACTCCTTGCGGGTCGCGCTAAAAGCGGACCGCCTCCTCCGCCAGCTAGCGCATCTCCGGGAAGGCCCCTATCGAAGAGAAAAGCAAGCCGGAAGAAAGCCACTGAGGAAGGAAAGCCGGAGTCCCAACCCGGTAACAACAAAACCGAAGGAAAGCACTTACTGGAGAAGGACTCTTCCAGGTGTTGCGCTCAGAGCAACGTACCGCGCCACTCTCGGGAGATGGTGCGGTCACGCTCCTGGAGCTCCTTCTCTAGCTCGGAGACCTTGGCAAGGGCTGCCTTCAGCTCGGCCTCCTTGTCCTCGGCCGCCTTCCCGGCCTCCTCGCGGCGCCGGGCCTCCTCCGTCGCGGCCACTAGCGCCTTCAGGCGCTCCACCTCGGCATGGAGCTGCCCTTGTCATTGGCTAGCTGGTCGCGTTGCTGGTCCGCCTCGGCAAGGGCTTGCTACGCCTCCACGACCTTGGCGGCCTCCGCCTTGAGGCGCTCCACCTCGGCCTCGAGGCGGCCCTTGTCGCCCTCCAGCCGCTCCTGCCGCCAGCTGGCTTCATCAAGCGCCTGCCGGGCTCCCGCCGCCTCCGCACTCGCCCGCTCCACCTCGGGTCCAAGCCGACCGGCATCGGCAATGAGCCGGTCATAGTGGAAGCCGGCCCAGACCAGCCGCGTCCTCCAGGACAGCACCTCAGCTGCAAAAAAGAAGCTCAGAAACAAAGTATTACTTAAGACTCAACCCAACTGCTGCGCAGTTGGCCCGAATCTCGGGGGCTACACCCAGTGGGTGCGCTAGCGCGCCCCCACTAGAAAAGAGCGTGCAAAAAAGGTACCCGCCACGGCGCGGAGCTCCTCCTCCTTGGCGGCAAGCCGCTCCTTGAGACGACGGTGCGTCTCAAGGAGCCGGTTGAAGACGCTAACCCGGTAGGCGTCCAGTTGCTGCAAAAAGAAGCGATCAACACAAAACATCAAGATAAGATTCGACCCAACTGATGCACAGTTGGCCTGAATCTCGGGGGCTACACCGAGTGGGTGCGCTGGCGCGCCCCCACGAAGTAAAGATAATAAAAGGGAAAGAAGAACATAAGAGGAACTTACAAGCACGGCGCGCTCCAGCTCCTGCGTCGCCTCGACCTCGGCCTGGGCGAAGGCCTGGATCCGGTCCGCCCGCCCTCGCTGGCGCCGGGTCATGGCATTCATCGCCGCCTCCTCCTGGGTTGGGGGCCCGAAGAAGATCTCGCCGGCCCCGCTCCGCCCCGGCTGCGACCCGACAGCCCGGCGGCCCTCGAGCTTGAGCACCAGGGCGTGTTCCAACGCCGGCTCCGCGGACCGACCGGCCCGCGGCTCCACCACCAGCGGCGTCTCACTCGCTGGCGCCCGGGCCGTTCTCGCCGGCGTCATCTGCGACACCTCCCCCAAGACGGCGCCTCCACCGCCTCCGCCGGCTCCCGCCCGCTCGACCATGTCGGTCCGTGGCGGGACGCCGTCCCCAGCGACCACGACCTCCCGATCGAGGTCCATTGCGTCGACGCGGCCACCATGGCCGCGCCCCCCTCCAGCGACGGCACAAAGGCCATCTCCACCGCCACCGTTCCCGCCAACATCTCCAGCCACGTCGGCTCCCGCCCACGCCGCCGCGGCTCTAACCCAAGCCCGGGTCGACGCCGCCTCCAGCTCCGCCTCGACCCGGTTCCTGTCCCGCCAGGCCAGGCCTACGGCATCGGACGGGTCCAGACAAAGGTCCGGATCCGCCCGCCCCTCCTCCTCCTCGTCCCGGTCGGCGGTGCCGGACCGGCTCCTCCGGAACGCGGAGCCCTCGGCTGACACCGCGTCCGCCACCGCCACCGCCAGCGAGATCGGCGACCTGAAACACAAGACGAAGTAAATACAAGACAAGCAAAGCTGCTCAACGACTTGGTCCGAGCTAGAAGGAAAGCTTACCCCGTAACCACCGGGACAGCGGGTCTCGCCGCCCTCTCCTACGGCGCGGCGCGCCTCCTCTTGGCGGCCAGCTTCGCTACCTCGGCCGGGTCCGCTACGCGCTTCGCGGCCGGGGCTCACGACGCGACTTTGTCCTTCCCATGCGGTCGCCTCGCCGCCGGCGCTCCCCGAGCCACCCCGGCCCCAACTGCGCTGCCACCTCCTCCACTCGGCGCCACTGTATCAACGGCTCATGTCGGCGCCTCGACCCGGCAACCCGGTAATTCGAATAGAACACAAGAACGCTCAAAGGCTTACCAGCTTGGCGCCCCACGCCAGCGTCGGGTGCCGCCTCCTCCTCCCCGCCGTGGGCCCCGGGCTCCTCCGAGGCAGCGCGCACCACCTACGCCCACGCCCGGTCATAAGGATGCCGGATGGCATTCAGATGCACTTCCCGCGTTGCGTCGGGACGGACAAGAAGATAAGCGCCAGCAAAGTATGAAGACCAAGGACTCACCGCGGGTGCCGAGTTCACGCGACTGTACTGGGCCTTCCCGAACTCCCAGTCGCCTTAGAGATGTCGTTAACCCGGCGCGCGACCAGGTCCGTGCCCAGTCGCGTGCTTGCCTTGCGGTTGGGATCCTGGACGCCGGTCATCTCCCCAATGAGATGGCTGCGCTGCTGCAGCGACGACACTCGACGAATGATGAAGGCAGTGATGAGGTCGGTGCCGGTGAGCCCCTCCCGCTCCTTCATCACCGATATCCGCTCGCACAAGTTGAGCACCTCCTGCGACGGGCGTTTGGGGTAGTACCCCCAGTTCTACTTCTCCTTTGGCGGCAAGTTGACGAAGGGAGGCAGGTTGATGCGATCCGCGCCGAGGTTGCGGACGTAGAAGAAAGAATTCTGCCATTTCTTGGCAGAGTCCTCCAGGAGCATCTTCGGGCAGTCAGCGCCCGACCGTGTCAAGATGACGGCGGCCCCGCGCTCCGACATCTCCCCGGCCCTCGGCCCCTGCTACTTCAAGGAGAAGAAGCGTACCCAGAGATCGATCGAAGGTTCGACCCCCAGGTACCCCTCGCAGAGGGTCACGAAGCCGGATAGCTGCACAATGGCGCCAGCGCCCAGATGATGAGGCTGGTGCCCGAAGAACTCCAGGAAGTCACGGAAGAAGCCGCTCGCAGGAATCCCGAACCTGCGCTTGAAGTGCGGGAGGAAGACGACCCGCTCCATGCCCTCAGGCCGCGGCTCCCGCTTGCCCCGCGGCGGGCGCGCGGCAACCTCCGTCTCCGACGGCAGGCACCTGGTGGCGCGGAGCTGGGCGATGTCCTCAAGGGTGATGGTCGAGCCCATCCACGAGCCCGACGGCAGCACCATCAACGAAGAAGCAAGAGAAGAAGAAGAAGAAGAAGGCAACCGCAAGGCTCTGCTCGAGGCAACGGGTGTCGTAGTGCGCGGCATTCGCAAGCAGCAGCAGAAGGAAGACGAAGGCAGGAGGGCGCAGGTGCGAATGGTTTCCACCGCCCCCTCCTCGCCCCAATTTATAAGCCACGGTTCAAAACATGGGGAAGTGGGACCGTTTGCGCTCGCCTCCCCCACTTCCCCGCAATAACTGCACAAGTACACGCGCAATAACTGCCTCGAGAATGGCAACCAACTCGCGGACGCCGCAATAAATCTGCCCATGAGGGCCGTGGGCGCGCGGCCCTAGGCCACTCTGCACTGCCCTGTCCTATCCGGCGCATGGACTGTCAGGCCCCTCCGGCTCCCGGACGCCACGTGGCGCCCGCGCAAGGCCCGAAAGATTGCCTCCAAAATTCGGCGGACTCCTCGGTTTCCCGCCACAATCAAGATGATGCGATCCGGCTTTCGGAAGCCGGCACACGGTGGGTGTTGCCGGACCCGGCGGCCTCAAGATTCACCTCCATCAAGGGGGAAACTGTGAAGGACCTCCCACCCGAAGACGGCGGACCTTCACAGCTTCGGGGACTACTGTCGAGGGATGGACCCCGGGCAGGCAACGGAACCCGGATCCTTTGAAAAAACAACGGGACTGGCATAGCCGCTCAAGATGGCTCGTGCTCGGCCGAGTCGCTCGACTCGGCCAAGCCCCCTCAACCCGGCCTAATCCGCAAGACTTCTCCAACAAGCTAGCCCAGGGCGGCCGAGCCCGGCGCACCAAGACTTACCCGATAAGCCAACGCCCCTTGGCGTGTACTACAACCCGGCCAAGGGTTAGCGGCCATCCCATCCCATTTGTACGATGGGACGAGTCACCACCAACTGATGACCGAAGCCACAGTGTCCTGCCAATGCCTTTGGTCAGCCGGACGAGGCAATAGTGCCCCCCACCTACCCGCTGACCAGGCTCGGCATGGCAACAGTGCACCCGTCGTCACCCATGACGCCAGCAAGCGGCGACCTCACGGAGCGCCAATGTAGCCGACTTGACTCGGCCACGCCCTGACGATCGACAAGACGGCCAACAGTGCCACCATACCCGCCGGGCCCCGCGCCCGGGGAACCCGGCGAGACCTGGTACCCGGCGGGTCCCAGCACCAGGTCCCCAGACGCTGACAACCTGGCCCCGCGGCCTTGTAACATTACCATTGTACCCCTGGGGGGTTGACCTATAAAACCCCCCAGGAGGCCTCCATGCACGGGTGAGAAAGTAAGTAGGTGAAGAACGCAGCAGGAGAACACCCACACACAGGGAGAGAGCAGCCCAAGCCTCGGCCTGCCTTTCTTCCTCCTCAATACAGCTCAAGGATCAACTCTATACTGTAACACATAAACCACACTCGGCAGGACTAGGGGTGTTATCTCTCCGGAGAGTCCCGAACCTGGGTATGTCTTGCGTCCCACGCTCGCTCATGCCAACTCGCCTCCGGAGCCCACCAGTGCCCTCGAGCCTCCTCCTCTCTTTAGCCATCCCATGGCATCTGCCGTGTGCCCACCACGACAGGGCTTCTACATCAACACCATAGCCTCTCCGATGATGTGTGAGTAGTTTACCACAGACCTTCGGGTCCATAGTTATTAGCTAGATGGCTTCTTCTCTCTCTTTGGATCTCAATACAAAGTTCTCCTCTATTCTCTTGGAGATCTATCCGATGTAATTCTTTTTGCGGTGTGTTTGTCGAGATCCGATGAATTGTGGGTTTATGATCAAGATTATCTATGAACAATATTTGATTCTTATCTGAATTCTTTTATGCATGATTTAATATCTTTGCAAGTATCTTCGAATTATCAGTTTGGTTTGTCCTACTAGAATGATCTTTCTTGCAATGGGAGAAGTGCTTAGCTTTGGGTTCAATCTTGCGGTGTCCTTTCCCAGTGACAGCAGGGGCAGCAAGGCACGTATTGTATTGTTGCCATCGAGGATAAAAAGATGGGGTTTATATCTTATTGCTTGAGTTTATCCCTCTACATCATGTCATCTTGCCTAATGCGTTACTCTGTTCTTATGAACTTAATACTATAGATGCATGCTGGATAGCGGTCGATGTGTGGAGTAATAGTAGTAGATGCAGAATCGTTTCAATCTACTTGTCGCTGACATGATGCCTATATACATGATCATGCCTAGATATTCTCATAACTATGCACTTTTCTATCAATTTCTCGACAGTAATTCGTTCACCCATTGTAGAATATGCTATCTTGAGAGAAGCCACTAGTGAAACCTATGGCCCCCGGGTCTATCTTCCATCATATTATTTTCCTATCTACTTGCTATTTCCATAGTTGTTTATTTTGCAATCTTTATTTTCCAATCTATACAATAAAAATACCAAAAATATTTATCTTATTATCTCTATCAGATCTCACTTTTGTAAGTGACCGTGAAGGGATTGACAACCCCTTTATCGCGTTGGTTGCGAGGTTCTTGTTTGTTCGTGCAGGTACAAGGCGACTTGTGTGTTACCTCCTACTGGATTGATACCTTGGTTCTCAAAACTAAGGGAAATACTTACGCTACTTTGTTGCATCACCCTTTCCTCTTCAAGGGAAAACCAACGCAAGCTCATGAGGTAGCAATCCCATCTCAGATATCATGGCTTCAAGCCATTTTGCGGAATCTGGGCTCATCATTGCTTCCTCATAGTTCGTAGGTTCATCATGGTCAAGTAACATGACTTCCAGAAAAGGATTACCGTACCACTCTGGTGCAGACCTTATTCTGGTGGACCTACGAGGTTCGGTAGTAACTTGATTAGAAGTTTCATGATCATCATCATTAGCTTCCTCACTAATTTGTGTATGAATCACTGGAACTGATTTCTGTGATGAACTACTTTCCAATAAGGGAGGAGGTATAATTACCTCATCAAGTTCTACTTTTCTCCCACTCACTTCTTTCGAGAGAAACTCCTCCTCTAGAAAGGATCCATTCTTAGCAACGAATATCTTGCCTTCGGATCTGTGATAGAAGGTGTACCCAACAGTCTCCTTTGGGTATCCTATGAAGACACATTTCTCCGATTTGGATTCGAGCTTATCAGGTTGAAGATTTTTCACATAAGCATCGCAGCCCCAAACTTTAAGAAACAACAACTTGGGTTTCTTGCCAACCACAGTTCATAAGGTGTCGTCTCAACGGATTTCGATGGTGCCCTATTTAATGTGAATGCAGCCGTCTCTAAAGTATAACCCCAAAACGATAGCGGTAAATCAGTAAGAGACATCATAGATCGCACCATATCTAATAAAGTGTGGTTACGACATGGGGACACACCATTACGTTGTGGTGTTCCAGGTGGCGTGAGTTGCGAAACTATTCTGCATTGTTTCAAATGAAGTCCAAACTCATAACTCAAATATTCACCTCCACGATCAGATCGTAGAAACTTAATTTTCCTGTTACAATGATTTTCCACTTCACTCTGAAATTCTTTGAACTTTTCAAATGTTTCAGACTTATGTTTCATCAAGTAGACATACCCATATCTGCTCAAATCATTTGTGAAGGTCAGAAAATAACGATACCCGCCACAAGCATCAACACTCATCAAACCGCATACATCAGTATGTACTATTTCCAATAAGTCTGCTGCTTGTTCCATTGTTCCGTAGAACGGAGTCTTAGTCATCTTGCCCATGAGGCATGGTTCGCAAGCATCAAGTGATTCCAAAAGTCCATCAGCATAGAGTTTCTTCATGCACTTTACACCAATATGACCTAAACGGCAGTGCCACAAATAAGTTGCACTATCAATATTAAACTTATATCTTTTGGCTTCAATACTTTGAATATGTGTATCACTACTATCAAGATTTAGTAAAAATAGACCACTCATTAAGGGTGCATGACCATAAAATATATTACTCATATAAATAGAACAACCATTATTCTCTGATTTAAATGAATAACCGTCTCGTATCAAACAAGATCCAGATATAATGTTCATCTTAACGCTGGCACCAAATAACAATTATTCAGGTCTAAAACTAATCCTGAAGGTAGATGTGGAGGTAGCGTGCCGACGACGATCACATCGACTTTGGAACCATTTCCTACGCGCATCGTCACCTCGTCCTTAGACAATCTTCGCTTAATCCGTAGCCCCTATTTCGAGTTGCAAATATTAGCAACAGAACCAGTATCAAATACCCAGGTGCTACTACGAGCATTAGTAAGGTACACATCAATAACATGTATATCAAATATAACTTTCACTTTGCCATCCTTCTTATCCGCCAAATACTTGGGGCAGTTCCGCTTCCAGTGACTAGTCCCTTTGCAATAGAAGCACTCGGTCTCAGGCTTAGGTCTAGACTTGGGCTTCTTCACTTGAGCATCGACTTGCTTGCCGTTCTTCTTGAAGTTCCCCTTCTTCCCTTTGCCCTTCTTCTTGAAACTGGTGGTCTTGTTGACCATCAACACTTGATGCTCCTTCTTGATTTCTACGTCCGTAGCCTTTAGCATCGCGAAGAGCTCGGGAATTGTCTTATCCATCCCTTGCATATTATAGTTCATCACGAAGCTTTTGTAGCTTGGTGGCAGTGATTGAAGAACTCTGTCAATGACACTATCAATAGGAAGATTAACCCCCAGTTGAGTCAATTTATTATGATACCCAGACATTTTGAGTATATGTTCACTGGGAGAACTATTCTCCTACATTTTGAAGCTATAGAACTTATTAGAGACATCATATCTCTCAATCCGGGCATTTGCTTGAAATATTAACTTCAATTCCTGGAACATCTCATATGCTCCATGACGTTTAAGACATCGTTGAAGTCCCGGTTCTAAGACGTAAAGCATGGCACACTGAACTATCGAGTAGTCACCAGCTTTGCTCTGCCAAACATTCTTAACGTCATCACTAGCATCTACAGTAGGCCTAGCACCTAGCGGTGTTTCCAGGACGTAATTCTTCTGTGCAGCAATGAGGATAATCCTCAAGTTACGGACCCAGACCGTGTAGTTGCTACCATCATCTTTCAACTTAGCTTTCTCTAGGAACACATTAAAATTCAATGGAACAACAGCACGGGCCATTTATCTACAATAACATAGATATGCAAAATACTATCAGGTACTAAGTTCATGATAAATTAAAGTTCAATTAATCATATTACTTAAGAACTCCCACTTAGATAGACAGCCCTCTAATCATCTAAGTGATCACGTGATCCATATCAACTAAACCATGTCCGATCATCACATGAGATGGAGTAGTTTTCAATGGTGAACATCACTATGTTGATCATATCTACTATATGATTCACGCTCGACCTTTCGGTCTCAGTGTTCCGAGGCCATATCTGCATATGCTAGGCTCGTCAAGTTTAACCCTACTATTCTGCTTGTGCAAAACTGGCTTGCACTCGTTGTATGTGAACGTAGAGCTTATCACACCCGATCATCACGTGGTGTCTCGGCACGACGAACTGTAGCAATGGTGCATACTCAGGGAGAACACTTATACCTTGAAATTTAGTGAGAGATCATCTTATAATGCTACCGCCGTACTAAGCAAAATAACATGCATAAAGGATAAACATCACATGCAATCAATATAAGTGATATGATATGGCCATCATCATCTTGTGCCTTTGATCTCCATTTCCAAAGCACCGTCATGATCACCATTGTCACCGGCTTGACACCTTGATCTCCATCATAGCATCATTGTCGTCTTGCCAACTATTTCTTCTACGACTATCACTGCCGCTTAGTGATGAAGTAAAGCAATTACATGGCGATTGCATTTCATACAATAAAGCGACAATCATATGGCTCCTGCCAGTTGCCGATAACTGTATTACAAAACATGATCATCTCATACAATAATTTATATAATCATGTCTTGACCATATCACATCACAACATGCCCTGCAAAAACAAGTTAGACATCCTCTACTTTGTTGTTGCAAGTTTTACGTGGCTACTACGGGCTTAGCAAGAACCGTTCTTACCTACACATCAAAAACCACAACGCGGTATAGTGATTGCTTTTTGATCTTCAGAAAGAACCCTGTTCATTGAATCCGTTTCAACTAAAGTTGGAGAAACTGACACCCGCTAGCCACCTGTGTGCAAAGCACGTCGGTAGAACTAGTCTCATGAACGTGGTCATGTAATGTCGGTCCGGGCCGCTTCATCCAATAATACCGCCGAATCAAGAAACAACTAGTGACGGCAAGACCTGGCTCGGATGCCACAGTTGGGGAACGTAGTATTTCAAAAATTTGCCAACGATCACGCAAGATCTATCTAGGAGAAGCATAGCAACGAGCGAGGAGAGTGTGTCCACGTACCCTCGTAGACCGAAAGCGGAAGCGTTAAGTAACGCGGTTGATGTAGTCGAACGTCTTCGTGATCCAACCGATCAAGTACCGAGCGCACGGCACCTCCGCGATCTGCACACGTTCAGCTCGGTGATGTCCCTCAAACTCTAGATCCAGCTGAGGCCGAGGGAGAGTTTCGTCAGCACGACAGCTTGTTGATGGTGATGATGAAGTTACCGACGCAGGGCTTCGCCTAAGCACTACGACAATATGACCAAGGTGGGAATCTGTGGAGGGGGCACCGCACATGGCTAAGAAATCAACTTGTGTGTCTATGGGGTGCCCCCTCCCCCGTATATAAAGGAGTGGAGGAGGGGGCCGGCCGACCTCATGGGGTGCGCCCCAAGGGGGGAATCCTACTCCTACTAGGAGTAGGTTCCCCCCTTTCCTAGTCCAACTAGGAGGGGAAAGGAAGGGGAAGAAGAGAAGAAGGAAAGGGGGGGCGGCCACCCCTCCCCAATTCGGATTGGGCTTGGGGGAACACGCCCCTCCTCTTGGCCGCCTCCTCTCTCTTTCACTAAAGCCCATGAAGGCCCATTAACCCCCCGGGGGGTTCCGGTAACGCCCCGATACTCCGGAAAATGCCCAAACCTATCTGAAACCTTTCCAGTGTCCAAACATACCTTCCAATATATCAATCTTCATGTCTCGACCATTTCGAGACTCCTCGTCATGTCCGTGATCACATCCGGGACTCTGAACAACCTTCCGTACATCAAATCACAAAACTCAAAATACATATCGTCATTGAACGTTAAGCATGCGGACCCTACGGGTTCGAGAACTACATAGACATGACCGAGACTCATCTCCGGTCAATAACCAATAGCGGAACCTGGATACTCATATTGGTTCCTACATATTTGATACGTCTCCAACGTATCTATAATTTTTGATTGTTCCATGCTATTATATTATCTGTTTTGGATGTTTAATGGGCTTTAATATGTTGTTTTATATTATTTTTGGGACTAACCTATTAACCGGAGGCCCAGTGCCAGTTTCTGTTTTTTTTGCCTATTTTAGAGTTTGCAGAAAAGGAATACCAAACGGAGTCCAAACGGAATGAAACCTTCGCGATGATCTTTCTTGGACCGAAAGCAATCCAGAAGACTTGGAGTCAAAGTTTGGAACTCCACGAGGAAGCCACGAGACAGGAGGGCGCGCCCCCACCCTCGTGAGCCCCTCGTAGCTCCACCGACGTACTTCTTTCGCTTATATAATCTCTTATACCTTAGAAACACTAGGGAGAGCCACGAAACCACTTTTTCACCGCCGCAACCTTCTGTACCCATGAGATCCCATCTTGGGGCCTTTTTCGGTGATCTGCCGGAGGGGGAATCGATCACGGAGGGCTTCTACATCAACACCATTGCCTCTCCGATGAAGCGTGAGTAGTTTACCACAGACCTTCGGGTCCATATTTATTAGCTAGATGACTTCTTCTCTCTATGTGATTCTCAATACAAAGTTCTCCTCGATGTTCTTGGAGATCTATTCGATGTAATACTCTTTTGCGGTGTGTTTGCCGAGATCTGATGAATTGTGGATTTATGAACAAGATTATATATGAATATTATTTGGTTCTTCTCTGAATTCTTATATGCATGATTTGATATCTTTGCAAGTCTCTTCGAATTATCGGTTTAGTTTGGCCTGCTAGATTGATCTTTTCTTGCAATGGGAGAAGTGCTTAGCTTTGGGTTCAATCTTGCGTGTCATTTCCCAGTGACAGTAGGGCAGCAATGCACGTATTGTATTGTTGCCCTCGAGGATAAAAAATGAGGTTTATATCATATTGCTTGAGTTTATCCCTCTACATCATGTCATCTTGTTTAATGCGTTACTGTAACACCCCAAGAATCATGATACAGTAATCTCCCCCTAATGGTGGCCATGTCATCGTGATTACTATGCAGCTTGCCATATGTCCAAAAATTAAAGCCATTTTCAAATTTAAAATAAAGTCCAATAAATTTTTTCTTCGAGCAGTAAAAGTAAATGTTCACAATATTATATAAATTCCACTGATCATTGTCATCTTCAATCCAACTTTAATTGAGACTCCAAAAATTTCTCTAGCTATTTTTGGATGACCCAACATCACCCTCCATCACTTTTAATTTCAAACCAAAATTCAAATGAATTCAAATGAGGTTCAAACTTTAGTAGCAGAGACATAATTTATTGTGCTATTTTCAGGAGCAGGTTTTATGTTTTATAAAACGTTTTTTTATGAAAACAGAAAACTAAAAGAGAAAAAGCGGAAAGAAAAATAAACCCCTGGGCCCCATGGCCCAAAAGGCCAATGCAGCCCAACAGGACCGACCGGCCCAACCCCTCCCCGAGTCATCTCCCTCTCCTCCCCTGTTCGACCGACCGGGAGGGGCTCCCGCTCGTCCCCGCCGGACCCGGCGCCGTGCCCCGTACGCCACCGACGGGAGGATAAGGCCGCCCCCTGGCGCCTCGGTTCCTCCCTGGCCTCACTCCCGTTCTCATCCACTCCCCCTCTCCCAGGCATTCCCCTCTCTAGTTCTGTCCCACTCCCGAACGCCTCCGTCACCGCTGTTGTCGTCGACCTCACGGCCACGGTTGCCCCCACGCCGAGCTGGGAGGTCCCGCGGATCTTCCGTCGTGTGCTTCGTCTTCCTCGCCCACGAGCTCAAGCCCGGAGCCACCGCATCGGCCGGATCGACACCATCTTCTTCCTCGGTCATCGCCGTTGTTCTTCGTCGATCCGTCGCCTCTGCAGCTCCTAAGACACCAACGGGCCTTCGTGTGCCTCTGTGGTGAGCACCTCCTCCGATTCCCGGCCTTTACTCCATTGATTCATTGCTGTATCGTCATCCCCACGAGCTCAAGCGCCATGGCCGAAACCTCTCATCCACGTGCGCGCCCACGTGCTCCTGGTCGCGCCCTCGCGAGCCACCCACGCCCGCGCCCTTGGGCCTCGCATGCGCCTGCGCTCCTCCTCCCCTGCTACCGCAGCTGTTGCTGCCCTGCGCTGTCGCGGCCGCACACTGCTCTACCTGCTGCTGCTTGCGGCGCTGCTGCTGCCCCGCTACGCCAGCCAGCGTGCACGCGCACCGCGCCCCCGCTCGCCTTCTGCTGATGCTGCCTTGCCGTGCCTGCTGTTGTTCTGCTGTCGCTACTGCTCTTTCCTGCTGCTTCCTCTGCCTGGTACTGCGCTGCTTCTTTTGCCTGTAGTTGCTACTACCGCTAGTGTTGCTTGGCTCCTGCTACGGCTGCTTGCAATCGCTGGTTGCTGCTAGTGGTGGCTATGGCCGTGTGTGCGTAGGTGTGTGTGTGGCCGGGTTAATTAGTTTAGGCTAATTTAGACTACTAAGGTAATCTTTGTTAGGTTAGTTGCTAGCCTATGGCAGGTGGACCCTATTTAGTTAAAGTTAGTTTTTAATTATTTTGTTTACATATAGTCTATGCCATGTGGGCCACGCCTTCGCTTTTGACCAGTCAATTTGACTTAGTCAATTCGGAGTAAACAAATGATGTAATTTTAGAAAACTGTATAAACTTTGAAAATTAATAAAAAATAATTAGTAACTCTGATGAAAAAGTTTTATACATGAAAGTTACTCAGAACGACGAGACGAATCCGAATACACTGTCCGTTCATCCGCCGCACGTCCCTAGCATAGCGAACACGCAACTTTCTCCCTCTGATTCATCTGTCCGAAAACGCGAAACACCGGGGATATTTTCCCGGATGTTTCCCCCCTTCACCGGTATCACCTCATACCGCGTTAGGGCATACCTAACACCGCTACTTGTCATGTCATGCATCGCTATGCATCTGTTTGCATTATATTCATTGTTTCTTCCCCCTCTTCTCTCCGATAGACTACGAGACTGATGTTGCTGCTGGTGCCCCGATCGACTATGCTGTCGACGACGACCCCTCCTTGCCAGAGCAACCAGGCAAGCAAACCCCCCTTGAGCATTCCAATATCGCCCATCTCTTTCCCTCTGTTGCTTGCATTAGAACTGCTACTGCTTTATGTATGATCCTACTCTGATGCATAGCCTGTTTTTGTTACCTGCTTATTGTTACCTTAACTGCTTATCCTAAACTGCTTAGTATAGGTTGGTTAGTGATCCATCAGTGACCCCACCTTGTCCCAGTTGCCTCGCCTTATGTTCAATGACTCGATCAACGTGATCGACGTCCAGGCCCCGACACCGCACATCACCCCCTAGTTGTACGACTCTACAGAGTTACCATCGAGTGCCGAGGGTGGAACCTCTTACATCGCTCCTGATGAGATCTTTGTAGTGTAGCTATACTGTCGAGGTCATCGAGGGTGATTTCCTCCTTAACCAGTTCCGTTACCGCTCTGTCGTGCAACCCCTCAAGTGTGAACCTCGAGGGTGGATCCTCTTACGTTCACCTTGATGATAACATCGAGTGGGATTCACCGGGGGTGATTCCTCGAGTTTTCCCCTTGGTGTTAGACACACAGTTACTATGGTTACTATGACTTTATACTGAGCCATGTTACTAAAGACGGGTCGACCCTGAGGGGTACCCGAGCGAGCTTAATAGCGAGTGATGTGGAGTCGGGTTGACTTGGAAGGTGCCCGTGAGATACTTACGAGGCGTGGCCGGGCATTCTTAGCCCTTGCCTCAAGTACTCGAGACGGGGTGACGTGGTCACGTCGATCGTGAGTCTCTGCTCGTTACCGCGCGTTCCTAATACACTACGATTTGGATATTTGATCCGAGGGGCCTTTGGCCTGATAGCACTAACCATCACGTGGGCATTGTATGGGCGTTCTGCGTCGTATACATCAGTCGAAGCTTAATAGATGTCAGCGACTGAGCGGCGCGTGCCGGGTTGGACTGGTAAGCACCTACCTTTTTGAAGGAGGTAGCTAGGTCTGCTCACCGGCCGCCCACGCAACGTGCAGGAGTTCCCGGGGAGATGGCCTATGACTCCTGGGGGCATAGGTTTAGTCTAGCGTGCTGGCCTCTCTATTAAGCCTAGGGCGGGTTGCGGCGTATTGTTTAGCTGAGGCCGGGCATGACCCAGGAAAGTGTGTCCGGCCAGAGTTAATCGAGCGTGGTGGGTAGGTTGGTGCACCCCTGCAGGGAAAAAAACATCTATCGATAGCCTGTCCTACGATAACGGACACTTGGAGTTGTATCCCGATCGATACAACTAGAACTGAATACTTGAGATGAGACATGATTATGATGAATGGATAGTATGGCTCTGGGATTGCTTTCTCGCAGGGAGTCGAGAAAGGATCTGTGGCCGAGGTTGATAACACTACTGCTACTTTACCTTATGCTACTCTACTCCCTCCTGTTGCTGCTAGATGGTGGGTTCCAGAAGATGCTAGTCTTTGATATGCTAGGCTTTCCCCTTCCCTTCTGGCATTCTGCAGTTTAGTCCACAGATACAACCCCTTTCCCTTGATACAGATGCATACTTAGTTTAGATCTGATGTAAGTCTTGCGAGTACTTTGGATGAGTACTCACGATTGCTTTGCTACTTCTTTTATCCCCCATACCCGATGGTTGCGACCAGATGACGGAGCCCAGGAGCCAGACGACGCCACCGATGACTACTACTACCCGGAGGATGCCTACTACTACATGAAGACCGCCGACGACTAGGAGTAGTTAGGAGGCTCCCAGGCAGGAGGCCTTGCCTTTTTCGATCGTTGTTGCTTTTGTGCTAGCCTTCTTAAGGCAATCTTGTTTAACTCATGTCTGTACTCAGATATTGTTTCTTCCGCTGACTCTTGTGTTTTCGAGCTTATGTATCCGAGCCCTCGAGGCCCCTGGCTTGTAATATAAAGCTTGTATTATTTTAATTTGTGTCTAGAGTTGTGTTGTGATATCTTCACGTGAGTCCTTGATCTTGATCGTACACATTTGGGTGTATGATTAGTGTACGGTCAAAGCGGGGGCGTCACAGTTACCCCGTTCTTATGAACTTAATACTCTAGATGCATGCTGGATAACGGTCGAT
This sequence comes from Triticum urartu, assembly GCF_056163025.1. Classification (NCBI taxonomy): domain Eukaryota; kingdom Viridiplantae; phylum Streptophyta; class Magnoliopsida; order Poales; family Poaceae; genus Triticum; species Triticum urartu. Next base: position 553,189,882 of record NC_141879.1, on the reverse strand, counting down.
GTGTGGAGTAATAGTAGTAGATGCAAGGAGTCGGTCTACTGCTACGAGCATAGCAGCAACACGCTTTCTGCGCACACGCTACTGCTAAGCGGGGCCCGCCATGTGGCCAGTTTCGAAATTAGTAGTAGCGACAAATCCTAATCTCGATATATGCCAACTCAACAAACACCATTGAAGACACCTGTAAAGCATCTTCATAATCACCCAATTATGTTGTGATGTTTGATAGCACACTAAGTGTTTCTCCGGTATTTGGGCTTGCATAATCTCATAGTCATGGGAACATGTATAAGTTATGGAGAAAGCAAGAGCAATAAACTAAACGACCATAGTGCTTAAGCTAACGAATGGGTCATGTCAATCACATCATTCTCTAATGCGTTCATCAAATGACAACTCATGTCTATAGTTCGGAAAGTTAACCATCTTTGATTAACGAGCTAGTCAATGTAGAGGCATACTAGTGACACTCTGTTTGTCTATGTATTCACACATGTATTAAGTTTTCGGTTAATACAATTCTAGCATGAATAATAAATATTTATCATGATATAAGAAAATATAAATAACAACCTTATTATTAGGCATATTTTTTTCAATCATGTATGTTTTTTCTTTAGTTGAGGCGGTTCTTTAGAATCGGAAATGAAATAGATGGCAGGACGGAGGACAAAAAACAAAATGAATGATAGATAGAAGCTTACATTTGGGTCGGACCAGAAATACGATATATGGAGTCTAGTATTTTTTTCTTTTGAGCTGTCGAATATAGTCTTTGGCAAAAGGAAAAGGGAAACTCTGGTGTATGCCAACCGGCCTGAGAGGTTTTATTTATTTGGCATCCTATTTAACTGTTAGGTGGAGTTTGCTACTCTAGTTGGCATGTAATGCGCGGACTCTTAAATGGATTAGATATCTTGTCCGTGCATTGTGACGGCTGCACAATATTTTCTAGACAATCATCATTATTTATCAGTCATTTATTGTTAATATGATTGCATACCGAAATGACAATTGAATCTATATCTATATTTATATCCCTAATAATAAAGGGGTTATTGCTTCTGGTGGTACTTCACCGAAATTATCCCCAAATTTGTAAAATATTACCCACTGATGTCATCCATAAGTGATAAAAAAACGTTTCACATGGAGGAATCTCTGCCTGCGCCGGCCCATGCAGTCAGAATCTTCTATACTGCGCTCAGCGCGCCTGTTTGAGCCGGCCCATGTCCGGGTGGCTTATTTTCGTTTTTTATTCTTCATTTTTCTTTTCCGACTATATTTTTTCTATTTTAAATAATTTGGAAGTTCAAAAAAGTTCCAGAAATTAATAAAAAATGAGAATTTTGAAATAAAATGTTCAGTATTTCATATTTGTGGATTAAGAAAATGTTTGTGATTTTTCAAAAATGTTTGCGTTTTAAAAAAATGTTCAAAATTTTGAAAACAAATTTATGGGAAATCATAAAATGTTCATGGTTTTTATAAAATTCTTTATTAAAAAAAGGTTAATGAAATTGAACAAAATTTCATCAATTAAAAAAGTGTTCAAGGATTTAAAAATATCCTAAGAATTAAAAAACTGTTCGTGACTTAAAAATATTTTATTCATTCATAAAATTTTCGCTGGTTCATAAAATGATCCCTGTTCAAGAATTCATCCGATTAACTAGTTAACTTGCCGATTAATCCCTACTCATAGGGTCCCCGAGTAGCCGACCTGGTAAATCGTCCGATTAATTGATTAAATGGCCGATTAACTTGCCGATTAGCCTATTAATCCCGTACTCACCAGCCGACCGAGCAGCTACCAGTTAACGATTTCCTCAACAATGAAAATGATCATGCATTTCAAAAAAAATCTTTAAATAAAAAATGTTTTTAAATTTAAAAAATTGTTCCACCAATTTGCAAAAAATGTTTGTCGATCCTAGAAATGTTTGCCTATTCAAGAAAATTGTTTAGAATTTTTTTCACAATTTTTTAAAATATTCACAGATAGTATGTAATGTTGATGAATTCAAAAAATGTTCATAATTTTAGTAAATATTCAAAAACCTGTAAAACAATTACGAATTTGAAAAATATTCACAATTTCAGATATGTTCACGATTTAAAAAGAATCATTAGTTTCAAAAATTGTTCGCGATTTCTAAAAAATGAGAGTGATAGTGTATCTCGGTGATGCAGCAAAATGTGGCCATGGTCATTGAAAATTATGATCTTTTATCCCGGTGGAACGCACGGGCCGTTTTGCTAGTCAATACTTATTGACTTATAAAAAGTACTCCATATGATTTTATTTTACAGGCCAATAAGACGTGAGCTAGTTCTGGCGGTTGTTTAGGAAAACCAGTAAGAAAAACAATAAATTAAATCAGAAATGGATGATAGAACCTTATGCACTTTTTGCGGGGTAACCTTATGTTTATCCTAAAGCATGATAGAAAGGAAAGGATATACGAATGGCTAATTACTTGCGGGCAACATTACCACAGCATCGACAAACAACATTTGCTCTTTCGTTTGGCACACAAATAAAAAACACGTTGTCTCTGAAGGAACAATGTTTCTCTTTCTTTTGCTGCTTCCCCTCGTAACTAACTGTGCACAGACAAGAGAGGCGAGCTAGAGCCAGGGCGAGTCGTAGATGGGGGTGACGACGGCCTTGACGGCGAGGAACTTGTCGAGCGCGTGCATGCTGGCGTCCTTGCCGAACCCGCTCATCTTGCGGCCCCCGAACGGGCAGTCGGCGTCCATGGCGAAGTAGCAGTTGACCCACACCACCCCGGCGCGGATGGACCGCGTCATCCTGTTGGCCACGTCGATGTCCTTGGTCACCACCCCCGCCGCCAGCCCGTACCTCGTGTCGTTCGCCTTCGCGATCGCCTCCTCCACCGTCCTAGAACCATGGAAAGAAGATTCAATGCCATCACAGATTCAGAGTGCAAATAGTTGTATCTCTGTCGATCGACCGGGATGGGCTTACCTGAACTTCATCAGGCACATGACGGGTCCGAAGATCTCCTCCTTTGCTATGGTCATGTCATCCTGTTCACAGATTCCGCACCACGATGTCAGATATATACTAGATAGAGAGCGAAGTGATCATGGAACGGGATTACAGTGCGTGTTCTGGCGGGGAATTTCGACCTTGACATCGGTGAAAACCGTGGGCTCGATGTAGTAACCTCTCTCACCACAGGGCTTTCCTCCCGTCAGTACGGTGGCCCCTTCTCGCTTGCCATGGTCGATGTAGCTGAGCACCCTCTCGTATTGTTCCTTGTCCACCTGGGCACGAGTAATAGCATCCAAGTTTCAGATTCAATAGAAATCGATCTGTGTCGTACAAGCAGTGGGAATGATCCATTGTTTTTCACCTGAGGCCCTTGATTGACGCGAGGATCGAAAGGGTCCCCGACAACCCAGCTCTCCATGCGCTCCGCCAACTTCTTCACGAATCGGTCGTAGATGCCCTCTTGCAGGTACACACGGCTCGCCGCGACGCAAGCTTCTCCCTGCAACATCAATGAATGATGATCTCAGCTGCTCTAACTCGTATGGCTAGGCTGTCTCTCTAATCAAGATGTTGTTCACCTTGTTGAAGAAGTTGGCGCTGATGGAGAGATCCACGGCCAGGTCCACGTCCGCGTCGTCGAAGATGATGAGGGGAGATTTGCCGCCCAGCTCCAGGGACACCGGCTTCAGGTTGCTCCTCGCCGACGCCTCCATTATCAGCCGCCCAACTGGTGTTGATCCCGTGAAACTCACCTGGACGAGCAAGAAAAGATATAGAGTAACTGAGTAAGTAACTACTTGCTCACGTACTAAATCAGTAGGGTGTTGTGAGATTACCATGTCGACGTCCATGTGAGACGCGATCGCTGCTCCCGCCGTTGGGCCGAGGCCGGGGATCACATTGATCACCCCGTCCGGGACTCCCGCCTGCTCAAGAACAGAGCGCCAAAAGTTCAGAACAAGAGAGACGGTGCGTGTCTCGTGTCAGGTTACCGGTCTGTCTGACCTGCTTGGCCAGGTGAGCGAAGTAGAGCGCGCTGAGCGGGGTCTGCTCGGCCGGCTTGACGACCATGGTGCAACCGGCGGCCAGCGCCGGGGCGACCTTGCAGAAGAACATGATGGCGGGGAAGTTCCAGGGGATGATGAGCCCGGCGACGCCCATGGGCTCGCGCAGGGTGTGCCCCTGGAACTGGCTCGACATCTTGAGCGTCTCGCCGTGGATCTTGTCGGCCGCTCCGGCGAAGTAGCGCAGGGAGCTTGCGGAGCTCCCGATGTCGACCACCCTGGTCACCATGCGCGGCTTGCCGGCGTCCAGGCTCTCCAGCAGGGTCAGCTCCTCCGCGTGCTGCTCCACGAGGTCCGCGTACTTCGTCATGATCCTTCCTCTTTCCTGCGCGCCATTCATTGGTTGCTCTTTTCAGACTGAACTGTAATTCTTTCATTTTTTGTGTATGATGAAGAATTGATAGAGGAAAGAATCCTACGGATCCGGGCATGCGAGGCCATTTGCCATGATCGAAGGCTTCTCTTGCCGCCTTGACCGCCAGGTCCACGTCCTTCTTGTCACCTTCGGCGATGCTGGCGATCACATCCCCGGTGCGCGGATCCCTGGTCTCGAATGTCTTACCTGATCAAGCAGAAAACCAAATAAACAGCCGTGAAGTTCAGATCAGAACGAGAGAAAATCTACGGAATACAAGACCACCATCAGGGACTAGCTATAAAATCAATCTGATTTCCTGTTTCGGAATGGCTTAGAGATTTCTTTCTCTCTGTTGACCGAGCTGCATACCTCAGAATGCACTACTATTATGTTGTACATCTCTAAATACTTGGGTTATTATTGTTAAACTTCATGCACTAGTTAACGCAACCAAAAGTCCGAACTGATGAAAAGGCTAGGCAATTCACATATACATTTTAACACCTTCTCTCACGTGTGACGCGGAAAGTCAACATGTGGACAGACTCAGAGGTATGGCTCAAGAGGACTACGTGGATACAAGGGGGGGGGGGGGGGGAGGAGGGAGGGGACAACAATTTTTAGATAAATCACGAAAGTCAGGACTTGAAATCAAGACCTTGAGCTCTGATACCATGTTAAGCTTCATGTACTAGTCAACGCAACCAAAAGTGTACATGTGGATTGCCTAGCTCTTTCCATCAGTTTGGACTTTTGGTTGCGTTGGTTAGTGCATAAAGGTTAACATGGTATCAGAGTCTAAGGTCTTGTGTTCAAGTCCTGGCTTTCATAGTTTATTCAAAAACTGTTGTTGCCCCCCTCTTATGTCCACGTATAGGCCTTAACAATTATGGTGGCTTTGGCTATTTAAGAATTATATTTTTAATGGCAAAATCTCTTCTATTTTGCAGGTTTTGTACCATTGTATGTATTGGCTTCGTATGTGGTCTATGCTATGTTGAACGGAGTACCAACCACTGTTCGAAGGTTGTGTATGCCGGTAGAGAGATTCTTGCCCAACATGGATGGAAACATAATTTGTTGATCGGTCCTCCACCTCCTTCAACTGGCATAGTGTCACTCCCGTATGACCTTATTGTTGCCAACATGCCATTTTTCTTACTTCTGTGAGACTTGGGACAACAATTTTTAGATAAATCGCGAAAGCCAGGACTTGAAATCAAGACCTTGGGCTCTGATACCATGTTAAGCTTCATGCACTAGCCAACGCAACCAAAAGTGTATATGTGGATTGCCGAGCCCTTTCCATCAGTTCGGACTTTTGGTTGCGTTGGTTAGTGCATAAAGGTTAACATGGTATCAGAGCCTAAGGTCTTGTGTTCAAGTCCTGGCTTTCGTAGTTTATTCAAAAATTGTTGTTGCCCCCCCTCTTATGTCCACATATAGGTCTCTTGCGTCACACGTGAGAAGGGGTGGAAGTGTATATGTGGATTGCCTAGCCCTTTCCATCAGTTCAAACTTTTAGTTGCGTTGGCTAGTGCATGAAGCTTAACAATTATGGTGGCTTTGGCTATTTAAGAATTATATTTTTAATGGCAAAATCTCTTCTATTTTGCAGGTTTTGTACCATTGTATGTATTGGCTTCGTATGTGGTCTACGCTATGTTGAACGGAATATCAACTACTGTTCGAAGGTTGTGTATGCCGGTAGAGAGATTCTTGCCCAACATGGATGGAAACATAATTTGTTGATCGGTCCTCCACCTCCTTCAACTGGCATAGTGTCACTCCCGTATGACCTTATTGTTGCCAACATGCCATTTTTCTTACTTTTGTGAGACTTAGTTTTGGTTGTCTGCATATTTGCTATGCAGAGACCAGGTGTTGTTCATTATGTTTTGTATCTGCTTGTTGCGATTTTTTAAATAAAAATAGGATAAAAAAAGTCAATTTTTTTACAACAATCTTAGAGTGCTTCTTAAAATTATCAGAATATATTAAAAAACATTATTCCGTATGTAGCATGGATAATACAACACTTATTGAAAATGAGAGCAACCCGAAATTTTTTAAAAAGAGAGAAGTGATCATAAGCATTACACAAAAACTATAGACATTGGGTGATTTTAATATTATAAATCATCTATGAGATTTCTTCAAAAGTTATGAGTTAATCTCTTTTCATCGGAAAATATCCAGTAATACCATCCCTCGCATGCATCGATGCTCCTAATTTAGAAAAAAAAATCAAATTTAAACATTTAAAAAAATCTGAAATAATTGTGAGTGTTCATAAGATATGTGTCTACAACCCCTTAAAAATTCAGATCTAAATTTGGAACAAAAAAAGAAACCAAAAAAGATAAATCCAGATGTGAATAGTGTCATTTTTTTACCTTTGTCATCTTTTGGCATATTCATGATGAATTTGGATTGTAATTTTTCAGGGACTTGTAGACACAAATGTTAAGAGCATACATGATTTGGTTCAAAAATCATTGAAATGTTTAAGTTTGAACTTTTCAATTGGGAGCATGAGAGCATGGATGGGTTGGTACCACCTTATACTTTCCCCTCTTTTTTCTAACCTTTTATGTATTTTTTTAGCCGAGACCTCAGAGCAATTGTTCTATGGTATTTTAACCTTTTTTGTATGTATTCCTTGTTTAAAGTTTCCACAAATTTTAGCAACTCAAATGCAATCTTTTGAATTTTAAAAAATCTAAATCTACTTGGCTCTGATTTTTTTTCTAGCAATTTCAATGACATGTTTCCACACTTGTTTCGAATCCATGTTTAAAGTTTACATATAGGAAAAATTGTCGCCATGTCGATATGTGTTGGTGAGAAGCAAAACTCCATGCTACTAAAAGATAAAGATCAAACTGCCTAGTTGAACCCCGGCAAAAGAAGACTTACCTGCTTTAAAATGTAGTGACATGCGGTTAAATAAACTTAGCTAATAGGTAAGGACCCAAAAGTTATATTTTACTTAACTAACAATCAGTTAAACATTCTAGGCGGGAGCTATAGTTGTCCCGTCTTGGAGCTTTAGAAAGTCTCGTTATGTGTCTCTTCGACCCATCCGGCGGTGGTGACGGAGGTACTTAATAATGGTTACTTAGGCTTCTTATGGCTCTACTGGCGCATGGGACACAAGATCCCATGACGAGATCATGTGCAATAAACGACCGGATACCCAATTGTATCATGGCCATGTGATTGAGGACATTAAACATCTACTCCCTTCGTCCCGTAATATAAGAGCGTTTTTGACACTAGTGTAATGTCAAAAACATCATGGCCATGTGATTGAGGACATTAAGCATCTACTCCCGCCGTCCCATAATATAAAAATGTTTTTAGTTCAGTTCCTTGGAAAGGTTGAGATCGAACATTATAGTATGTATCAGAATAGGGGCTCGGGTGTGGCCAGCTTTCATATGTCTTATTATTTGGGATAGCTACATTGTCCTGGCTGGGTATTGAGAAGTATGGGAACACCATGTCCGAGTCAGGCGATGCTAAAGGCAGATGAATAGGCAGGTGTTAACTATTTGTGCCGCCTTCCAGCTGTGGTGGGAAACTATTTGTGCCGCCTTCCAGCTGTGGTGGGAACCGTACGCAATAAGGCACCCTCCGGCTTTGTCTCTGACTTCTTCATTTTTTGCAAGAGAAATTTCTGATATATTTATAATTAATCATGGTAGTATAAAAAGCAATAGAGGTAAAAGAAATTACAAAGGCCATCGAAGGTGGGGCGGACGTGAACGCAGGCATTCGCATGCTTCTAGAAGGTGACAGATGGGCTTGAAAGGGAGCCAGTGACGTGAACGCAAGGGGCAACATTTTTTTTCACTGCTTCAAACTTATTTGTTCTTTTCACTGCTTCAAACTTATTTGTTTTTTTCACTACTTCAAACTTATTTGTTTTCATTATTTCCGAGCAAGGGAGCCAGTGACGTGAACGCAGGCATTCGCTCGCTTCTAGTGACGGACGGGCTTGGAAGGCAACAGTAGGAATATAAGTGGCAAATAAATGGCATCCACAATTCCGTTTAGCTAGTTTTTGCTAGCTTGATAGTTTATTTTCCTCAAATAAACAAAAAAACCTTTTTGAACTATAATATCATAAATAGACTTTAAACGAAATTAAACAAGACCCGGTTGACATCCCTAGGCGACAGGCTCTACGGTCACTCGAATCTGATTTGAAGACGCATCATCGATGGCATCTCACGGGCGCATGCTCCTGCAAACGAGAAACGGCCGTCCCAGACAAGGAAAACGGGACCAGATGACAACGAGAACGAGAGGAAGGAAGAACACGAGGAAGTGTGCCGTGGGGGCTGACAACAAGGACGTCATGAGCCTCTAGACAGAAGAACACATGTGTTGCTCTTGCCATCCCAAGAATTTCATCGGTGCCCCTCTCTCTCTCTGCCCCAAGACATGTGTTGCTCTTGCCATCCCAAGCATAAGAAGGGCTTCCCCCTCTGATTTTCATTTAAGAAACTACATGATTCGCCTAATACTTTCTCCGTCTCATTATAAATGTCTCAATTTCTACTGCAGGGAGATAGACAATGGGCTCCTAGCTACAAGCTCATCAGTGCCATGCATCTCGGCATAGAGATCAGATCGCCTACAAGCTCATCAGCCCCTGCTGTCATAGCTACGTTTTGTCGTACTTTCCGCCCTCTATTTGCAAGACTACTAGAGGACATTTCTTTAGCTGAGCTAAGCACCCCGTCACGCTAGCTAAGCTCGTGGCTTGTTCTCACTTAGTTTACAACAAGCTAGCCATGTTACTTCCGTGGATTCCGCTTAGCACGGTGTGTCTTATCGTAGCTGGTCATGCCATGTTCGCCAAGAACTGTGCGTCGTGAAGAGGGTCAACAACATGTGGCTCCGCGCCAGAACTGACCTCAAATTCCGCCCCCTTTGACGCTTGATGATAGAGTATTCGTTGTTCGGGATTCATAGTTCAGCCAACCACGAGCAAAGCCTGCTCGGTTAGTTCGAACTAAGCTCAGACTCTCAAGGTGAACGGTCCATTTTGAAGGGGCTGCTAGCGAAGTTGTAGTGCAAATACGTATATATTTTCAGCTGCTAAGGCTATGTTGAATGATACTCGTAGATGCGTACGCAAGACAAAGGAGAGAAGAGATGCGGAGGCGCGTACCGGAGACGGCGTCGACGAAGGCCCCGTTGATGAAGAGCTTGGTGTACCTGATCTCCGGCATCTCCATGGACACGCTGCCGCCGTTGCCGTTCTCCGTGCCCCCGTCGCCATTGCGCTCGCTCGCCATGGCCTCCTGCTCTCTTCTCCCAGACCGGTGCCGGCTCTCGCGCAGTGTGATGATGTGTGTGGACTGTCGAGTGGACCGTGTAGTGAGGACAGAGGGGAGGGGGGTGCCCTTCGTTTTTATGGAGAAGAAGAAAAGAAAGTGCCATCCGCGCGCGCGGCAAAACTAGGCCCGGCCGACACACACCTCGCGTAACAGCTCCGTCCGACTGTCCGTCCCCATTGGCGCCGTTGCGAGACCCGTGAGATGTGTGGCGTCCGTCATCGTGGTGCTAGACTACAAACACGATAGATGAGTGCACGTATATATTATCGGGCCTACTCACCAGGAGCCTAACTCTCCAGCGATCAAAGCCATTCGTCCAGCGAGATCTTATTTGGTCTAGCACACTATTTAACTGTTGGGTGGAGCTTCGAATATGGTCGTTGGTATTCGATGTGCGACGAATGCTATTCGCCACTTGGTGAGGAGTCTTGTGATTTAGTGATACTCGGGCTCGTGGACATATTCTTCTATAAGAATCGGACAGCGGCTTCTTTCGCTTCGTTCATAGTTTTTCAATTGTTTATTATAATCGTTGAATATATAATCGTTTAATTGGTCCTGTGCTAGACAGATTTTTTTATGGGTATGTTAGGCAAATCAAGAGTAGGGCTTTGTATTGTAGGAACCTTTGTCACCCGTATTCTTTTCTTCTTGTTCCTTTTTTGCTGAAGGCCGGATGGCTGTATTGATCCAGTTGACAATTCGGTCCTATAGATTATATCTTCTAGGTGGGTTTGGTTACCTGCATTTGGCCCAACCAGGCACGCGCGGGAAGATTTTAGACTGTTTTATTGCCCCATACACTGTTCGGTCTGTATCGCACGAAGTTTAAAGCACCTCCTTGCTAGGCCCAACCGCTACGCCTGAATCGGCAGTTTCTGGAGAGCCAGGCTCGGCCGAAGCAGGGGAGGGGAACGCGACGCTGAGTTCGTGCGACCACGAAGATGGCACGAGCTCGCGCGCGTCTCCGAAAAATGGCCGGGAGGATTTAGGCACACCTCCCGCCGACTCGGTCGCCCCTATTTAGCCCCCTTCTCCCAGCGCCCAAACTCCCGCCACCCTTCTCCCCCCTTTCGAGCTTTCCCGCCGACGCACGTCGGCATTGAGGAGCAGGTAAGCGGCGCCCCTTCACCCGCGGGCGGTCCACGGCGGCGATTCCTGTCCTCAACTTCTTCGACCGTTCCCGCGTACCCCTCGAGCTGCAGCCATAACCTCTGTGAGTTCAATCACCCCCTTCTCTCTGTTCATTGTAACTAGATCTGAAAGCATGTGGTCGTAGGGTTTGATGTGCAAGCATGTGATAGGGTTGATTCGTACGCCATATGTGAGCAGATGATAGATTGTGATGTTGTGGTAGCTATTTGTGGTGGATATGTGCTACCTCTTGAGCTTGCGTTTGTTTTTTCCCCTTGAAGTGGAAAGGGTAATGCAGCAAAGTAGAGTAAGTATTTCCCTCAGTTTTGAGAACCAAGGTATCAATCCAGTAGGAGACCACAAGCAAGCCACCGAATACCTGCACAAACAAACACCAACTTACACCTAACGCGATAAAGGGGTTGTCAATCTCTTCACGGTTATTTGCAATGTGAGATCTAATAGAGATGCGGCATAGTAATGTTTTTGGTATTTTTAGTTTATGGAACGGAAAGTAAAAGATTGCAAAAAAAGTAAATAGAAAACTAAAAGTGTAGATTGGAAACTTATATGATGGAAAATAGACCTAGGGGCCATAGGTTTCACTAGAGGCTTCTCTCAAGAAAGGAATTATTACGGTGGGTGAACAAATTACTGCCGAGCAAATGATAAAAAAGCACAAATTTATGATGATATCTAAGGCAATGATCATGAACATATGCATCACCTCCGTGTCAAGTAGACCGAAATGATTCTGCATCTACAACTATTACTCCACACATCGACCGCTATCCAACATGCATCTAGAGTATTAAGTTCATAAGAACAGAGTAACGCTTTAAGCAAGACGACATGATGTAGAGGAATTAACTCAAGCAATATGATGAAAACCCCATCTTTTTATCCTCGATGGCAACAATACAATACGTGTCGATTCCCCTTCTGTCACTAGGATCGAGCACTGCAAGATTGAATCCAAAGCTAAGCACTTCTTCCATTGCAAGAAAAACCAATCTTGTTGGCCAAACCAAATCGATAGTTCGAAGAGACTTGCAAAGATATAAAATCATGCATACAAGAATTCAGAGGAGATTGAAATAATATTCATAGATAAGCTGATCATAAATCCACAATTCATCGGATCTTGGCAAACACACCGCAAAAGAGTATTACATCGAATAGATCTCCAAGAACATCGAGGAGAACTTTGTATTGAGAATCAAAGAGAGAGAGAGAGAGGAAGCCATCTAGCTACTTGCTATGGACCCGTAGGTCTGTGGTAAACTACTCATGCTTCATCGGAGAGGCAATGATGTTGATGTAGAAGCCCTCCCTGATCAAATCCCCCTCCGGCAGGACGCCGGAAAAGGCCCCAAGATGGGATCTCACGGGTACAGAAGGTTGCGGTGGTGGAAAAGTGGTTTTGTGGCTCCCTGGAAGTTTTTGGGGTATATGAGTATATATATGAGGAATATCTAGGTCAGGAGGTCACCGAGGGGCCCACAAGGTTGGGGGGTGCGGCGTCCTACCCCCTGGGCGCGCCATCCACCCTTGTGGCCACCTCGTGGCTCTTCTCACTTGCACTCCAAGTCTCATGGGTGTCTTCTGGTCTAAGAAAAATCACCGCGAAAGTTTTATTCCATTTGGACTCCATTTGGTATTCCTTTTCTGCGAAACTCTAAGACAAGGAAAAAACAAAAACAACACTGGGCTCTAGGTTAATAGGTTAGTTCCAAAAATCATATAAAATAGTATATTAATGCATATAAAACATCCAAAACAGATAATATAATAGCATGGAACAATAAAAAATTATAGATATGTTGGAGGCGTATCAAGCATCCCCAAGCTTAATTCCTGCTCGTCCTTGAGTAGGTAAATGATAAAAACAGAATTTTTGATGTGGAATGCTACCTAACATATTTATCCATGTAATTCTCTTTATTGTGGCATGAATGTTCAGATCCGTAAGATTCCAAACAAAAGTTTAATATTGACATAAAAACAATAATACTTCAAGCATACTTCAAGCATACTAACAAAATAATTATGTCTTCTCAAAATAACATGGCCAAAGAAAGCTTATCCCTACAAAATCATACAGTCTGGCTATGCTCCATCTTCATCACACAAAATATTCAAATCATGCACAACCATGATGACAAGCCAATCAATTGTTTCATACTTTTAGTGTTCTCAAAATTTTCAACTTTCACGTAATACATGATCGTGAGGCATGGATATAGCACTATAGGTGGAATAGATGGTGGTTGTGGAGAAGACAAAAGAAGAAGATAGTCTCACATCAACTAGGCGTATCAACGGGCTATGGAGATGCCCATCAATAGATATCAATGTGAGTGAGTAAGGATTGCCATGCAACAGATGCATGATGTCCCTTGAAGCTATGTCGGTATCTCCCCCAAGAGTAAGGGATGATGCAGCACAGCGGCGGTAGGTATTTCCCTCATATATGAAACCAAGGTTATCGAATCAGTAGGAGAACCAAGCAACACAACGTAAACAGCCCCTGCACACAGATAACAAATCATCGCAACCCGACGTGTTAAAGGGGTTGTCAATCCCTTTCGGGTAACGGTGCCAAAAATTGGTGCGTGACGGGAGAAAGCTGTAATAGATTGAATAAATAGATCACAAATAAAATAAAGTGCAACAAAGTATTTTTGGGTTTTTGGGTTAATAGATCTGAAAATAAATGCAAGAGAAAAGTAGATCGCAAAGGCAAATATATGAGAAAGAAGACCCGGGGGCCGTAGGTTTCACTAGTGGCTTCTCTCAAGAAAAATAGCAAACAGTGGGTAAACAAATTACTATTGGGAAATTGATAGAACTTCAAATAATTAGGATGATATCCAGGCAATGATCATTAGGCATCACGTCCAAGATTAGTAGACCGACTCATGCCTGCATCTACTACTATTACCCTACACATCGACCGCTATCCAGCAGGCATCTAGTGTATTAAGTTCATGGAGAAACGGAGTAATGCAATAAGAACGATAGCGTGGTGTAGACAAGATCTATCTATGTAGAGATAGACCCCATCGTTTTATCCTTAGTAGCAACGATACATACGTGTCGTTTCCCTTTCTGTCACTAGGATCAAGCACCGTAAGATTGAACCCACTACAAAGCACCTCTTCCCATTGCAAGATAAATAGATCAAGTTGGCCAAACAAAACCCAAATATCAGAGAAGAAATACGAGGCTATAAGCAATCATGCATATAAGAGATCAAAGAAACTCAAGTAACTTTCATGGATATAAAAAGATAGATCTGATCATAAACTCAAAGTTCATCGGATCCTAACAAACACAGCGCAAAAGAGTTACATCATATGGATCTCCAAGAGACCATTGTATTGAGAATCAAGAGACAGATGAAGCCATCTAGCTACTAACTACGGACCCGAAGGTCTACAAAGAACTACTCACGCATTATCGGAGAGGCACCAATGGAGGTGGTGAACCCCATCCGAGATGGTATCTAGATTGGATCTGGTGGTTCTGGACTCTGCGGCGGCTGGATGAATATTTCGTCGACTCCTCTAGGGTTCTTGGATTTTTGGGGTATTTATAGAGCAAAGAGGCGGTCCGGGGGCACCCGAGGTGGGCACAACCCACCAGGGCACGCCTGGGCCTCCTGGCGCGCCCTGGTAGGTTGTGCCCCCCTCAGGGCACCCCCCAGGCGCAGCCAGGGCCCGTTGTGTTCCTTATGGCCCATAAAAAGTCTCCTTAAAGTTTCGGGGCATTTGGACTCCGTCTGATATTGACTTTCTACGATGTAAAAAACATGAAAAAAACAACAACTGGCACTTGGCACTATGTCAATAGGTTAGTACCAAAAAATGATATAAAATGGCTATAAAATGATTATAAAACATCCAAGATTTATAATATAACAGCATGGAACAATAAAAAACTATAGATACGTTGGAGACGTATCAGCATCCCCAAGCTTAACTCCTATCGTCCTCGAGTAGGTAAGTGATAAAAACAGAATTTTTGATGTGGAATGCTGCCTAACATGTCATATCATATTCTTTTCTTTATAGCATGAACATTTGGACTTTTAGTTGTTCAAAGCAATAGTCCAGTTTTGACATGATAATTTAGATACTCAAGCATATCAACAAGCAACCATGTATTTCAAAATATCAACGCTAAAATAAGTTATTCCTAGCCCATCATGCTCAAACATTGATCCATTTATGAAACACATTCGAATATTAGCTACACCCAATACTTAAGTACAATCATATTGCCTCCTAGTTGGTGCTTTTATAACAGAAGATGGAGACTCAAAATAAAAATTGCATAAAGTAAAAGAAAGGCCCTTCGTAGAGGGAAGTAGGGATTTGTAGAGATGCCAGAGCTCAAAGCGAAAACTTAGAGATAAAAACATTTTGGGAGTTGTATCCATCCCACCAACGAAACGACTTAGAGTTCCCAATACTTTCCATGCATAGATATATCTTAGGCGGTTTCCAAACAAAAAATAAAGTTTATTCCTTTTTCCACCATACTTTCACTTTCCATGGCTAACCGTATCCACGGGTGCCCTCCATACCAACACTTTCCAAGGAATTTATTATTTGACAACATAAAGTAAATTCATTTTTTTTCATTTCGGGACTGGGCATCCATAATATCTTTGCCTTACTCTCGTGCAATGACAAGTGAATAAACACTCATCTTGAGAATAACACATCTCGCATAATATTAGCCACCCCTCACCGCTCCACGAGCGAAACAAACACACAAAAGAGAAGTTTATTTTGAAAATTAGAGATGGCACATGCAAATTTTCTTAGAACGGCAAAAGAATGCCGCATATAGGTAGATATAGTGGACTCATGCGGCAAAACTGGGTTAAAGGTTTTTGGATGCACAAGTAGTGATCATACTTAGTGTAAAATGAAGGCTAGAAAAAGATTGGGAAGCGACCAACTAAGAAACGAATAATCTCGTAAGCAAGCATTAAGCATAAATAACACCGAATAATGCACCACAAGTAGGATGTAATTTCATTGCATGACTATTGACTTTCGTACTTTCATCGGGAATCACAAACCTTAACACCAATATTCTTACTAAAGCATAATTACTCACCAACATAACTCACATATCACATCATCATATATCAAAACTATTAGTAAGAATCAAGTTTATTTTGTCCAAGGATCTTCATGAAAGTTTTTATTATATCCTTCTTGGATATCTATCACTTTGGGACTAATTTTCATGTATTGCTTTTGACAAGATCCAACAAATATAATTGAAGATCATGAGCATAATAAAATTTTCTTTCTCTCCAATTAATTTAAGTGAAGCAAGAGAGAATTTCTTGAAAATTTTACTAACTCTCAAATAAATCTAAGTGAAGCAAGAGATCATTTATTCAAAATTACTAAAGCACATCGTGATCAAAAAGATATAAGTGAAGCACTAGAGCAAGTCCATTGCTCATAAAAATTTAAGTGAAGCATAGAGAGCAATTCTAACAAGTCATGAAATAATTTTGGATCTCTCTCAAATAGGTGTGTCCAGCAAGGAATGATGACTTAAAACACAAAATAAAACAAACAAAGACCCATATCATACAAGATGCTCCAAGCAAAACACATATCATGTGATGAATAAAAATATAGTTTCGAGTAAAATACCGATGGTCGTTGGAAGAAAGTGGGGATGCCACTCAGGGGCATCCCCAAGCTTAGTTGGTTGCTCATTTTTGGTTAAATAGCTTGGGATGCCGATTCATCCCCAAGCTTAGGCTCTTCCATCCTTACTTCATCCATCATAAGATAACCCAAAACTTGAAAACTTCAATGACACAAAACTCAACAAAACCTTCGTGAGATCCGTTAGTATAAGAATAATAAATCACTACTATAAGTACTGTATCAAACCAATTCATATTTTGATTTTGTATTATATCTACTGTATTCCAACTTTTCTATGGCAAAAACTCATAAAAGAAAATCATAGAGCCATCAAAATAAGCACACAACATAAAGAAAACAGATTCTGTCAAAACATAAAAGTCTGTAGCAATATGACTATTTCGAATACTTGTGTAAATCCAAAAATTCTGAAAAATTAGGATGACCTGAACAATTTCTATATTGATCTACTGCAAGTGGAATGAATATTTTATCGCTCTCTGGTAAAAAATGAAAATTAATTTCGTGAGCGTAAAAGTTTCTATTTTTTCAGCAAGATCAAACAACTATCACCGAAGAAGATCCTAAAGGCTTTACTTGGCACAAACACTAATTACAACACAAAAAAAACACAATCATAACAGTAGCATAATTGTGCTAACACACAAAAACAGAAAGCAAAAAGCAAAAATAAAATTTATTCATTGGGTTGCCTCCCAACAAGCGCTATAGTTTTATGCCCTTCGCTAGGCATAAAGCAAGGATCTAAATTTTGTCATCTTTGTTCTTAACTTTCTTAGAGGTATTTCCATCATGGGGTTTTGTGAACACAACATAAAACATGAACATAAATATCATAGAGGCTATGTTGGTTTTGAATTAACTACATGCATGAACATGTGCCAAGTCAAGCCACTCGAACATTCAGGGGAGGATACCATATCATCGTACTACATCACAATAATTTTAACACAATGTTGATATCTAAGATAAATTGTTATCTACTCCCAGCTAATTATGCATGGCATGAGAAACTATAATCTCTAATTGTCATTGCAAACATGTTAATCATAATGGGCTGAATCATGGATACTAGGTTAAACATATTTACACAAACAGAACAAGTCGAGTTCATACCAATTTCTCTCGGCCACGACCAGTTCATCGAATATCATCATTATTGCCTTTCACTTGCACGACCGAACGATGTGAAAATAATAATAGTGCAAGAGTGCCGTGGACTAATGTAACACCGCGTTGTAATGATGCTACAGTAATCCCTGAGATCAAGCTAATCATTTTGCTATAACGGTGCTTGGTCACTTTGATAAATATTCCATTCCAAATTCCAGTTGAATTCATTTTCAAATTATGAGTGAAATTCAAAATGCTCAAACATGAAAACTAAAATGTTCATCTTGTGGCCAATAATCACTTGTTAATATTGGTGGTGAACCAACATTTTTGCAAAATGCCTAAGTAGCCTAAAATAGCTAAAACAGAAAAGCTTTAAAAAAGAAGAAAGCAAGGAGAAAAAGGAGAGAGAGAGAGAGAGAGAGAGAGAGAGAGAAGTGCCCCTGCCCCCTGGGGCCAAGCCCACTTGGGACGACCCAACTCCCCCTCACCCAGGCCGGTCCACCTACCTCTCCCCCGGTCGACTTTCTGTTCAAGCGACCATGGGCCCGGTCGCCGCTGGACCACCTCACCGGCTCCGGCGAGGGGATAAGGCCCCGCGCCTCCCCTCTGGCTCCTCGAGTCCTTCCCTACCTACCTCCACCCGCTCCTAGAAGCCCCTCACCCTCTCTGACTGCGCGTTGCCTCCCCCCCTCGTTCCCCATCCTCCTCCGAGCGCCATCGCCGCCGCCCTCCGTCGTTGTCGCGGCCACCGGCGGCCCTGCGCCCGCTGACCCTGTTGGTGAGCTCCGCCGGGGTCGACTCCTTCGACCGGCGCCCTCAGCTGGAGCTCGGAGGCGCTGCAGCACCAGATCCCCTTCGTCCCCATCTCCGGCTGCCGTCGTTCTTCTTCATCTCTGGCGCCACCCTCTGCTGCTACTAATCCTTCCACAGGCCACCTTGAGCCGCTGCGGTGATCTCCATCTCTCCTCCCCTCCTTTCTCCTCCTCTACGAGCTCGGGGCGGCTGGTTCCGTCATGGCCGAGCCCAGCTCCGCCGATGAGCTCGTCGCCGTCACGTGAGCCACTGACATGGATGCCGAGTCCCTTTCTGCGTTTATGACCTCGAGAAGACGCCATAGGAGTAGCGTGCCACCCGTTTTGGCCTTCGCTTCCTCGCGCGCAAGTTCGCCGTGCTTCGGGTCTCCGCCATCCCTATCGCCGGTGACGGCTCCAACAATCCCAGCTCGCGTGGCCACCCGCGTTGGATGCGGCGTTGCTTACCCGTTCGAACGCACCCTCGCGCGCGCGAAACGGCCGCCTGTAGACGTTTTCCGATGAGGCCCGAGTGGCTCCGCCGCGTCCTAGCATCACCGGCGGCGAGGCGCCTGCCTCCGCCGACGTGGCTGGCCAGGCCCCACCCCTGGCTCACTGCTAGTGGGCCCCATGGGCCCCAGTTAACTGGGTTAACCCAGTCAACTGCTGACTGGGCAGCCCAGTGTCACTGACAAGCGGGCCCCACCGCACAATTAAGTTAATTGAAATGTTTTTATAAATAAAAATAATTAGTTAACCTAATTAATCACAGACATGTGGGGCCCTACTGCTAATTATCTCTATTTAATTAAAATAAACCCCCTGTTAGCCCCACTCTCTATGACAGGTGGGACCCACTGGTCAGTTTGACCTGGTCAGCAAGTCTGTTGACTGCTGACATCATCAGCACGTCATGCTGACGTCATATTTTCTTTTTTTTTAATTTAATTAATTCCAGAAAATGTTTAAAAATTTGAAAATTCGTAGAAATTAAACCGTAGCTCGGATGAAAATGTTTTCTATATGAAAGTTTCTCAGAAAAATCCAACGAATACAAATACGCGGTCCTTTCATCAGTCACATGACCCTAGCATGCTGAACATGGAACTGTTCCCCCTCTTCCACCTGTCCGGAATTCGTCTAACGCCGGGAATTCATCCTCGGATGTTTATCCCCTCCGTCTGCAACGTGTAGTACTATGTTAGGACAACCCTAGCTCTGCCTACCATCATGTAATGCTTAGTGATGCATCTGTTTGCTCTGTATTTACTGTTTCTTCCCCCTCTTCTCTCCGGTAGACCCCGAGAACGATGCCGCCCCTGTGATCGACTACGTCGACGACACTTCTTCTTTCAGCAGAGCTTCTAGGCAAGCAAACCCCCTTGAGCATTCCGATATCGCCCATTTCTTTCCCTCTCATGCTTGCATTAGAACTGCTACTGCTTTTTGTATGATCCTACTCTGATGCATAGCCTGTTTTTGTTACCTGCTTTCGTACCTTACCTGCTTATCCTAAACTTCTTAGTATCGGTTGGTTAGAGATCCATCCGTGACCCCCACCTTGTCCCAGTTGCCCCGCTTTATGTTCGATGACTCGATCAACGTGATCGATGTCCAGGCTTCGACACTGCACATCACCCCCCTAGTTGTACGACTCTGCAGAGTTACCATTGAGTGCCGAGGGTGGAACCTCTTACATCACTCCTGATGAGATCTCTATAGTGTAGCTATACGGTCGAGGTCATCGAGGGTGATTTCCTCCTTAACCACTTCCATTACGGCTCTGTCATGCAACCCCTCAAGTGTGAACCTCGAGAGTGGATCCTCTTACGTTCACCTTGATGATAACATCGAGTGGAATTCACCGGGGGTGATTCCTCAGGTTTTCCCCTTGATGTTTGGACACATGGATACTTGGACTTTACAACTGTTACATGGAAAGGCGAGTCGACCCTGAGGGGTACCCACGAGTGATGTGGAGACGGGTTGACCTGGAGGGTGCCCGTGAGATACTTACGAGGCGTGGTCGGGCATTCTTAGCCCTTGCCGCAAGTACTCGAGACGAGGCAACGGGGTCACATCTTTCATGAGTCTCTGCTTGTTACCGCGCGTTCCTAATCCATTATGATTTGGATATTTGATCTGAGGGGCCTCTGGCCTGATAGCACTAACCATCACATGGGCATTGTATGGGCGTTCTGCGTCGTATGCATCAACCGAAGCTTAATAGATGTTAGCGACTGAGCGGCGTGCGCCGGGTTGGACTGCGTAAGCAACTGCCTTGTTTAAGGAGGTAGCTAGGTCTGCTCACCGGCCTCCCTCGCAACGTGTAGGAGTTCCCGGGGCGATGGCCCATGAGGGAGTCCTGGATTAGGGGGTCTCCGGACAGCCGGACTATCTCCATTGGCCGGACTGTTAGACTATGAAGATACAAGATTAAAGACTTCGTCTCATGTCCGGGTGGGACTCTACTTGGCGTGGAAGGCAAGCTGGGCAATACGGATATGGATATCTCCTCCTTTGTAACTGACCTTGTGTAACCCTAACCCTCTCCGGTGTCTATATAAACCGAAGGGTTTAGTCCGTAGGACAACAACCACAACATACAATCATACCATAGGCTAGCTTCTAGGGTTTAGCCTCTCTGATCTCGTGGTAGATCTACTCTTGTATTACCCATATCACCAATATTAATCAAGCAGGACGTAGGGTTTTACCTCCATCAAGAGGGCCCAAACCTGGGTAAAACATTGTGTCCCCTGCCTCCTGTTACCATCCAGCCTAGACGCACAGTTCGGGACCCCCTACCCGAGATCCGCCGGTTTTGACACCGACATTGGTGCTTTCATTGAGAGTTCCTCTGTGTCGTCACCTTTAGGCCCGATGGCTCCTCCGATCATCAACAACGATGCGGTCCAGGGTGAGACCTTTCTCCCCGGACAGATCTTCGTGTTCGGCGGCCTTGCACTGCGGGCTAATTCGCTTGGCCATCTGGAGCAGATTGAAAGCTACGCCCCTGGCCATCAGGTCAGATTTGGAAGTTTGAACTACACGGCCGACATCCGCAGAGACTTGATCTTCGACGGATTCGAGCCACAGCCGGGCGCGCCGCACTGTCATGATGGGTATGACCTAGCTCTGCCGCCGAACAGTACCCCAGAGGCCGTGCCCGCATCAGCGCCGACCCTTAGCTCGGAGCCAACTGCGCCAATTGAGGATGGGTGGCTAGATACCGCCTCAGGGGCTACAGTCTTAACGGCGATTGAGCCGAACACCAGCCTAATCCTCTGCGAAGCCCGTGACTCCAAGGTGCTGGACTCTTTTCCGGACTCCGAACCGTCCGCGCCCCTGCCAATCGAATCCGATTGGGCGCCGATCATGGAATTCACCGTCGCGGATATCTTTCAGCACTCGCCCTTCGGCGACATTCTGAATTCGCTAAGGTCTCTCTCTTTGTCAGGAGAGCCCTGGCCGGACTATGGCCAATAGGATTGGGATGCGGACGACGAAGAAATTCGCCACCCACCCACCACCCACTTCGTAGCCACTGTCGATGATTTAACCGACATGCTCGACTTCGACTCCGAAGACATCGACGGTATGGACGACGATGTAGGAGATGAACATGAACCAACGCCTATAGGGCACTGGAAAGCCACCTCGTCATATGACATATACATGGTGGATACACCCAAAGAAGGCAATGGCGATGAGACAACGGAGGATGACCCCTCCAAGAAGCGACCCAAGCGCCGACATCAGCAGCGCCGCTCTAAGTTCCGCCAAAGCAAAAGTGGTGATACCGGCACAGGAGATAATAAAACTCCGGATAGTGCCGAAGACAACAACAGTCCCCTCCAGCAAGATTTAGAGCAGGAGGATGGAGGAGCCAGCCCTCCTGAGAGAGCGGCAGACGGAGAGGAGGAGGGTGACAATTACATGCCCCATTTCGAAGACGAGGCAAGCCTCGGTGACGATGAATTCGCCGTACCAGAGGATCTCGTCGAACAGGAGCGCTTCAAGCGCCGGCTTATGGCCACGGCAAATAGCCTGAAGAAAAAGCAGCAACAGCTTCAAGCTGATCAAGATCTGCTAGCTGACAGATGGACTAAAGTCCTCGCGGCCGAGGAATATAAACTCGAGCGCCCCTCCAAGAATTACCCAAAGTGCAGGTTACTACCCCGACTGGAGGAAGAAGCGTATGATACGGATGATCGGCCACCTCGTGGCCGCGATAGAGAGGCATTCCAGCCAAAAACTCAGCTTCCACCCCGACGCCATTCAATAAAAAAGGCATGGGGAGATACGCCAGACCTGCGAGACATATTGGAGGACAAAGCAAAGCATGCAAGATCGATCTACGGATCACGAGGGTGCACTACTTTGCGAGATGATAAACGTCATGCCGAATATAGTAAAAGCAAATCCGGCCGGGCCGAACACAGCGGGCAAGACCCATTCGAGCTGCGTCGTGATATAGCCCAATACAGAGGCGCCGCACACCCCTTATGCTTCACAGACGAAGTAATGGAACATCAATTCCCAGAAGGTTTCAAACCTGTAAATATTGAATCATACGACGGCACAATAGATCCCGCAGTATGGATCGAGGATTTCCTCCTCCACATCCACATGGCCCACGGTGATGACTTACACGCCATCAAATACCTCCCACTAAAGCTCAAAGGACCAGTGCGACATTGGCTTAACAGCTTGCCAGCGGACTCCATTAGCTGTTGGGAAGATCTGGAAACCGCATTCCTCGACAACTTTCAGGGAACTTATGTGCGACCACCAGACGCCGATGACTTGAGCCACATAATTCAGCAGCCAGAAGAGTCGGCCAGGCAATTCTGGACTCGGTTCCTTACAAAGAAAAAATCAAATCATCGACTGTCCGGATGCAGAGGCCTTAGCGGCTTTCAAACACAACATCCGAGACGAGTGGCTAGCCCGACACCTTGGTCAGGAAAAGCCAAAATCTATTGCAGCTCTCACGATGCTCATGACCCGCTTTTGTGCGGGAGAAGACAGCTGCCTGGCTCGCAGTAATAACATATCAAAGAACCATGGTACCCCGGATACCAAGGGCGGCAATAGCAGGTCACGTCACAACAAGCATAAACGCCGCATTAACTGCGAAAATACCGAGGATACGGCAGTCAATGCCGGATTCAAAGGCTCTAAACCCGGTCAGCGGAAAAAGCCATTCAAACAAAGTACGCCGGGTCCGTCCAGCTTGGACCATATACTCGATCGCTCGTGTCAAATAAACGGCACCCCGGACAAGCCAGCCAATCACACCAACAGGGATTGTTGGGTGTTCAACCAGGCCGGCAAGTTAATTGCCGAAAACAAGGACAAGGGGCCGCATAGCGATGACGAGGAGGAGCCCCTACAGCCGCACACCGGAGGACAGAAGAGGTTTCCTCCGCAAGTGCGGATGGTGAACATGATATACGCAACCCACATTCCCAAGAGGGAGCGGAAGCATGCACTCAGGGACGTATATGCGTTGGAGCCAGTCGCCCCAAAGTTCAACCCTTGGTCCTCCTGTCCGATCACCTTCGATCGCAGGGACCACCCCACTAGTATCCGTCATGGCGGATTTGCTGCACTGGTCCTAGACCCAATCATTGACGGATTTCACCTCACTCGAGTCCTTATGGATGGCGGCAGCAGCCTGAACCTGCTTTATCAGGACACAGTGTGCAAAATGGGTATAGACCCCTCAAGGATCAAACCCACGAAAACGACCTTTAAAGGCGTCATTCCAGGTCTGGAGGCCCATTGCACAGGCTCAATTACACTAGAAGTGGTCTTCGGATCCCCGGATAACTTCCGAAGCGAAGAGTTAATCTTCGATATAGTCCCGTTCCGTAGTGGTTATCACGCGCTGCTCGGGCGAACCGCATTTGTTGATTCAATGCGGTACCGCATTATGCATACCTCAAGCTCAAGATGCCAGGACCTCGCGGAGTTATTACAGTCAATGGAAACACAGAGCGCTCTCCCCAAACAGAGGAGCACACCACGGCCCTTGCACCAGAAGAGCAAAGCAGCCTCTCAAGGCAATCAACCAGTTCGGCACTTCAAAGCCCGGACACCTTCAAGCGCGCTCGGAGCAATCGGCAAATAGACCGCCCGGCGCGATTGGAGCTCGTGTAGCAATACGGCGGCCACCCCAATCCCAGCCCAACGACGAAACTCGTGCCGCGCGTACATAATTACACATTAAAAATACCATGGGCACAGGTGGGGAGGGGGGCACAACTGCGGCACGCCCCAAGACGCGGCTTAAACCGCACTAGGGGCTTCCCGTTTGGTTATTTTTCCTTTTTTTCAGGACCTTAATCTCTGGAAACACTGTCCGGCAGCACTATTGCTGAACACATGATGCAGCAACCAAGGAGGCAGACAGCTACGCCATACCACAGAATTCCCAGGTGGATTATAGTAACGAGCAAAATATTCGATTTAATATCATTCCTCAGCTTGCCCTTCGAAGGGACATAGTCCTACTCTTTCCTTATCGCACTATCTGTATCACTCTGCTTTAACGCAATTTTTTGAATAAACAATGCATGACATTACGACTATTATTGCATTCTTGTTATATATATATATGTGTGTGTGTGTGTGTTCATTAATGACGCCTTGCAACCGTACACTTTGGTACGACCAATACACCAGGGGCTTACGTACCCCACAATACGGTGTGAAAAGTCCGAACACTTTCACAAGTATGGCACCCCGAACTTATAGCATTATATGCATCAGCTCCGAATCATGTCTTTGGTCAAATGTTGGGTTTGCCCGGCTCCTATGTTTTGGTACCTTACGTTCCGCTCTATCGGCTAAGGTAGCGCTAGGAGAACTACTGCAATTGTGCCCCGATTCTGCTGGGTTCAGCACCTCAGTAGAGAAATCTAAAACTGACTGTCATGATAAGGCGAGAGACTAGTCGCTATTTGGCGAGGTTTTCGAGTCCCTAAAGACTTATGCCGCTTAGAGCGAGGGGCCGTCCCTGTCCGGCTTAAAGGCATGTATCGCGCCCCAAATTCGGTCTTCCGAATACCAGGGGCTTCGCCGAAATTTAAAATTATAGAATTCTATGGCTAAGTGAGAGTGATAAAGCATTATTAGTCCGGTTGCCTTGTTCGCTGCGCTGAGCACCTCCCTCGAAGGACCCAAACATGTGAACAAGAGTGCTCAGGTTTATCCCGAACACCCTAGCACTCGTGGCATGGGGGCAGAAGCCGAGGACTAGCCATCTCTCAGATTGGAGAAACAGCCAAACAGAAGGTAATATTTTAAATTCAACCAAGCGTTGCATAGCGCATATGACACAAGTTTTCATAAATACAGGATAAGACGAGCAAGTCTCACTCAAATATTACATCTTTTGAACACTCGTCCGCTATGAGATGGGCACCCGGCAGAACACCCTCGTAGTACATCTCGGGATGGCAGTGCTCCTTGCCCTCCGGTGGCCCCTCCTTGATCAGCTTCATGGCGTCTAGCTTGACCCACTGCAATTTCACACGGGCGAAAGCCCGGCGTGCACCTTCAATGCAGACAGATCGCTTGACGACCTCCAGCCGTGGGCAGGCATCCACAAGCCGCCTTACCGGGCCGAAGAAGTTGTTCGGAAGGGCATCGCCAGGCCACAGCCAGACTATAAATCCCTTCATGGCCTGATCGGCCGCCTTATGTAGCTCGACCATTTGCTTCAGCTGGTCGCTCATTGGCACCGGGTGTCCGGCCTCAGCATACTGAGACCAGAACAGCTTCTCCGTTGAGCTTCCATCCTTGGCCTGGTAAAATTATGCGGCATCGGACATGCTGCGGGGCAAATCTGCGAATGCTCCTGGAGAGCTCCGGATTCGGGTAAGTAATCGGTAATTTACTTTTACATGCTTGCTTTGCATATAGAAAGCCTTACCCACCGCTATCTTCTTCATTGCGTCGATCTCCTGGAGGGCCTTTTGGGCTTCGGCCTTGGCATTTTTTGTGCTCTCGAGGGCCGCGGCAAGCTCAGACTCCCGCGTCTTTGAGTCAAGCTCCAACGCCTCGTGCTTCGACACGAGAGCCTGGAGCTCTTGCTGCACGTCGCCCACCCGAGCCTCGTGCTTCTCTCGCTCAGTGCGCTCCTTGGCCGCTTTATCTTCGGCCTTGGTTAGCGCTTGCTTCAGGGTCGCCACCTCGGTCGTGGCCCCTGGCAAATATACGATGATCCTGTCATTTTGCAAACGCGTCTTATTTTATATATACATATCTATAGACAGGGTATTACTTACCCTTGTTCTCCTTGAGCTGCCTCTTGGCAAGGCCGAGCTCTTTCCTGGACCCCTCGAGGTCCTGCTTCAGCACGGCGACCTCCGCAGTCAGTGCGGCGGACGCCAGCAGCGAAGCCTGCATATGCATATTGACATACTTATATTAGACTCCTGCGATATTATTTGATCCTCTGTTCGGATTTTCTTTGTGAACACCGAACAAAGCATCAGGGGCTACTGTCTATGCGGCAATATTTCTACTACATTTTAAAACACTTACCTCAAAGCCTGTCAGAAGGCTGGCACAAGCTTCAGTCAACCCGCTCTTGGCGGACTGAACCTTCTGGACCACCACACTCATAACAGTACGGTGCTCCTCGTCGATGGAAGCGCCGCGAAGCACTTCCAGCAGATTGTCCGGCGCCTCTGGATGGACATAGGTCACCGGCACAGGCGTCTTGCCCCTCTTAGAGGGAGGCCACCTGCCCGAACCTGGAACCGCTGGAGGTTCCGGCGCGGTGTTCGCCTGAGGGCTGAACTCGGTGCTCTAGGGGGCCCCGTCCCCTCGGCTCCCGGAGTCCGGAAGGTTGCCTTGAGGCGCCTCCGGGACTGTCTCCCCTCGATCCGGTGCCTCTTGAGACAACACCTTGGCGTCGTCGGTAGGATGAGGGGAGGTGGCGGTCGGGACTGGATCGCTATCCATGTCCAACGAGCCCAGGGAGCCGTCCGATGATACATCGATGCTGGCTCGTGGCAGCCTGCATAATTATGTTAGGAGTTAGGGAAAGCAGTGCGACAAGGGAATGCTATGAGTTACTCTGGTATCCGAATACTTATGATCTCCCCGAGGGCTTGGCCCTGGGCAACCATTCGTCTTCGCCTTCGTCGGCGGCGGTGGAGCTGTCCAGAAGGAGAGTCCTTCCCTTCTTGGACCCTTCGGCCCCCCCAGTTGGGGCGGCCTTCCTTTTCTTATCTCCCCCTGCAGGAGGGGGAGCATCTTCTTCTTCCTCGTCTTCGGGGGAGGAGTGCGCCGCAGAGTCATCAGACGGTGAGTCCGACGACGCCTGGCGTCGGGAACTCTTTCGGGTTCCCTTGGCCTTCTTGGTCTTCTCCGGCACCGTATAAGGAGCCAGAGTCAGCATCTTCGCCAGAAGAGCGTCTGCTGGGCCTTCGGGCAAAGGAGCCGGACAGTCGATCTGTCCGGCCGTCTCCTGCCATTCCTGTCAAAGGTACGGGAGTTTAGATCCCGCATGGAGTCAATCTATAAAAATAATAAGTATCCTGTGAGGGGTAAAGCAGCTTACCGCTTTGGCCTGGCGCTTCGCGCTGAATCCGCGATCCTCAGTAATGGGAGGGGGGACCTCGGTGCTTTTGAACAACACCCTCCAGGCATCTTCGTGAGTTGTGTCGAAGAGCCTGTTCAGAGTTCGGTGCTGCACCGGGTCGAACTCCCACAAGTTGAACTCCTGTTGTTGGCATGGGAGGATCCGGCGGTGGAGCATGACCTGGACCATGTTGACAAGTTTGAGCTTCTTGTTCACCATGCTTTGAATGCATGTTTGGAGTCCGGTCAGCTCTCCCGAACTACCCCAGGACAGGCCCTTCTCTTTCCAGGAGGTGAGCTGCGTAGGGATGCCATATCGGAACTCGGGGGCCGCTGCCCATGCAGGGTCGCGCGGCTCGGTGATGTAGAACCACCCCGATTGCCACCCCTTTATGGTTTCCACAAAGGATCCCTCGAGCCATGTTACGTTGGGCATCTTGCCCACCATGGCGCCTCCGCACTCCGCCTGGCGGCTGCCCACAACCTTCAGCTTGACATTGAAGGTCTTCAACCATAAGCCAAAGTGGGGCTTGATGCGGAGGAAGGCCTCGCACACGACGATGAACGCCGAGATGTTGAGGATGAAGTTTGGGGCCAGATCGTGGAAATCTAGGCCATAATAGAACATGAGCCCTCAGACGAATGGATGGAGAGGGAATCCCAGTCCGCGGAGGAAACGGGTGAGGAACACTATCCTCTCATGGGGCCTGGGGGTGGGGATGAGCTGCCCCTCATCTGGGAGCCGGCGCGCGATGTCGTCGGGTAGGTATCCGGCTCTCCTCAGTTTCTTGATGTCTCCATCCGTGATGGAGGAGACCATCCACCTGCCTCCCGCTCCGGACATGGTTGGAGAAGGTTGAGGTGGGAAGTGCGGACTTGGGTGCTAGAGCTCGAGTGTGCGAAAACGGATGAGCAAAGGAGGAAGAAGGCGTGGATAGAAAGGTGAATCCTTATCCCTTTATATGGGCGAACGAAGCTAAGCGTCCCCACTTGCCTGGTAAAACTCGCTTATCCCCCAAGCGCCGTAATTGATGGCGCGGTTGGGTTACCCATGCCCGTATTGATGAGAATCCCGTAATAAGGGGACACGATCTCTGCCTTGACAAGACGTGTTGAAAAATTGCCTCGCGTTATGTGCGGGGCTGGTTAAAGGAAATGGTTCGAATAATCACCAGGCCATGACATAACGTCATACTGTCAAAACAAGTCAGCAAATTAGATTTGCGAAAATATTATTCTCTCTACGGTGGTATGTGGAACTTATTTTGCAGGGTCGGACACTATCCTCCTAGTCAAATTCTTCTGTGATGTATTCGGAGAGGGAACCCGCCTTGTAATGCCGAAGACAATACTGCGCGCCGGACTCATCGTCATTGAAGCCTGATTCAGGGGCTACTGAGGGAGTCCTGGATTAGGGGGTCTCTGGACAGCCCGACTATCTCCATTGGCCGGACTGTTAGACTATGAAGATACAAGATTGAAGACTTCGTCTCATGTCCGGGTGGGACTCTACTTGGCGTGGAAGGCAAGCTGTGCAATACGGATATGGATATCTCCTCCTTTGTAACCGACCTTGTGTAACCCTAACCCTCTTCGGTGTCTATATAAACCCAAGGGTTTAGTCCGTAGGACAACAACCACAACATACAATCATACCATAGGTTAGCTTCTAGGGTTTAGCCTCTCTAATCTCGTGGTAGATCTACTCTTGTATTACCCATATCATCAATATTAATCAAGCAGGACGTAGGGTTTTACCTCCATCAAGAGGGCCCGAACCTGGGTAAAACATTGTGTCCCCTGCCTCCTGTTACCATCCAGCCTAGACGCACAGTTCGGGACCCCCTACCCGAGATCCGCCGGTTTTGACACCGACAGCCCATGACCCCTGGGGGCATAGGTTTAGTCGGCGTGCTGACCTCTCTATTTAGCCCAGGTCGGGTGCGGCGTATTGTTTGGCCGAGGCCGGGCATGACCCAGGAAAGTGTGTTCGGCCGGAGTTAATCGAGCGTGGTGGGTAAGTTGGTGCACCCCTGCAGGGAACAAAACATCTATCGATAGCCTATCCTACGGTAACAGACACTTGGAGTTGTATCCCGATCGATACAACTAGAACTGGATACCTGAGATGAGAAATGGAGATGAGAACTGGATAGTATGGCTCTGGGATTGCTTTCTCGTAGGGAGTCAAGAAAGGATCTCTGGCCGAGGTTGATAACACTACTACTACTTTATATTATGTTGATCTGTACTCTTCTATATGCTGCAAGATGCTTGAAGATGCTAGTCTTCGGTAGGCTAGGTTTTCCCCTTCTTTCTGGCATTCTGCAGTTTAGTCCACAGATACAGCCCATTTCCTTTGATACAGATGCATACTTAGTTTAGATCTGATGTAAGTCTTGCGAGTACTTTGGATGAGTACTCACGGCTACTTTGCTACCTCTTTTTCCCCATACCCATTTGTTGCGACCAGATGATGGATCCCAGGAGCCAGACGACACCACTGACGACTACTGCTACCCCGAGGGTGCCTACTACTACGTGACAGCCGCTGACGGCTTGGAGTAGTTAGGAGGCTCCCAGGCAGCAGGCCTTGCCTTTTCGATCATTGTTGCTTTTGTGCTAGCCTTCTTAAGGCAAACTTGTTTTAACTTATGTCTGCACTCAGATCTTGTTGCTTCCGCTGACTCTTGTGTATTCGAGCTTATGTATTCGAGCCCTCGAGGCCCCTGGCTTGTAATATAAAGCTTGTATTATTTTAATTTGTGTCTAGAGTTGTGTTTTGATATCTTCCCGTGAGTCCTTGATCTTGATCGTACACATTTGCGTGTATGATTAGTGTACGATTGAATCGAGGGCGTCACAAGTTGGTATCAGAGTCGACTGCCTGTAGGTAGCCCCCTTTCCAACTCCTTGGCGAAGTTGAGTCTAGTCACTACAAAAACTTTTACTAACATGGATGTGTGTCTTACAGGCCCACGTCGCCATTTGGGTGGTATTGGGATCTTTTATTCCTTATCTATACTCTAGGACTCTTATATCTCTTCCATTCGGGTTAAATGGATTTACTAACTCTAACATTAGGATCCCATGACCACATTTACCCCAAAGCTGAATAAGCCATAGTTATTCCTTAGAATAGTATATTGAGTAATGCACACACTGTCGTGTTGACTACTAAGTGGTATCCATCGTACCTCTTTCTTTATGCATGTTTCATTATGAATGGTCCTTGTTTTTGCAAATGCTCCATGCTGAAGTACCCTCTGTTACATGTTAGCAGGATGGTTAGACTCGCTGGTCGTGGTTGTGGTGCCAATGCTCCACCACCGCCCGAATTCTTTGCTGGAATGATGCAACAATTTGAGCTGAACCGCCAGTTCATGGAAGGAATGATGGCCCAGTTTCCTCGCCCAAACATGAATCGACAGCCAACCCCAGTAACTCTGCAGGACTTCATGCGTCTCAACCCAACTATTTACCGCAGCTCAACTCAACCCCTTGATGCTGATGACTGGCTCTGCGACATCACATATGAAATGGAGTCTGCTAGTGTGGCCCCTGCTAGCTATGTCACCTTTGCATCTTTCTTCCTGAAGGGCCCCACTGCTCAATGGTGGGACAGCCACAGGCGTACCCTACCTACTGGAACATTCATCACTTGGCGGGATTTCCAAGCTGCTTTCCGTGCCCGCTTCATTCCTCAAGGAATCATGGACGGGAAGAAGCGAGAGTTCCGCAACCTCACCCAAGGCAACAATACTGTAGATGCTTACCAGCGAGAATTTCTGGACTTGTCTCGTTATGCTGAAGAAGACATTGCAACTGATGCTCATAGGCAAGAAAAGATCCGTGATGGACTTCACCCTGATATTAAGCTAGCACTGCTCGCTCATGACTTTGCCGACTTCGCCACCTTGGTGAACAAGGCTATTCAGGTTGAGACTGGTCTTCAGGAACACCGGGGATCCCTCAGGCGCAGCCGTGACGCTGGCTCATCTTCGGGCCCGTCAGCACAGAAGCGTCGGATATGGATTCCCCACAGCTTGTATCGTCCAACTGCACCTACACCAAGACAGTCCTATGCTGCTCCGCGTTTGCCTCCTCCACCAATGAGGCAGCCTCTTCGGACTGCACCACCCCAAGCTCCTGCTCCCAATCCCAATGCTGGTCGGTGCTTCAAGTGTGGCCTTCTAGGTCACCATTCCAGGAGCTGCCCTCAGAATCAGAATCAGCTGGCTCTGCCTTCTAATGCTCGTGGTATCAATCAACCCCGCAACCACAATGCCAGACCATATGGTCGTGGGCAGGCTAACAACATTGATCTGAATGAAGCTCAAGACCAGCCTGCTACTATAATGGGTACTCTCCTTGTTAATTCAGTACCAGCTATTGTTTTATTCGATACAGGGGCATTGCATTCTTTCATGTCAGAAGATTTTGCATTCAGGCATGGCATTAAATACGAAGAGATGCACATTCCATTAGTGGTAAACACCCCCACGGGCCAATGTCGGACCACTATGGTTAGCCACGACGTCGTCATTGAGATTGAAGGATTAGAGTTTCATGCCTCTCCCATTATCCTAAAGTCTTCCAGTATTGACCTCATTCTGGGAATGGATTGGTTGAAAGCACATACCGCTTCTATGGTTTGTGCCACTAAGACCGTTCACCTCCTACATCCTTCTAGTGAGATAGTAAGCTATCATGCTCGACTTGTTCGAAATGCTGAAGCACAACTTTATGCCTTGAATGCGTTGAATGCAACACCTCTTGAGGGAATTGAGAAGATTCCAGTTGTTCATGACTTCCTAGATGTCTTTCCAGAAGAACTTCCAGGAATACCTCCTACTCGGGCTGTCGAGTTCGTCATCGACTTGAAACCAGGCACCATTCCTATCGCCAAACGACCCTACAAGATGCCACCTCATGAGCTCCTTGAACTTAAGGAGGAAATCGACAAATCTCTTCACAAGGGTTTCTTTCATCCAAGTTCCTCAGCTTGGGGAGCACCTTCTCTCTTTGTGAAGAAGAAGGATGGAACGAACCGTTTGGTCCAAGACTATCGTCCTATCAACCAAGCTACAATTCAGAATAAATATCCCCTTCCTCGGATCAATGATCTGTATGATCAACTGGCTGGTTCATCGATATTCTCTAAACTCGACTTGAGGTTGGGTTACCACCAGATCTGTGTTCGTGAAGAGGATATTCCAAAGACCGCATTCATCACTCGTTATGGTTCTTACGAGTACACCGTCATGTCTTTTGGCTTGACCAATGCTCCAGCCACATTCTCCCGTCTGATGAACTACATATTCATGGATTACCTCGACAAGTTCGTTGTAGTCTATATGGATGATATCCTGGTATATTTGAAGAACAAAGAAGAACATGCTGAACATCTTCGACTTGTTCTAGAGAAGCTTCGAGAACATCAACTTTATGCTAAGTATTCCAAGTGTGAATTCTGGTTACCCGAAGTCACCTACCTTGGTCATGTCATCTCCAAGGATGCTATTGCCGTCAACCCAGAGCGAGTGCAGGCTATTCTTGACTGGAACCCTCCGAAGACTGTCAAGCAAGTCAGAAGCTTTCTCGGTCTAGCCAGCTATTGTCGCCGCTTTGTTGAGAACTTCTCCAAGATCGCCAAGCCACTGACCAATCTGCTTCACAAAGGCGTTAAGTTCTATTGGACAGACAAATGTCAGGAAAGTTTCCAGGCACTCAAAGACAAGATGACATCTGCCCCAGTGCTTTCTTCCCCTGATTCTCGCAAGGACTTCGTCATCTATTGCGAAGCTTCACGTCAAGGATTAGGCTGTGTCCTAATGCAAGAGCGCAGAGTGATTGCTTATGCCTCCCGTCAAGTACGTCCTCATGAAGAGAACTACCCAGTTCATGACCTCGAGCTTGTTGTGGTTATCTATGCACTAAAGATATGGCGACAGTACCTTCTCGGTAATCGTTGCGAGATCTTCACTAATCATCAGAGTCTGAAGTATTTGTTTACTCAGCCAGATCTGAATCTCTGTCAGCAGCGATGGATGGAAGCTATTGCTGACTACAACTGCGGTATATCCTATACCCCTGGTAAGGCTAATGTAATGGCTGATGCCCTGAGCTGTAAGTCTTATTGCAATAATCACATGGTCTAAAAAGCTTAACCCCGCCTTTATGAAGAGCTATGCAAGCTAAACCTTCAACTAGTTCCACAGGGTTCTCTGAATAACCTTGTCTTGGAACCAACTCTTCTAAAAGCAATTAAGTCTGCACAAGCCAAAGATGCTCATGTTAATCTGATGAAAAAGGATCTTGCCTTAGAGAAATCAAGAGATTTCTCACTTGGCGAAGACGGAACCTTGTACTTCAGAGATCGCATTGTAGTACCCCGGTTCGAGCTTATGACAGAGAAGGTGATGAAAGAAGCGCATGACACCCCTCTCTCTATTCATCCGGGAAGTACCAAGATGTACTTGGACATTCGTCAGAAGTATTGGTGGTCTAAGATGAAGCAAGACATTGCTCGATATATTAAAGAATGTGACGTTTGTCGTTGCGTCAAAGCAGAACATCAAAAACCGGCTGGACTTCTACAACCACTTCCGATTCCTGAATGGAAGTGGGATAAGATTCAGATGGACTTCATCACTGGCCTTCCCAAGTCTCAGAAAGGTAACGATGCTATCTTCGTCATTATCGACCAATTCTCGAAGGTTTCTCACTTTCTTCCAGTCAAGGAGACAATCACTGCTAGTCAATTAGCAAACTTGTATATCTCCCGAATTGTGTCACTCCATGGCATTCCGAAGGAGATCAGTTTAGACCGTGGCAGTATATTCACTTCAAAGTTCTGGGATAGTTTCCAAGAGGCAATGGGAACTCATATTACTTGGAGCACTACTTATCATCCCCAATCCCAAAACATAGGCATCACGTCCGTGTTAAGTAAACCGAAACAATTCTGCATCTACTACTATTACTCCACACATCGATCGCTATCTAGCATGCATCTAGAGTATTAAGTTCATAAGAATAGAGTAATGCTTTAGGCAAGATGACATGATGTAGAGGGATAAACTCAAGCAATATGATACAAACCCCATCTTTTTATCCTCGATGGCAACAATACAATATGTGCCTTGCTGCCCCTACTGTCACTGGGAAAGGACACCGCAAGATTGAACCCAAAGCTAAGCACTTCTCCCATTGCAAGAAAGATCAATCTAGTAGGCCAAACTAAACCGATAATTCAAAGAGACTTGCAAAGATTATCAAATCATGCATATAAGAATTAAGAGAAGAACCAAATATTGTTCATAGATAAACTTGATCATAAATCCACAATTCATCGGATCTCGGCAAACACATCGCAAAAGAATATTACATCAAATAGATCTCCAAGAACATCGAGGAGAACTTTGTATTGAGAACCAAAGAGAGAGAAGAAGCCATCTAGCTAATAACTATGGATCCAAAGGTCTGTGGTAAACTACTCACACATCATCGGAGGGGCTATGGTGTTGATGTAGAAGCCCTCCGTGATCGATTCCCCCTCCGGCAGATTGCCGGAAAAGGCCCCAGATGGGATCTCACGGGTACAGAAGGTTGCGGCGGTGGAAAAGTGGTTTCGTGGCTCTCTTGGATGTTTTTAGGGTATAAGAGTATATATAGGCGAAAGAAGTACGACGGTGGAGCTACGAGGGGCCCACGAGGGTGGGGGCGCGCCTACCCCCCTGGGCGTGCCCTCCTGCCTCGTGGCCACCTTGTTGCGTCTCTGACTTCTAGTCCAAGTCTCCTGGATGGCGTTTGTCCAAGAAAGATAATTGCAAAGGTTTCGTTCCGTTTAGATTCCGTTTGATATTTCCTTTTCTGCGAAACACTGAAATAGGCAAAAAAACAGAAACTGGCACTGGGCCTCCGGTTAATAGGTTAGTCCCAAAAATAATATAAAAGAGCATATTAAAGCCCATTAAACATCCAAAACAGATAATATAATAGCATGGAATAATCAAAAAATATAGATACGTTGGAGACGTTGGAGATGTATCATTCAACATGATTAAGCTACTGTACTAATCATGTTTTGTATCTATTCTTTCAATAATGTGCCAAATAAAGCCTTTGGGATAGTGCAGATACTTGTTGATTTGATTTTGTGCAC
The DNA here is from genome assembly GCF_056163025.1 of Triticum urartu. Taxonomy (NCBI): domain Eukaryota; kingdom Viridiplantae; phylum Streptophyta; class Magnoliopsida; order Poales; family Poaceae; genus Triticum; species Triticum urartu. The sequence goes on along the minus strand of NC_141879.1, from coordinate 553,153,565 downwards.
AAACAGAAACTTTTGCGTCCAGTGTATCAATTTTTAGATTTTATTGGAACTTTATATTGGTCTAAAACTTCTACATAGTATTTATATACAAATTGGCTACGTTGTCCTAATTTTTCAGAATTTCTCGAGTTAAATAAGTATGGTTTTAGTTCAGACCATTACAGACTCTTCTGTTTTTGACAGATTCTGTTTTCAACGCATAGTTTGCTTGTTTTATAGTTTTTGTGACTTATATTGGTCAATATAAATGTAGAAATGATAGAGTATAGTAGGAATTATGTGAGAACAATTATGAATCTTGTCTTGAGAGTACCAAAGTGAACGATTTATTCTTTATCATAGTAACCTATCTCACAAGTTCCGTTAAGTTTTATGTGATTGAAGTTTTGAAGTTTTGGGTGAGATGATGATACAAGGAGAATAAGGGGGTGGCAAGACCCTAAGCTTGGGGATGCCCAAGGCACCGCAAGGTAATATTGAAGGAATTCTCAAGCGTCTAAGCTTGGCGATGCCCCGGAAGGCATCCCCTCTTTCATCTTCAATCTATCGATATACCTCACTTGGAGCTATATTTTTATTCGTCACATAATATGTGTTTTGCTTGCAGCGTCTTTTTGTTTTATTTGCTGGTTAAATAAAATACTTAGTTCTAAAATTTTAATTGGAGGGAGTCCTCACATAGCTACTTAATTTTTTAACTACTCATTGATCTTCACTTATGTCTTTTCGAAGTAGTTTTTCATTCACTCTCGTGCTTCACTTATATACTAAGAGTAAATTGTTGAATGAATTGAATATCATCAATCTGAAATTATACATGTTCCATATGCTTAGTAATAATTTCACATTGGGTTTAGAAAGTAAAATCTTTTGAAATTTGACAACCACGATATTTTTCATACAAGCAATTCATGAAAGGTTAGTATAAGAAAGAGAAATTTCACATGAAAAATACATTATTTTGGACATCTTCTATGATTGTGAATATCGATTAGTTATTTACTAAGTTGATTAAATAAGTTGAAGTTGTACAAGGAAGATAACCTAGTGAGTTGTGCTTGGGTATATTTGCATAGAAGTTATATTGTTATGGATCCTGCAACATGTGGTTCTTGGTTATAATCTTTGCAGGCCAAAAAAATTCTGTACTAAGCGGGAATACTGCTTGTGCATCCAAAACCCTTCAACCAAGTTTCTTCCATGAGAGTCCACTATATCTAGCTATATACGGCCCCGGCACCTGTGCCTCCCCCGATGGGCGCGGGCATAAGCATTGCCACCCATGGCCCTGGCAGGATGCCGCCCTACCATCCTCAGAGCGGCGCGCCGGGCCAGGCGACGTGGAGCGCGGGGCACTTCAGCGAGGTTTCTGGGGCGATGGCTCTAGAGGCCTATGTGCCCCGCATGATGGACCAGGAGTACACGTCGGAAGATGACCCCAGCTCGTTCCTCGAGCCGGGATGGGAAGAGGAGACGCTGAAAGTTGAGACCTTCCAGGAGCCACCCGGGAGCCTCGCCGACCACACTGACAACAACAGCTATAGGGTACCACTAATCTCTCAGGAGCAGGCTTACGCTAACCATGGGTCGCAAGTGAATCAGGTCATAGCGGTGGACGACGGCCCTAGCACGGTGTCCCCCCTTCCACCAGGGTAAGCGTACTGGGGGCTGCGTGGGAGGAGCCGGGAGCAAGGCCCCTCCCCGCATCGCCTGGAGCAAGGCGTCGCCCGGAGGTAGGTCCTCTGCCGGGGAGGCACTAGCGAGCCTTCCCCCAGCAGAGGGCCCGTGGTCGCCGAGGGCACCGCTAGCGTCCCCTTTGCCCCTTGGCATCGTCCTGGTTTCCGGACGCCCCAACGGTGGTCGAGGGCGGCGCAAGGTGGGGCCCTCGCTTGGCGATATGAACTAGGGCTCACGCCTGTGAAGGTCTCCGCTCGTGACACTCTCACGTAATAATGAGTGGGGCTGTACACGCCTCGGAGTCTCTGGAGTGCCGCCCTCGGGCCTCGTGGGCTCCCGCCCACGTCCTAGTGGAAGCACCATGCTCTGCGCTGGCCGTCGACATTGTCCCCCAATGACTATGCTCACGGCCAGTGAAAGCACTTAGCTCCGCGCTGGTGGGAAGACAAGAAGACTAGCTAGGTGCCGGACGTGGCCATTTCCTTTTGACCTCTTTTCTGTAGCTCAGACTTGCAGCTTTTGATCTTGAATTTGAAGTTGCATTTCCATTGGCAATCGTGGGGGGCATCCTTTCTCGTTCACGTTGATTTCGTGAGTTTCTGGATTCGTGTTTTGTTTGAGATTTACATCCGCTATCTCACCCCTTTCGAAAAACTCGCGAGCGGGGGCTGGCAGCGGCGCACACGCACTACGCGCGCATCTCGCCATTACTGGAGCTCGCTTCTCGCGAGGCCCTCTCGGTTGGACTGGCGGACCCCTCAGGAAACCAAAACCTCGCAAGCTCGTGAGGGGCTCCTCTCAGAAGGAATGCACATCCGCAGCTACCAAATCAGTTTGAAGCTCGACTAAACCAAAGTAAGTTACGACAGCAAGCCCGCAAGGGGTGTCGTGAGCACCCAAAAGCGTGCTTTAAGCATAAGCCTAAGGAATAAAGTGGTAGTCTATTTACATGAGGGGCTTCCCCTCACCAAAATGCTCTTACATTGTGAGGGGTCGTACCCAAGATTTTGCGGCAGGTTCAAAATAAAGGTGCGCGGGCTCAGTCGGACATATCGCTCGCCTCGTACCCGAATCGCTTCCTGACAGGCTGCTGGCGTCGTCGTTGTCGCTGTCTTCACCGCCATCAACCATGCCACCATCAACCATGTCGCCCTCATCTGCCGCGACCACCACCGCGTTGTCATCAGAAGCAAAGGCCCTAACTAGAGAATCCACATTGTCGTCCACCCAGTGCGCTAGGTTGCCTCGGATGACCTCAGGCACTGGGGCAATGGTGGAGGCAAAATCAAAGTCGGGATTGGTGTTCAAGAGATGGCTGAAGACGCGGGAGAATGTGCGCCCGAGGAGGCCCCGGCTCTTTCCGTCCACAAGCTTGCGAGCCCTCTCAGCTCGGTTCTCCAGGCGCGTCACGACGTCATCAAAGAAGCGAAGATGGTTGGCGTAGTCCTCGGTGTATGGGTGGGGAGCGTGCTCATCGCAGATGGTACCAAGCGCCAGATTGGCCCTCGTCCTGAGGTCCCGAAGCATGGGAACATGCTTGCGCAGTAGTGTCTATCAGCGAAGCGCCTCCTCCCTGCTTTGTTGTGCGAAGGACTCGGCGCTAGCAACCCGCTGCTGAAGAGAGAGCAGCTTGGCACGGGCGGAGGCCAGCTCAGCCTGCACTGAGATCAGGGTAGCTGCGGCGGCTTTCTCGCGCTGTTCCGCCTCGGCCAGCCCTGACCTGAGGGCAGTGGTCCTGCCCATAGCTTCAGCTTCCACGAGCTTCAGCTTCAGGTCATACCTGCCAACAAGATCCGCGCGAGCCTCGGCCACCCTGCGGTCGACCTCCTCCTGGGCCCTAGCCTCACGCGCGCTGATAGCATCCTCTACTTGGGCGACTTGGTGCTCCCTCATCTCCAACCGCTCAAGCTTGAGGTTGCGCTCTGTGGCCTCCAGTAACAGTGCTTCCTCGCACCTTGAGTTCTCCTCCTCGTCGGATGGTGCACCCTTCATTGACGCCAAGGCAACTCTGCGAGCCTCCACCTTCCGCTCCAGGGAGGTGTTCAAGGCCTGGAGCTCCCGCTTGTGCTCCTCGGCGGCCGCACGACAACTGTCCGCCTCCCTGGCCTCCTCCAAGGACTGGGCGTTGGCCTCCCGCGAGGTTGCCAGGGATACCTCGGCTTTTGCATTGGCATGCTCACACTGGAGGTGCCCGAGGTTGATAGCCACCTTCAATTGATGCCACTCCTCCGCCAGCCGGAGACCCTCGGCTTCAAAAAGAGCGTCAACATCTGCGAGTTCTCCACTGAGTTGGCTCAGCGCACCCATTGCCTCCTAAAAGAGCACGTGGCGGACGACACCCTGCTCGCGCGCAAACTTGAGCGAGCGACCAGGTCCATCCCCCACAACAGGGGTTGCCGAAGGAATCCGAAGCGGCTCACTCCCTCCCAGCAGGGGGTGGGAGGCCGGTGCTTCCCCGGTCGCCGTCTGGGCCTCGACAAGGGCCTGGACGGGTGAGGGCCCGTTCCTTGAAGAAGAAGCCAGGATCGAGGTCATCTGGCCGCCGTCCATGACCAGGGTGGAGCCCTTGGCACACACCCTGCACCCCGGGTTGGGCCGCAAAGGAAGGGCAGCGGGAGCGCAGGATCAAGGCGCCAGGCCGACACGCCCATCTCCCCCGCCAATCTTGCGTCGGGCGCGCAATTACAACGATAAGGTACTCACTCGTCCGTGGCGGTATACTTCCTCTACTTCAATGGCCGAAAGGCATCACCGCTGCAGCTTGAAGACCCCTTCCTCTTGCGGAGTGCATCGAAGTCCAGTCGGGGCTGGCCAAAGCCCTGGACGCGACCACCAACACTGGGCACGGCTGGTGAGGGTCGTGAAGGGACGACCTCGGGAGTGTTGGGCTGAGGGGAGCCCTCGGGCTCCGCCTCAGGGTGACCCGTCGAGGCCTCGGGATCTTCGGCCTCAGGAGCAGTGGATCGTGTCGGCCCCTCCACCGCCACCTCAAGGCGAAGATCATGAGCCTCTGGAGCCACGAGCGGAGTCGGTACCGCAATAGTCGCGTCTCCAGCCCTCGGCAGCGCTTGATACGTCTCCAACGTATCTATAATTTTTGATTGTTCCATGCTATTATATTATCAACCTTGGATGTTTTATATGCATTTATATGCTATTTTATATGATTTTTGGGACTAACCTATTAACCTAGAGTCTAGTGCTAGATTCTGTTTTGTCCTTGTTTTTGAGTTTTACAGAAAAGGAAAATCAAACGTAGTCCAATTGACCTGAAACTTCACGGAACTTATTTTCAGACCACAAGATGGCCATGGAGTATAAGAGTTGGGCCAGAAGAGTCCTGGGCTGCCCACGAGGGTGGGGGCGCGCCTCCTTACCTCATGGACAGCCCGAAGACCCCCCCTGACTTGTTCTCGACGCCAAAACCTCTTATATATACTAAAACTTCCAGAAAGAAACCTAGATCGGGAGTTCCTCCGCCGCAAGCCTCTGTAGCCACCGAAAGCCAATCTAGGCCCGTTCTGGCACCCTGCCAGAGGGGGGAATCCCTCTCCGGTGGCCATCTTCATCATCCTGGCGCTCTCCATGACGAGGAGGGAGTAGTTCACCCTCGGGGCTAAGGGTATGTACCAGTAGCTATGTGTTTGATCTCTCTCTCTCTCGTGTTCTTGATTCGGAACGATCTTGATGTATCGTGAGCTTTGCTATTATAGTTGGATCTTATGATGTTTCTCCCCCTCTACTCTCTTGTAATGGATTGAGTTTTCCCTTTGAAGTTATCTTATCGGATTGACTCTTTAAGGATTTGAGAACACTTGATGTATGTCTTGCATGTGCTTATCTGTGGTGACAATGGGATATCACGTGATCCTCTTGATGTATGTTTTGGTGATCAAATTGCAAGTTCCGTGACCTCGTGAACTTATGCATAGGGGTTGGCACACGTTTTCGTCTTGACTCTCTAGTAGAAACTTTGGGGCACTCTTTGAAGTTCTTTGTGTTGGTTGAATAGATCAATCTGAGATTGTGTGATGCATGTCGTATAATCATACCCACAGATACTTGAGGTGACATTGGAGTATCTAGGTGATATTAGGGTTTTGGTTGATTTGTGTCTTAAGGTGTTATTCTAGTACGAACTCTATGATAGATTGAAAGGAAAGAATAGCTTCGTGTTATTTTACTATGGACTCTTGAATAGATCGATCAGAAAGAATAACTTTGAAGTGGTTTCGTACCCTAAAATAATCTCTTCGTTTGTTCTCCGCTATTAGTGACTTTGGAGTGACTCTTTGTTGCATGTTGAGGGATGGTTATATGATCCAATTATGTTATTATTGTTGAGAGAACTTGCACTAGTGAAAGTATGAACCTTAGGCCTTGTTTCCTAGCATTGCAATACCATTTTTGCTCACTTTTATCATTAGTTACCTTGCTGTTTTTATATTTTCAGATTACAAAAACCTATATATACCATCCATATTGCACTTGTATCACCATCTCTTCGCCGAACTAGTGCACCTATACAATTTACCATTGTATTGGGTGTGTTGGGGACACAAGAGACTCTTTGTTATTTGGTTGCAGGGTTGTTTGAGAGAGACCATCTTCATTCTACGCCTCCCACGGATTGATAAACCTTAGGTCATCCACTTTAGGGAAATTTGCTACTGTCCTACAAACCTCTGCAGTTGGAGGCCCAACAACGTCTACTAGAAGAAGGTTGTGTAGTAGACATCAAGCTCTTTTCTGGCGCCATAGCCGGGAAGGTTAGCTCTTGAAGGTATATCTTTAGATCTTGCAATCAAATCTTTTAGTTTCTTGTTTTATCACTAGTTTAGTCTATAAAAGAAAACTACGAAAAAATGGAACTAAGGTTGCCTCATATGCTTCATCTTTTTAATGCCTTTCATGAAAATAAGGATTCCGATAATTGTGCCAAAGTGTTAGAAGAAGAATGCATTAGAATGTTTGGCACTAAATCTTTGTATGATGAGCATGATTGCAATGTTGTTAGTATGAATTCTTTGAATATCCATGACGCTAATGATATGCAAAGCCACAATCTTGGGGATGCTATGTTTGATGAATATGATACTTTTTGTCCCCCAAGTTTTGATGAGCAAATTTATTATGATGATAGCATGCCTCCTATTTATGATGATTATATTGATGAAAGTGGGTTTGGAAGAGTGTCAACTTTAGGTAGTAATGATCCCACTATTTTGGAGGGTGTTGAATCTTATTGTGATAATTATGGAAGTGGATTTGGAGAGGTCATGACTTTACTTAGTGATGAATCCACTATTTTGGAAGAGGTTCCAATTGATTATGTGAACAAAGTTGCTACCTATGAGGATTATTGTGATGACATGTATGCTATAAATAATAGTGATAACCATGAAACTTGTCATCTTGATTTTAATTTTCAATTGGATTATGCCTCACATGATAGTTATTTTGTTGAGTTTGCTCCGACTATTATCCATGACAATAAATTTGCTTATGTGGAGAGTAATAAAATTCCTATGCTTATGCATCATGAAAATAATGCTTTATGTGATAGATATATTGTTGAATTCATTCATGATGCTACTGAAAATTATTATGAGGGAGGAATATATGCTTGTAGGAATTGCAATAATATCAAGTTTCCTCTCTATGTGTTGAAAATCTTGAAGATTTGCTTGTTTTACCTTCCTATGCAAGTTGATTATTGTTCCCATAAATTGTTTTCTCACAAAATCCCTATTCATAGGAAGTGGGTTATACTTAAATGTGTTAGTAATATGCTTCATGCTGCTCTCTTTATGTTTCAATTCTTATCTTTTATGTGAGCATCATTGGAATCATCATGCCTAGCTAGGGGCTTTAAACGATAGCGCTTGTTGGGAGGCAACCCAATTTTATTTTTGTTCCTTACTTTTTGCTCCTATTTAGTAATAAATAATTCATCTAGCCTCTTTTTATATGTGGTTTTATGTTTTATTAGTGTTTTTGCCAAGTAGAACCTTTGGGAAGACTTGGGTGAAGTCTTTGCGATCTTGCTGTAAAAACATAAACTTTTGCGCTCACAAGATTTGCTGCCATTTTTCTACTGGAGAGTGCGATTAGGTTGATTCTTTTTTCAGATCATTAATAGACAAATTCCTCAGGTCCACCAATTTATTTCAGAATTTTTGGAGTGACATAAGTATTCAAAACCTCCAGATTGCTATAGACTGTTCTGTTTTTGACAGATTCTATTTTCTTTGTGTTGTTTGCTTATTTTGATGAATCTATGAGTAGTATCGGAGGGTATGAACCATAGAGAAGTTGGAATACAGTAGATATTACACCAATATGAATTTAGAATGAGTTCACAACAGTACCTAAGTGGTGATTTATTTTCTTATACTAATTGAGCTCATGAGATTTTCTGTTGAGTTTTGTGTTGTGAAGTTTTCAAGTTTTGGGTAAAGATTCGATGAACTACGGAATAAGGAGTGGCAAGAGCCTAAGATTGGGGATGCACAAGGCACCCCAAGGTAATATTCAAGGACAACCAAGAGCCTAAGCTTGGGGATGCCCCGGATGGCATCCCCTCTTTCGTCTTCGTTCATCGATAACTTTACTTGAGGCTATATTTTTATTCACCACATGATATGTGTTTTCCTTGGAGCGTCATTTTATTTTATTTTATTTTGCTTGCTGTTTGAATAATATCCCAAGATCTGAAATTCTTAAATGTTAGAGAGTCTTCACATAGTTGCATAATTATTCAACTACTCATTGATCTTCACTTATATCTTTCGGAGTAGTTTGTCTTTTGCTCTAGTGCTTCACTTATATCTTTTTAGAGCACGGCGGTGGTTTCATTTTGAAGAAATAGATGAACTCTCATGCTTCACTTATATCATTTTGAGAGTCTTAAACATATGGTAATTTTCTTTGGTTATGAAACTAGTCCTGATATGATGGGCATCCAAGAGGGATATAATAAAAACTTTCATATAACGTGCATTGAATACTATGAGAAGTTTGATACTTGATGATTGTTTTGAGATACGAAGATGGTGATATTAGAGTCATGCTAGTTGAGTAGTTGTGAATTTGAGAGATACTTGTGTTAAAGTTTGTGATTCCCGTAGCATGCACGTATGGTGAACCGTTATGTGATGAAGTCAGAGCATGATTTATTTTTTGATTGTCTTCCTTATGAGTGGCGGTCGGGGACAAGCGATGGTCTTTTCCTACCAATATATCCCCTAGGAGCATGCGCGTAGTACTTAGTTTCGATAACTAATAGATTTTTGCAATAAGTATGTGAGTTCTTTATGACTAATGTTGAGTCCATGGATTATACGCACTCTCACCCTTCCACCATTGCTAGCCTCTCTAGTACCGCGCAACTTTCGCCGGTACCATAAACCCACCATTTACCTCCCTCAAAATAGCCACCATACCTACCTATTATGGCATTTCCATAGCCATTCCGAGATATATTGCCATGCAACTTTCCACCGTTCCGTTTATTATGACACGCTCCATCATTGTCATAGTGCTTTGCATGATCATGTAGTTGACAACGTATTTGTGGCAAAGCCACCGTTCATAATTATTTCATACATTTCACTCTTGATTGATTACACATCCTGGTACACCGCCGGAGGCATTCACATAGAGTCATATTTTGTTCTAAACATCGAGTTGTAATTCTTGAGTTGTAAGTAAATAAAAGTGTGATGATCATCATTATTAGAGAATTGTCTCAGTGAGGAAAGAATGATGGAGACTATGATTCCCCCACAAGTCGGGATGAGACTCCAGACGAAAAATAAAAAAAATAAAAAAGAAGAAAGGCCAAAAAAAGAGAAGGCCCAAAAAAAATGAGAGAAAAAGAGAGAAGGGGCAATGCTACTATCCTTTTACCACACGTGTGCTTCAAAGTAGCACCATGATCTTCATGATAGAGAGTCTCCTATGTTGTCACTTTCATATACTAGTGGGAATCTTTCATTATAGAACTTGGCTTGTATATTCCGATGATGGACTTCCTCAAAATGCCCTAGGTCTTCGTGAGGAAGCAAGTTGGATGCACACCCACTTAGTTTCTTTTTGAGCTTTGATACACTTATAGCTCTAGTGCATCCGTTGCATGGAAATCCCTACTCACTCACATTGATATCTATTGATGGGCATCTCCATAGCCCGTTGATACGCCTAGTTGATGTGAGACTATCTTCTCCTTTTTGTCTTCTCCACAACCACCATTCTATTCCACCTATAGTGCTATGTAGATGCCTCACGCTCATGTATTGCGTGAAGATTGAAAAAGTTTGAGAACATCAAAAGTATGAAACAATTGCTTGGCTTGTCATCGGGGCTGTGAATGATTTAAATATTTTGTGTGATGAAGATAGAGCATAGCCAGACTCTATGATTTTGTAGGGATAGCTTTCTTTGGCCATGTTATTTTGAGAAGACACGATTACTTTGTTAGTATGCTTGAAGTATTATTATTTTTATGCCAATATTAAGCTTTTGTCTTGAATCTTATGGATCTGAATATTCTTGCCACAATAAAGAGGATTACATAGATAAATATGTTAGGTAGCATTCCACATCAAAAAATCTGTTTTTATCATTTACCTACTCGAGGACGAGCAGGAATTAAGCTTGGGGATGCTTGATACGTCTCCAATGTATATATAATTTTTGATTGTTCCATGCTATTATATTATCAACCTTGGATGTTTTATATGCATTTATATGCTATTTTATATGATTTTTGGGACTAACCTATTAACCTAGAGTCTAGTGCTAGATTCTGTTTTGTCCTTGTTTTTGAGTTTTACAGAAAAGGAAAATCAAACGTAGTCCAATTGACCTGAAACTTCACAGAACTTATTTTCGGACCACAAGAAGGCCATGGAGTATAAGAGTTGGGCCAGAAGAGTCCTGGGCTGCCCACGAGGGTGGGGGCGCGCCTACCCCCCTGGGCGCGCCTCCTTACCTCATGGACAGCCCGGAGACCCCCCCTGACTTGTTCTCGACGCCAAAACCTCTTATATATACTAAAACTTCCAGAAAGAAACCTAGATCGGGAGTTCCTCCGCCGCAAGCCTCTGTAGCCACCGAAAGCCAATCTAGGCCCGTTCTGGCACCCTGCCGGAGGGGGGAATCCCTCTCCGGTGGCCATCTTCATCATCCTGGCGCTCTCCATGACGAGGAGGGAGTAGTTCACCCTCGGGGCTAAGGGTATGTACCAGTAGCTATGTGTTTGATCTCTCTCTCTCTCGTGTTCTTGATTCGGAACGATCTTGATGTATCGTGAGCTTTGCTATTATAGTTGGATCTTATGATGTTTCTCCCCCTCTACTCTCTTGTAATGGATTGAGTTTTCCCTTTGAAGTTATCTTATCGGATTGACTCTTTAAGGATTTGAGAACACTTGATGTATGTCTTGCATGTGCTTATCTGTGGTGACAATGGGATATCACGTGATCCTCTTGATGTATGTTTTGGTGATCAAATTGCAAGTTCCGTGACCTCGTGAACTTATGCATAGGGGTTGGCACACGTTTTCGTCTTGACTCTCTAGTAGAAACTTTGGGGCACTCTTTGAAGTTCTTTGTGTTGGTTGAATAGATCAATCTGAGATTGTGTGATGCATGTCATATAATCATACCCACAGATACTTGAGGTGACATTGGAGTATCTAGGTGATATTAGGGTTTTGGTTGATTTGTGTCTTAAGGTGTTATTCTAGTACGAACTCTATGATAGATTGAAAGGAAAGAATAGCTTCGTGTTATTTTACTATGGACTCTTGAATAGATCGATCAGAAAGAATAACTTTGAAGTGGTTTCGTACCCTAAAATAATCTCTTCGTTTGTTCTCCGCTATTAGTGACTTTGGAGTGACTCTTTGTTGCATGTTGAGGGATGGTTATATGATCCAATTATGTTATTATTGTTGAGAGAACTTGCACTAGTGAAAGTATGAACCTTAGGCCTTGTTTCCTAGCATTGCAATACCATTTTCGCTCACTTTTATCATTAGTTACCTTGCTGTTTTTATATTTTCAGATTACAAAAACCTATATCTACCATCCATATTGCACTTGTATCACCATCTCTTCGCCGAACTAGTGCACCTATACAATTTACCATTGTATTGGGTGTGTTGGGGACACAAGAGACTCTTTGTTATTTGGTTGCAGGGTTGTTTGAGAGAGACCATCTTCATCCTACGCCTCCCACGGATTGATAAACCTTAGGTCATCCACTTGAGGGAAATTTTCTATTGTCCTACAAACCTCTGCACTTGGAGGCCCAACAACGTCTACAAGAAGAAGGTTGTGTAGTAGACATCAGCGCTCCCCCCCCCCCGGTGCCCACTCTCAGGGCGAACTCGGCACTGGCGGCAAGGAGGGGAGACACACAGACAGGGTTCTCGCAAGGCCCTTCAAGGCCGGCTGGACGCAGCCCCCACTCGTCGAAGGGGGCATCTGCCTCACAAACTCCACCCTGTTCGAGCAACAGTACAAAAGACAACCCTCTTGCGGCAAGTCGACCGACGAAGGGTCGCCCGTCAGGACCTCGAGCATCGTTCGTCGCGCCTCAGGCGGAAGCCCAGACTCATGGAGCCTCATATGATCCTTGCTGCGGGACAAGGCCCACATCGGTCGAGAATGGCGCTGGAGTGGAGCAACGCGGCGTCGGAGGAACTCCTTCATCAGCATGGGCGCGGTCACGCCGAGATCTTTTAGCCTCTTTAACCAGAGCCAGACCAAGGCAAGGCGTGGGTCAGCAAGCCTCTCATGGCCCCAGCCGGAGCTTGGGATGGCGGGCGCCAAAGGGGCGAGAGCAGGGGGCTGAGCACGCCGACATCCACAAACACCCACCATGTCTGAAACCCGCTCGCAGATGGTGGGAGCTCAAAGTCAATCCTCGAGTAGGCCATCGCAACCACAACCTGGAAGCTCAGGCATCCCGAGCATTGCCAAGGATCAGCCAGGTGCAGCGAGAAGAAATGGTGAAGTAGGGCCACAGAAGGGGCAATGCCCACCATGGCCTTGCAGACGAAGGCAAAAACAACAAGAAGAGCGACAGATTTGGGATCTAGGTGCAGCATATGGATTTGATAGTGGGAAAGCACGGTGTTGAAGAAGGTAGAAAAGGGAGGAACCAGGCCAGCCCATAGGGCGTCAATGAATAATTGGACCTTGGTCGCTGCCCTATCAACAGAGGTGCGGGATGCAGGCCAGGCCACCGTATTCCCCCATTCGTTGAAGCCGGTGGCGAGCGCTGGGCGGACCTTGTCCATGGCTTCCTGGTTGAGCACCAACGACCGACCAACGGCAGGTTCAATGCCTAAAGGTGACTCGGCTGAAGACTGGGACTTCTTCTTTCCCTTCTCTGTTCGGCTCGGCGCCATGGCGACGGGGAGGGCCGAGCTCAGGTCGAGTTGGGAGAAGAGGTTGTTGTTTTGGAAGGCGGAAGAATTGGAGAGGTGCGTCGCCAACAATGAGGGAATAACTGTATAGGTCATGGTGGCCGCCTAGCCAGGCGGATATCAAGGCGGCATGGGGAAGCGGAGATGCCCACGTCCCATCAATCGCCACGCGTCAACCGAGGCAGCAGGCTGTTGAGGCATGCGGCACTCCACACTTGCCCCTTGGCTTCGTCTCGAAGCCAAGTCCGAGTGTGCCTTGGGCCCGGGGGCTACTGTCGGCATCCTGGGAACGGGGGTCCCCAGACTTGCCTGCCTGCGGCCCATGGCGTGGTTCCACCAACGGCCGTGTACGACCCACCTTCATCGGCGAACACTCAAGACCCTCGTGAGGGGCCAAGCCTTGCGAGGCGGACGACACAAGACCTCCTCGGGGACGGCCTCACCAGGCTGGCTCGCGAGGGGCGAAGAGATCAAGGCGAGGGGCACCTCGCAAGGTCCCCGTGATGCAAGCCATGACGACCAAGGCCAGGCGGGCACCAGGCGGGCGCTAGTGTGCGTAGCGTACTCGTTTCCTCTTTGGTGCTAAAGGGGCAAGCGCAGGCGAGGAGTCCTGAGGCATCAGGCAAAGGTTTCCATATCGGTGCAACAAGACCAAGACCAGCAGGACGGGAGGACGGAGGGCACCGTGGAGCCCAGGACGGCGTCACCACCAGAGCCTTTGGCAGGCGAAGACCACCTTTTGTCAGGATAACTTGTACTAGTTGTCTCACTTCAAATTTGGCCGTTATGGGATCCCTTCCCGCCTACATATTTGGGGAGAGGACCAAGGCCTCTATAAATAGGACTAGCCACCACCGTAGCCGAGGATTGGCTCATCTTGGATTGGATCCACTCCACCAAGGCCATCTCACCAGCTCATCGCGCTCAAGGACACCTCTCCTCGGGAGGCTGTTCTTCCCTTGTACTTGTTCATCCTCAGCCCAAGAGGCAATCCACCACACCACACTGGAGTAGGGTATTACACCACAACGGTGGCCTGAACCAGTATAAACCCTGGGTCCTTTGTTCTATGAGTTCGACGTGCTGAGCTTTGAGATCATGGTGAGAGCGTGAGCTAGGGGGAGAGAATTCGTGCGCACCCCAGAGTTGGAACCTCAAGGGTTTTGCTGGAACCTGAAATCCGACACTTTATGCTTCATATTATTATCCAATGATGTGTTGCCATCCTATGATGTCTGAGTAGATTTTCGCTGTCCTATCGGTAATTGGTGAATTGCTATGATTGCTTTAATTTGCTTGTGGTTATGTTGTTTTCCTTTGGTGCCCATCATATGAGCGCGCGCGTGGATCACACCATAGGGTTAGTTGTATGTTGATAGGACTATGTATTGGAGGGCAAGAGTGACAGAAGCTTCAACCTAGCATAGAAATTGATGCATACGGGATTGAAGGGGGACCAATATATCTTAATGCTATGGTTGGGTTTTACCTTAATGAACGTTAGTAGTTGCGGATGCTTGCTAATAGTTCCAACCATAACAGCATAGAATTCCATGTCGGGGATGACATGCTAGCAGTGGCCTCTCCCACATAAAACTTGCTATCGGTCTAGTAAAGTAGTCAATTACTTAGGGACAATTTCGCAACTCCTACCACCACTTCTCCACACTCGCTATACTAACTTTATTGCTTCTTTACCTAAAACACGCCCTAGTTTTTATTTACATGCTCTTTATATTCTTGCAAACCTATCCAAAAACACCTACAAAGTACTTCTAGTTTCATACTTGTTCTAGGTAAAGCGAACATCAAGCGTGCCTAGAGTTGTATCGCTGGTCGATAGAACTTGAGGGAATATTTGTTCTACCTTTAGCTCCTCGTTGGGTTCGAGACTCTTACTTATCAAAAGAGGCTACAATTGATCCCCTATACTTGTGGGTTATCAAGACCTTTTTCTGGCGCCATTGCCGGGGATTATAGCATGGGGTGAATATTCTCGTGTGTGCTTGTTTGATGTATCACTAAGTAGTTTTTATTTTGTGCTCTTGTTTTCTATCTTTAGTTATGGGTAGGAAACGCAAAATACACAAACAATTAGTTGTACCTACTACACCAATGGTCGAAGAACCACTCAAAATCTATCACACTCCTGAAGCTTCTAACTTGGATCATCTTCGATCCCTTTGTGCTCGTGCTGAAACACCAACTAGCTTAGTTGAGGGAAAATCTTTAGATGAGCATGCTTGTCATGTGCGACACCGCTTATCTCAAAAAGGGAAACTTTTACTGGATCAAATTCATCGTTTGCAATGCTATGCTTGGAATTTATGTGAAATATATGATTTTACTTGTTGTTCTGAAGACCCTAAGAAACACCTTCCCTACCAATGTGAGTTTAGTCATAATGGAATTGTATCTTCGTATGCTAAGGGTGTTTATAATTACTATGATGTTCAACAAATTGAAGAATTTGTTGCTTTTAAGGGTGCTTATGAAATTGCTTCTTTGATTGGAAATTATGATGCTACTCTTTACAAATCTGAAAATTTTGCCATACTTAAATATTGTTATGATAATGATGCTTATAATGCCTATGCTAAACCATATATTGAGGACTCCTCTATTGTCCAAGAAGAGACTAATATTTTGCAGGAGTCTATGGAAGAAGGAATTGATGAAACTATGGGCTCATTGGATGAAAAATATGATGAGGAGAGCGAAGAACAAAAGGAGGAAGAGCGTATTAGCTACCCATGCCCACCTTCTAATGAGGGTAACTCTTCAACTCATACATTGTTTAATTTCCCTTCGTGCTTACCGAAGGATGAATGCTATGATGATTGTTATGATCTCGTTGATTCTTTTGAAATATCCCTTTTTGATGATGCTTGCTATGCTTGTGGCCAAGATGCCAATATGAATTATGCTTATGGAGATGAACTTGCTATAGCTCCTTATGTTAAACATGAAATTGTTGCTATTCCACTCACGCATGATAGTCCTATTATCTTTTTGAATTCTCCCGACTACACTATATCGGAGAAGTTTGCCCTTATTAAGGATTATATTGATGGGTTGCGTTTTTCTACTACACATGATGATTTTGATAGATATAATATGCATGTGCTTGCTGCTCCTACTTGCAAGTATTATGAGACAGGAACTACATCTCCGCCTCTCCATGTTTCCAATAAGATAAAATTGCAAGAAACTATTTATACTATGCATTGGCCTTTACTATGTGTGCATGAATTATTCTTTTATGACATGCTGATGCATAGGAAGAGAGTTAGAATTCATTGTTGCATGATATATGTTACTTTGTGCTCACTACTAAATCACAAATCATTGTTAATTAAAATTGGCTTTGATATACCTTGGGATTCGGGTGGGTCCATTACTTGAGCACTATATGCCTAGCTTAATGGCTTTAAAGAAAGCACTGCCAGGGAGACAACCCGGAAGTTTTAGAGAGTCATTTATTTCTGTTTTGTGCTTTTATAAAGTTTAAAAATAAAAATAATGTGCCAATATTTGCCATTAGTATGTTTACATTGCTTGTTGGTTTGTGCGGTGCAAAACAGAAACTTTGGCTGTAGTGTGTGATTTTACATTTTTTACTGGAACATCAAACGGTTCTGAAACCTTTTGCAAAGTCTTTCTATACAAATTTATTATTTTTCCTAATTGTTTCATAATTTTTGGAGTAACATAAGTATGTTGAATGTTCATATTACTACAGACTGTCCTGTTTAAGACAGATTCTGTTTTTGATGCATCGTTTGCTTGTTTTGATGAAACTATCGATTTCTATCAATGGATTAAGCCATGGAAAAGTTATATTACAGTAGCTACAACGCAAAAACAAAATATGAATTGGTTTCCAATAGTACTTAGAGTTGTGATTTGCTTTATTATACTAACGGATCTTATCGAGCTTTCTGTTGAGTTTTGTGTGGATGAAGTGTTCGAAGATCGAGGAGGTCTCAATGTGAGGAGAAGGAGAAGAGGCAAGAGCTCAAGCTTGGGGATGCCCAAGGCAATCCAAGTAGATATTCAAGGATACTCAAGCGTCTAAGCTAGGGGATGCCCCGGAAGGCATCCCATCTTTCTTCAACAAGTATCGGTATGTTTTCGGATAAGTTTCGTTCATGCGATATGTGCAAATCTTGGAGCGTCTTTTGCATTTAGTTTTCACTTTTATTTGATGCACCATGCTGGTATTAGATAGTCCATGGTTTATTTAAAGAATTCTCATTGCACTTCACTTATATCTTTTGAGTATGGCTTTATAGAATGCTTCATGTGCTTATATCATTTGAAGTTTGGATTGCCTGTTTCTCTTCACATAGAAAACCGCCATTTGTAGAATGCTCTTTTGCTTCACTTATATTTGTTAGAGTGTGGGTATATATTTTGTAGAAATAATTAAACTCTCTTGCTTCACTTATATCTATTTAGAGAGATGACAGGATTTGGTCATTCACATGGTTAGGTATAAAATCCTACATAAAACTTGTAGATCACTGAATATGATCTGTTTGATTCGTTGCAATAGTTTTGCGATATAAAGGTGGTGATATTAGAGTCATGCTAGTTGAGTAATTGTGAAATTGAGAAATACTTGTGTTGAGGTTTGCAAGTCCCGTAGCATGCACGTATGGTAACCGTTGTGTGAAAAATTTGAAGCATGAGGTGTTTTTTTATTGCCTTATTAGTGGCGATCGGGGACGAGCGATGGTCTTTCCCTACCAATCTATCCCCTAGGAGCATGCACGTAGTGCTTGGTTTTGATGACTTGTAGATTTTTGCAATAAGTATGTGAGTTCTTTATGACTAATGTTGAGTCCATGGATTATACGCACTCTCACCTTTCCATCATTGCTAGCCTCTTCGATACCATGCATTGCCCTTTCTCACCTCGAGAGTTGGTGCAAACTTCGCCGGTGCATCCAAACCCCGTGATATGATACGCTCTATCACACATAAGCCTCCTTATATCTTCCTCAAAACAGCCACCATACCTACCTATTATGGCATTTCCATAGCCATTCCGAGATATATTGCCATGCAACTTCCATCATCATCATATACATGACTTGAGCATTCATTGTCATATTGCTTTGCATGATCGTAAGATAGCTAGCATGATATTTTTCATGGCTTGTTCGTTTTTTGATATCTTTGCTACGCTAGATCATTGCACATCCTGGTAAACCGCCGGAGGCATTCATATAGAGTCATACTTTGTTCTAGACATCGAGTTGTAATATTGAGTTGCAAGTAAATAAAAGTGTGATGATCATCATTATTAGAGCATTGCCCCAGTGAAGAAAGGATGAAGGAGACTATGATTCCCCCACAAGTCGGGATGAGACTCCGGACTTAAAAAAAGAGGCCAAAGAAGCCCACCAAAAAAACAAAAAATGAGAGAAAAATAGAGAAGGGGCAATGCTACTATCCTTTTACCACACTTGTGCTTCAGAGTAGCACCATGTTCTTCATATAGAGAGTCTCTTAAGTTATCACTTTCATATACTAGTGGGAATTTTCTGTTGGAAATATGCCCTAGAGGCAATAATAAAATGGTTATTATTATATTTCCTTGTTCATGATAATTGTCTATTGTTCATGCTATAATTGTGTTATCCGGAAATCGTAATACATGTGTGAATACATAGACCACAACATGTCCCTAGTGAGCCTCTAGTTGACTAGCTCGTTGATCAATAGATGGTCACGGTTTCCTAACCATGTACATATGATGTCACTGATAACGGGATCACATCATTAGGATAATGATGCGATGGACAAGACCCAATCCTAAGCATAGCATAAGATCGTGTAGTTCGTCTGCTAAAGCTTTTCTAATGTCGAGTATCCTTTCCTTAGACCATGAGATTGTGCAACTCCCGGATACCGTAAGGGTACTTTGGGTGTGCCAAACATCACAACGTAACTGGGTGGCTATAAAGGTACACTACGGGTATCCCTGAAAGTATCTGTTGGGTTGGCACGAATCGAGACTGGGATTTGTCACTCCGTATGACGGAGAGATATCTCTGGGCCCACTCGGTAGGACATCATCATAATGAGCTAAATGTGATCAAGCAGTTGTTCACGGGATGATGTGTTATGGGAACGAGTAAAGAGACTTGCCGTAACGAGATTGAACAAGGTATCGGTATACCGACGATCGAATCTCGGGCAAGTATCGTACCAATAGACAAAGGGAATTGTATACGGGATTGATTGAATCCTCGACATCGTGGTTCATCCGATGAGATTATCGTGGAGCATGTGGGAGCCAACATGGGTATCCAGATCACGCTGTTGGTTATTGACCGGAGAGTTGTCTCGGTCATGTCTACGTGTCTCCCGAACCAGTAGGGTCTACACACTTAAGGTTCAGTGACACTAGAGTTGTATAGATATTAGTATGCGGTTAACCGAAAGTTGTTCGGAGTCCCGGATGAGATCCCGGACGTCATGAGGAGTTCCGGAATGGTCCGGAGGTAAAGATTTATATATAGGAAGTCCAGTTTCGACCACTGGGAGAGTTTCAGGGGTCACCGGTATTGTACCGGGACCACCGGGAGGGTCCCGGGGGTCCACCGGGTGGGGCCACCTATCCCGGAGGTCCCTGCTACGCCTTGAGCTTGCGTTGGTTTTCCCCGAAGAGGAAGGGATGATTCAGCAGAGTAGCGTAAGTATTTCCCTCAGTTTTTGAGAACCAAGGTATCAATCCAGTAGGAGGCCACGCTCAAGTCCCTCGTACCTGCACAAAACGATAGCTACTCGCAACCAACGCGGTTAGGGGTTGTCAATCCCTTCACGGTCAATTATGAGAGTGAGATCTGATAGATATAATATTTTTGGTATTTTTGATATAAATATGCAAAGTAAAAAGTAAAAGCAAAGTAAAAAAGCAAAACAAGATTAAAGTGATGGAGATTGATATGATGAGAATAGACCCGAGGGCCATAGGTTTCACTAGTGGCTTCTCTCAAGAGCATAAGTATTCTACGGTGGGTGAACAAATTACTGTTGAGCAATTGACAGAATTGAGCATAGTTATGAGAATATCTAGGCATGATCATGTATATAGGCATCACGTCCGTGACAAGTAGACCGAAACGAGTCTGCATCTACTACTATTACTCCACTCATCGACCGCTATCCAGCATGCATCTAGAGTATTAAATTAAAACAGAGTAATGCCTTAAGCAAGATGACATGATGTAGAGAGATAAATCCATGAAATATGAAATAAACCCCATCTTGTTATCCTCGATGGCGACGATACAATACGTGCCTTGCTGCCCCTTCTGTCACTGGGAAAGGACACCGCAAGATCGAACCCAAAGCTAAGCACTTCTCCCATGGCAAGAACTACCAATCTAGTTGGCCACACCAAACGGATAATTCTAAGAGACTTGTAAAGATAACCAATCATACATAAAAGAATTCAGAGAAGATTCAAATATTATTCATAGATAGACTTGATCATAAACCCACAATTCATCGATCTCAACAAACACACCGCAAAAAGAAGATTACATCGAATAGATCTCCACAAGAGAGGGGGAGAATTTTGTATTGAGATTCAAAGAGAGAGAAGAAGCCATCTAGCTACTAACTATGGACCCGAAGGTCTGAGGTAAACTACTCACACTTCATCGGAGGGGCTAGGATGATGTAGAAGCCCTCCGTCATGACGGCCCTCTTCCGGCGGAGCTCCGGAACAGGCCCCAAGATGGGATCTCGTGGATACAGAAAGTTACAGCAGTGGAATTAGGTTTTTGGCTCCTGTTCTGATCATTTGGGGGTATGTAGGTATATATAGGAGGAAGGATGTAACACCCCGGATATTACTTTCCCAATTTGTACTCCAACTCTTGCCGTTTCCGGCGTTAAGTTATTTTATTTTCTCGGGTTCAGATTTCTGTCTCCGTGTGTTGTTATCATTGTCATGCATCTCATATCATGTCATCATGTGCATTGCATTTGCATATGTGTTCGTCTCTTGCATTCGAGCTTTTTCCCAGTTGTCCGTTTTGCATTCCGGCGCTTCGTTCTCCTCCGGTGGTCATTTCTAGCTTTCTTGCGTGTGTGGGGATTAAACATTTCCGGATTGGACCGAGACTTGCCAAGCGGCCTTGGTTTACTACCGGTAGACCGCCTGTCAAGTTTTGTATCATTTGGACTTCGTTTGATACTCCAACGGTTAACCGAGGGACCGAAAAGGCCTCGTGTGTGTTGCAGCCCAACACCCCTCCATTTTGGCCCAAAACCCACCTAACTCTGCTCCATCATATAGAGCGTTCGATCACGATCACGTGGCCGAAAACCGCACCCCATTTGGACTCTCCTAGCTCCCTCTACCTATAAAATAGCATCTCCCTCGAAATTTCCGGATCAAATCCATCCTAGACCTAGATCCCCCTCCTCTCCGCGCGGCCGGACGTGTCCACCCGCCGCCGGACGAAAAATCCCACCACCACCGCCGCCACGTGGCAGCCTCCCATTCGCCCGCGCCCGGTCCCCAGATCCCCGCGCCGCCCGGGCCCGGGAAGCCCGCAGCCGGCCCCCGAGGCCCATCCATCCGCCGCCCGCGCCTCACTGCTCCCCGCCGAGCTCCGCCGCCTCTGCCGCGCCGCCGCCCGGCCGAACCGCGCCGCATCGCCGCGCCATCGCCGCCGCATCTCCGCGCCATCCCCGCCGCCTCGCCCACCCAGCCGCGCTGCCTCGCCCACCGCCTCCGCCGTCGCGCCCCTCGTCGCCCCTCAGGCCCCGCGCCCCGGCCGCCACTCCGGCGAGCCCCGGGCCGGCCTCCTCCTTCCTCCGGCGAGCTCCGGCGTACAGGAACTCCGGTGAGCCCGGATCCAACCTCGGTTCGTGTGCCGGGTCTAACCCTAGATCCGGAGGTGTTTTTTATTCTTCTAAGTCCCGAAATTTTCAGTTGAAGTGCTCATGTTCGTAGCTTGATTCCATTGCATCATTTTCATTTGAGCTCATCTTGATACCCGAAATGCTGTTAGAAGAGGGCTACTTGAGATAATTGTTAGATCTGCTACTCTGTTTAGGTTTTTGTCATTTTTGCCATGATTAATGTGTGCATG
The DNA here is from genome assembly GCF_056163025.1 of Triticum urartu. Taxonomy (NCBI): domain Eukaryota; kingdom Viridiplantae; phylum Streptophyta; class Magnoliopsida; order Poales; family Poaceae; genus Triticum; species Triticum urartu. Next base: position 553,131,326 of record NC_141879.1, on the reverse strand, counting down.
ATATGCCCTGATGCTCTACATGTGTTTTGTTAAGGGTTTTGTCATCTTTCCATCGGTGCAACCCATGTATTTTTGTGATGTGTGTGGTGACTTGTGCAAGCTTGCAAAGTGGTACACTTGCTAATTCTGTTTTCAGGGACTTAGTAATTCCACTAAGTCCTGGAGCTGTTTATCTCATGATGCCATATGTTCATGTTGTTTCCTAGTGATCCGTGCCTATTTTGAGAATCATCAGTAAGGATGTTTTGTTAATATTGTAGTGCTCTATCCATCCATGTCTTTGTTTGCAATTATGGAGCACCCTAGCTTGAGTCAATCGAGCTCTACTTTTGCTACTTTGTGAATCTGGGCAGATTGTCAACTTGTTTGCAATTTTGCCGATGATGTTGTAGTTGATACGTGCATGCTATGTTATTGTTCTTGCCATGTCTAGCTTGCATTTTGTGCCTTATTGATGTATGTATGCTTGTCTTGCCATGACTTGCTCTGTAGTGAGTGCATCGAGCTCGTAAGCATGCCTACTTGAGTTATATTTCAGCATGTGTCAGTTTTCTCTAAGTCTGAAAACTGATTATGTTTTTGCTATGTTCACGTGCTTGCAATTGTATTTTCTGATCCCTTTTGGTTCAAGGTCACTAAGGGACTTTTGTTAAGATCTTTGAGTAGCTCCATGCCATGCTTTACTTTGCCATGTTCAGGTCATGTAACATGTAGTTTTGTGGCTCCGAAGAGTGCTACCTGATCTGAAATTCCAAACAAGTGTTGATTTCACTAAGTCTGAGATCTGTTTGTCATATGTATTTTTGCCATGCTTGTTTGAACCTGTTAATGGATGAATTGGCCATAGCTCAGTGCTAGAATTTTGTTAAGTATCTTGTATGCATCCCTGCCATGTATTTTGTTGTCATGTTTGGGTGCTGTAGCATGTTCATCTCATTGCATTTAGATGGCTACTTGCTGTAAATCGCAGACCGGTGTCATTTTTGAATCGCTTGCCATTTCCAAACCGTAACTCCGATTCCGGCGTTCTTTATATCGTTTTCAAGCGATTTCATCTCATATTTCCAGTGGCACACTTGGATTTACATGTTGAGGCCAGGTTCATGCATTTCCTGTCATATCTTGCATTTTGCATCCCGCATCGCATCCCGCATAGCATATCATATTTGCATTGTGTTGTTTGAGTTTGCACGTGGTTGATTGTATCCTTGTTGCTTGTTTGTCTTGTTTGGGTAGAGCTGGGAGACAAGTTCACTAATGAGGATCCCATTGAGTTTGCTTTCGAGGATCCAGTCAACTCTGACAACTGTGCAGGCAAGATGATCATACCCTCGAAATCACTACTATCTTTGCTATGTTAGTTTGCTCACTCTTTTGCTATGCCAATGCTATGATGCCTACCACTTGCTTTCAAGCCTCCCAAATTGCCATGTCAAACCTCTAACCCACCATGTCCTAGAAAACCGTTGATTGGCTATGTTACCGCTTTGCTCAGCCCCTCTTATAGCGTTGCTAGTTGCAGGTGAAGATTGAAGGCCGTTCCTCGTTGGAACATTTATTTACTTGTTGGGATATCATTATATTGCTATGTTATCTTAATGCATCTATATACATAGTAAAGGGTGGAATGCTCGGCCTCTCGCCTAGTGTTTTGTTCCACTCTTGCCGCCCTAGTTTCCGTCATATCGGTGTTATGTTCCCGGATTTTGCGTTCCTTACGCGGTTGGGTTATAATGGGAACCCCTTGATATTTCGCCTTGATTAAAGCTTTTCCAGCAATGCCCAACCTTGGTTTTACCATTCGCCACCTAGCCTCTTTTTCCCTTGGGTTTCCGGAGCCCGAGGGTCATCTTATTTAACCCCCCCCCCCCCCCCCGGGCCAGTGCCCCTCTGAGTGTTGGTCCAAACCGAGTAGACTGCGGGGCCACCTCGGGGCAACTTGAGGGTTGGTTTTACTCGTAGGATGTCTCATCTGAGTGTGCACTGAGAACGAGATATGTGCAGCTCCTATCGGGATTTGTCGACACATTCGGGTGGTGTTGCTGGTCTTGTTTTAACCTGTCGAAGTGTCTTGAGTAACCGAGATACCGAGTCTGATCGGAACATCTTGGGAGGAGGTCTATTCCTTCGTTGACCATGAGAGCTTTTCATGGGATAAGTTGGGACTCCCCTGCAGGGATTGAACTTTCGAAAGCCGTGCCCGCGGTTATGGGCAGATGGGAATTTGTTAATGTCCGGTTGTAGATAACTTGAACCTTAATTAATTAAAATGAATCAACTGAGTGTGTTACCGTGATGGCCTCTTCTCAGCGGAGTCCGGGAAGTGGACACGGTGTTGGAGTAATGTTTGCGCAGGTTGCTCTCTAGTTTCACGCTCGTGCTTTGCCTCCTCTTCTCGCCCTCTTTTGCGAATAAGTTAGCCACCATATTTTGCTAGTCGCTTGCTGCAGCTCCACATATATTTGTACCTTGCCTTACCTATAAGCTTAAATAGTCTTGATCGCGAGGGTGCGAGATTGCTGAGTCCCTGTGGCTCACAGATTACTATTACACCAGATGTAGGGCCTGATGATTCCGCTCCAGGAGACGCGTTTGAGCTCAAGTGGGAGTTCGACGAAGACTCTCAACGTTACTATGTTTCCTTTCCCGATGATCAGTAGTGGTGCCCAGTTGGGGGTGATTGGGACCGTGTCGCATGTTGGGTTATCTTTTATTTTGGCGCCGTAGTCAGGCCATGAGTGTTTGGATGATGTAATGGTATTTATGTACTTGATTGACGTGGCGAGTGTAAGCCAACTATGTTATCTCCCCCTTACGATTTATATTACATGGGATGTTGTGAAGATTGCCTAACTTGCGACATATGCCTTCAATGCGATTATGTCTCTAAGTCGTGCCTCGGCACGTGGGAGCTATAGTCGCATCGAGGGTGTTACAAAGGAGTACGTCGGTGGAGCACCGAGGGGCCCATGAGGCAGGGGGGCGCCCCCCACCCTCGTGACCTCCTCTTTGACTCCCTGGAGTAGGGTCCAAGTCTCCTGGATCACGTTCGGTGAGAAAATCACGTTCCCGAAGATTTTATTCCATTTGGACTCCGTTTGATATTCTGTTTCTCCGAAACACTGAAATAGGCAAAAAACAGCAATTCTGGGCTGGGCCTCCGGTTAATAGGTTAGTCCCAAAAATAATATAGAAGTGGAAAATAAAGCCCAATATAGTCCAAAACAGTAGGTAATATAGCATGGAGCAATAAAAAATTATAGATACGTTGGAGATGTATCAGGCCCCATGGGCTGAAGTGGCGTGGGAACCAGCCCCTGGTAGTCTGGTGCGCACCACCCAAGGGCCCAAGGCGCCTAGGGTTGGAAACCCTAGGGGGGCGTTGTTCCTCGAGGGGGCATGCGCCCCCCTGGTTGGAAACCCTAAGGGGGTTCGTTGCCCCCCGAGGGGCCGCTGCCTCCCCTCTAGATGGGATCTCCAAGGGGGCATGCGCCCCCCTAGCCCCTATATATAGTGGAGGGGAGGGAGGGCAGCCGCACCCTAAGCCCTGGCGCCTCCCTCTTCCTCCCGTGACACCTCTTCCTCCTCCAGTAGTGCTTGGCGCAGCCCTGCTGGAATCCCACTTCTTCCACCACCACGCCGTCGTGCTGCTGGATCTCCATCAACTTCTCCTACCCCCTTGCTGGATCAAGAAGGAGGAGACGTCTCCGCTCCATACGTGTGTTGGACGCGGAGGTGCCGTCCGTTCAGCGCTAGGATCATCGGTGATTTGGATCACGACGAGTACGACTCCATCAACCCCGTTCTCTTGAACGCTTCTGTTCGCGATCTACAAGGGTATGTAGATGCACTCCTCTCTCTCTGGTTGCTAGATGACTCCACAGATTGATCTTGGTGATGCGTAGAAAATTTTAAATTTCTGCTACGATCCCCAACAGTGGCATCATGAGCTAGGTCTATGTGTAGTTTCTATGCACGAGTAGAACACGAGTTGTTGTGGGCGTCGATTTTTTCAATTTACTTGTTGTTACTAGTCTTATCTTGATTCAGCGGCATCGTGGATGAAGCGGCCTGGACCGACCTTACACGTACACTTACGTGAGACAGGTTCCACCGACTGACATGCACTAGTTGCATAAGGTGGCTAGCGGGTGTATGTCTCTCCCACTTTAGTCGGATCGGATTCGATGAAAAGGGTCTTTTTGAAGGGTAAATACAAATTGGCATATCACGTTGTGGTTTTGGCATAGGTAAGAAACGTTCTTGCTAGAAACCTATAGCAGCCACGTAAAAATTTGCAACAACAATTAGAGGACGTCTAACTTGTTCTTGCAGCATATGCCATGTGATGTGATATGGCCAAAAGGATGTGATGAATGATATATGTGATGTATGAGATTGATCATGTTCTTGTAATAGGAATCATGACTTGCATGTCGATGAGTATGACAACCGGCAGGAGCCATAGGAGTTGTCTTAATTTTTTGTATGACCTGCGTGTCAATGAAAACGCCATGTAATTACTTTACTTTATTGCTAACCCTTAGCTATAGTAGTAGAAGTAATAGTTGGCGAGACAACTTCATGAAGACACGATGATGGAGATCATGGTGTCATGCCGGTGACAATGATGATCATGGAGCCCCGAAGATGGAGATCAAAAGGAGAAAAATGATATTGGCCATATCATGTCATTATTTGATTGCATGTGATGTTTATCATGTTTTTACATCTTATTTGCTTAGAACGATGGTAGCATAAATAAGATGACCCCTCATTAAAATATCAAGAATTGTGTTCCCCCTAACCGTGCACTGTTGCTAAGGTCCGTTGTTCCGAAGCACCACGTGATGATCGGGTGTGATAGGTTCTAACGTTCGCATACAATGGGTGTAAGCCAGATTTACACACGCAATACACTTAGGTTGACTTGACGAGCCTAGCATGTACAGACATGGCCTCGAAACACGGAAGACCGAAAGGTCGAACATGAGTCGTACAGAAGATATGATCAACATGAAGATGTTCACCGATGATGACTAGTCCGTCTCACGTGATGATCGGACACGGCCTAGTTGACTCGGATCATGTATCACTTAGAGGACTAGAGGGATGTTTATCTGAGTGGGAGTTCATTAAATAATTTGATTAGATGAACTTAATTATCATGAACATAGTCTAAAACTTTGCAATATGTCTTGTAGATTAAATGGCCCACGCTAATGATGCCCTCAACTTCAACGCGTTCCTAGAGAAAACCAAGATGAAAGATGATGGTAGCAACTACACGGACTGAGTCTGTAACCTGAGGATTATCCTCATAGCTACCAAGAAAGCATATGTCCTTGAAGCACCGCTAGATGATGCACCTGTTTTCCCAGCAACTCAAGACGTTATGAACGTCTGGCAGTCACGTAGTGATGACTACTCCCTGGTTTAGTGTGGCATGCTTTACAGCTTAGAACCGGGGCTCCAAAAGCGTATTGAGCAGCACGGAGCATATGAGATGTTCCAAGAGCTGAAAATGGTTTTCCAAGATCATGCCTGGGTCGAGAGATATGAAGTCTCCGACAAGTTCTACAGTTGTAAGATGGAGGAGAATAGTTCTGTCAGCGAGCACATACTCAAAATGTCTGGGTTGCACAACCGCTTATCTCAGCTGGGAGTTAATCTCCCGGATGATGCGGTCATTGACAGAATCCTTCAGTCGCTCCCACCTAGCTACAAGAGCTTTGTGATGAACTTCAATATGCAGGGGATGGAAAAGACCATTCCTGAGGTATATTCAATGCTGAAATCAGCGGAGGTGGAGATCAAAAATGAACATCAAGTGTTGATGGTGAATAAAACCACTAAGTTCAAGAAAGGCAAGGTAAGAAGAACTTCAAGAAGGACGGCAAGGGAGTTGCCATGCCCGGTAAGCCAGTTGCCGGGAAGAAGCCAAAGCATGGACCCAAGCCTGAGACTGAGTGCTTTTATTGCAAGGGAAACTGTCACTGGAAGCGGAACTGCCCCAAGTACTTAGAGGATAAGAAGGCCGGCAATACCAAAGGTATATGTGATATACATGTTATTGATGTGTACCTAACCCGCGCTCATAGTAGCTCCTGGGTATTTGATACCGGTGCAGTTGCTCATATTTGTAACTCAAAACAGGAGTTGCGGAATAAGCAGAGACTGGCGAAGGACGAGGTGACGATGCGTGTTGGGAATGGTTCCAAGGTCGATGTGATCGCCGTTGGCACGCTACCTCTACATTTACCTATGGTATTAGTTTTAAACCTCAATAATTATTATTTAGTACTAGCTTTGAGCATGAACATTGTATCTGGATCTCTTTTAATGCAAGATGGCTACTCATTTAAATCTGAGAATAATGGTTGTTCTATTTATATGAGAGACATGTTTTATGGTCATGCCCCGCTAGTTAATGGTTTATTCTTATTTAATCTCGAGCGTGATGTTACACATATTCATAGTGTGAATGCCAAAAGATGTAAGGTTGATAATGATAGTCCCACATACTTGTGGCACTGCCGCCTTGGTCACATTGGTGTCAAACGCATGAAGAAACTCCATGCAGATGGACTTCTGGAGTCTCTTGATTATGAATCATTTGACACGTGCGAACCATGCCTCATGGGCAAAATGACCAAGACTCCGTTCTCCGGAACAATGGAGCGAGCAACCAACTTATTGGAAATCATACATACTGATGTGTGCGGTCCAATGAGTGTTGAGGCTCGTGGTGGTTATCGTTATGTCCTCACCATCACTGATGACTTAAGTAGATATAGGTATGTCTACTTGATGAAACACAAGTCTGAGACCTTTGAAAAGTTCAAGGAATTTCAGAGTGAGGTTGAGAATCAATGTGACAGGAAAATAAAGTTCTTACGATCAGATCGTGGAGGGGAATATTTGAGTCACGAATTTGGCACGCACTTAAGGAAATGTGGAATTGTTTCACAACTCACGCCACCTAGAACACCTCAGTGTAATGGTGTGTCCGAACGTCGTAATCGCACTCTATTGGATATGGTGTGATCTATGATGTCTATGACTAATATACCGCTATCATTTTGGAGTTATGCTATAGAGACTGCCGCATTCACTTTAAATAGGGCTTCGTCAAAATCCGTTGAGACGACACCGTATGAATTGTGGTTTGGGAATAAACCTAAGCTATCATTTCTGAAAGTTTGGGGATGCGATGCTTATGTCAAGAAACTTCAACCTGAAAAGCTCAAACCCAAATCAGAAAAATGCGTCTTCATAGGATACCCTAAGGAAACTATTGGGTATACCTTCTACCTCAGATCCGAAGGCAAGATCTTTGTTGCCAAGAATGGATCCTTTCTAGAGAAAGAGTTTCTCTCGAAAGAAGTAAGTGGGATGAAAGTAGAACTTGATGAAGTATTGCCTCTTGAACCAGAGAGTAGCGCAGCTAAGAAAATGTTTCTGTGGTGCCTGCACTGACTAGAGAGGAAGTTAATGATGATGATCATGAAACTTCAGATCAAGTTGCTACTGAACTTTGTAGGTCCACAAGGACACGTTCCGCACCAGAGTGGTACGGCAACCTTGTCCTGGGAATCATGTTGTTAGACAATAGTGAACCTTCGAACTATGAAGAAGCGATGGCGGGCCCGGATTCCGACAAATGGCTTGAAGCCATGAAATCCGAGATAGGATCCATGTATGAAAACGAAGTATGGACTTTGACTGACTTGCTCGATGATCGGCGAGCCATAGAAAATAAATGGATCTTTAAGAAGAAGACAGACGGGATGGTAATGTAACCATCTATAAGGCTCGACTTGTCGCTAGGGGTATCGACAAGTTCAAGGGGTTGACTACGATGAGACCTTATCACCCGTAGCGAAGCTAAAGTCTGTCCGAATCATGTTAGCAATTGCCGCATTCTATGAGTATGAGATATGGCAAATGGACGCCAAAACGGCATTCCTTAATGGTTTCCTTAAGGAAGAATTGTATATGATGCAGTCAGAAGGTTTTGTCGATCCTAAGAACGCTGACAAGGTATGCAAGCTCCAACGCTCGATCTATGGGTTGGTGCAAGCATCTCGGAGTTGGAACATTCATTTTGATGAGATGATCAAAGCGTTTGGGTTTACGCGGATTTATGGAGAAGCATGTGTTTACAAGAAAGTGAGTGGGAGCTCTGCAGCATTTCTCATATTATATGTGGATGACATACTATTGATGGGAAATGATATAGAACTCTTGGAAAGCATAAAGGCCTACTTGAATAAGTGTTTTTCAATGAAGGACCTTGGAGAAGCTGCTTACATATTAGGCATCAAGAACTATACAGATAGATCGAGACGCCTCATTGGTCTTTCACAAAGCACGTACCTTGACAAGATATTGAAGAAGTTCAATATGGATCAGTCCAAGAAGGGGTTCTTGCCTGTATTGCAAGGTGTGAGATTGAGCACGTCTCAATGCCCGACCACGGCAGAAGATAGAGAAAAGATGAGTGTCATCCCCTATGCCTCGGCCATAGGGTCTATTATGTATGCCATGCTGTGTACCGGACTTGATGTAAACCTTGTCGTAAGTTTGTGAAGGAAATATGCCCTAGAGGCAATAATAAAGTTATTATTTATTTCCTTATAATCATGATAAAGGTTTATTATTCATGCTAGAATTGTATTAATCGGAAACATAATACATGTGTGAATACATAGACAAACAAAGTGTCACTAGTATGCCTCTACTTGACTAGCTCGTTAATCAAAGATGGTTATGTTTCCTAACCATGAACAATGAGTTGTTATTTGATTAACGGGATCACATCATTAAGAGAATGATCTGATTGACATGACCCATTCCATTAGCTTAGCACCCAATCATTTAGTATGTTGCTATTGCTTTCTTCATGACTTATACATGTTCCTGTAACTATGAGATTATGCAACTCCCGTTTGCCGGAGGAACACTTTGGGTGCTACCAAACGTCACAACGTAACTGGGTGATTATAAAGGAGCATTACAGGTGTCTCCAAAGGTAGATGTTGGGTTGGCGTATTTCGAGATTAGGATTTGTCACTCCGATTGTCGGAGAGGTATCTCTGGGCCCTCTCGGTAATGCACATCACATAAGCCTTGCAAGCATTGCAGCTAATGAGTTAGTTGCGGGATGATGTATTACAGAACGAGTAAAGAGACTTGCCGGTAACGAGATTGAACTAGGTATTGGATACCGACGATCGAATCTCGGGCAAGTAACATACCGATGACAAAGGGAACAAGGTATGTTGTTATGCGGTCTGACCGATAAAGATCTTCGTAGAATATGTAGGAGCCAATATGGGCATCCAGGTCCCGCTATTGGTTATTGACCGGAGACGTGTCTCGGTCATGTCTACATTGTTCTCGAACCCGTAGGGTCCGCACGCATAAGGTTACGATGACAGTTATATTATGAGTTTATGCATTTTGATGTACCGAAGGTTGCTCGGAGTCCCGGATGAGATCACGGACATGACGAGGAGTCTCGAAATGGTCGAGACATAAAGATTGATATATTGGAAGCCTATGTTTGGATATCGGAAGTGTTCCGGGTGAAATCAGGATTTTACCGGAGTACCGGGAAGGTTACCGGAACCCCCCGGGAGCTAAATGGGCCATGATGGGCCTTAGTGGAAAAGAGAAGAGGCAGCCCTACATGGGCTGCGCGCCTCCCCCTTCCCCTAGTCCTATTAGGACTAGGAGAGGTGGCCGGCCCCCTCTCTCTCTTTTCCCCCTCCGCGAATCCTATTCCAACTAGGATTGGGGGGGGGGAATCCTACTCCCAGAGAGAGTAGGACTCTCCTGGCGCGCCACACCTTGGCCGGCCAGCCTCCCCCCTCTAGTCCTTTATATACTGAGGCAGAGGCACCCTACAACACACAGGTTGATCCACGTGATCTATTCCTTAGCCGTGTGCGGTGCCCCCAGCCACCATAGTCCTCGATAATACTGTAGCGGAGTTTAGGCGAAGCCCTGCTGCTGTAGTACATCAAGATCGTCACCACGCCGTCGTGCTGACGGAACTCTTCCCCGACACTTTGCTGGATCGGAGTCCGGGGATCGTCATCGAGCTGAACGTGTGCTCGAACTCGGAGGTGCCGTAGTTTCGGTGCTTGATCGGTTGGATCGTGAAGACATACGACTACTTCCTCTACGTTGTGTCAACGCTTCCGCAGTCGGTCTGCGTGGGTACATAGACAACACTCTCCCCTCTCGTTGCTATGCATCACATGATCTTGCGTGTGCGTAGGAAATTTTTTGAAATTACTACGAAACCCAACAGTGGCATCCGAGCCTAGGTTATTTATGTTGATGTTATATGCACGAGTAGAACACAAGTGAGTTATGGGCGATATAAGTCATACTGCCTACCAGCATGTCATACTTTGGTTCGGCGGCATTGTTGGACGAGACGACCCGGACCAACATTACGCGTACGCTTACGCGAGACCAGTTCCCCCGACGTGCTTTGCACATAGGTGGCTTGCGGGCGACTGTCTCTCCAACTTTAGTTGAACCAAGTATGGCTACGCCCGGTCCTTGCGAAGGTTAAAACGGAGTCTATTTGACAAACTATCATTGTGGTTTTGATGCGTAGGTGAGATTGGTTCTTGCTTAAGCCCATAGCAGCCACGTAAAACTTGCAACAACAAAGTAGAAGACGTCTAACTTGTTTTTGCAGGGCATGTTGTGATGTGATATGGTCAAGACATGATGCTGAATTTTATTGTATGAGATGATCATGTTTTGTAACCGAGTTATCGACAACTGGCAGGAGCCTTATGGTTATCGTTTTATTGTATGCAATGAAATCGCGATGTAATGCTTTACTTTATTACTAAGCGGTAGTGATAGTCGTGGAAGCTTGGCGAGACGACAACGATGCTACGATGGAGATCAAGGTGTCACGCCGGTGACGATGGTGATCACGACGGTGCTTCGGAGATGGAGATCACAAGCATGAGATGATGATGGCCATATCATATCACTTATATTGATTGCATGTGATGTTTATCCTTTTATGCATCTTATCTTGCTTTGATTGACGGTAGCATTATAAGATGATCTCTCACTAAATTATCAAGAAGTGTTCTCCCTGAGTATGCACCGTTGCGAAAGTTCTTCGTGCTGAGACACCACGTGATGATCGGGTGTGATAGGTTCTACGTTCAAATACAACGGGTGCAAAACAATTGCACACGCGGAATACTCAGGTTATACTTGACGAGCCAAGCATATACAGATATGGCCTCGGAACACGGAGACCGAAAGGTCGAGCGTGAATCATATAGTAGATATGATCAACATAATGATGTTCACCATTGAAAACTACTCCATCTCACGTGATGATCGGTTATGGTTTAAGTTGATTTGGATCACGTAATCACTTAGAGGATTAGAGGGATGTATATCTAAGTGGGAGTTCTTTAATTAATTTGATTAACTGAACTTAAATTTATCATGAAACTTAGTACCTGATTAGTATCTTGCTTGTTTATGTTTGATTGTAGATAGATGGCTTGTGCTGTTGTTCTGTTGAATTTTAATGCGTTCCTTGAGAAAGCAAAGTTGAAAGATGATGGTAGCAATTACACGGACTGGGTCCGTAACTTGAGGATTATCCTCATTGCTGCATAGAAGAATTACGTCCTGGAAGCACCGCTGGGTGCCAGGCCTGCTGTAGGTGCAACGCCGGATGTTATGAACGTCTGGCAGAGCAAAGCTGATGACTACTCGATAGTTCAGTGTGCCATGCTTTACGGCTTAGAATCGGGACTTCAACGACGTTTTGAACGTCATGGAGCATATGAGATGTTCCAGGAGTTGAAGTTAATATTTCAAGCAAATGCCCGGATTGAGAGATATGAAGTCTCCAATAAGTTCTATAGCTGCAAGATGGAGGAGAACAGTTCTGTCAGTGAGCATATACTCAAAATGTCTGGGTATAATAATCACTTGATTCAATTGGGAGTTAATCTTCCAGATGATAGCGTCATTGACAGAATTCTTCAATCACTGCCACCAAGCTACAAGAGCTTCGTGATGAACTATAATATGCAAGGGATGAACAAGACTATTCCCGAGCTCTTCGCGATGCTGAAAGCTGCGGAGGTAGAAATCAAGAAGGAGCATCAAGTGTTGATGGTTAACAAGACCACTAGTTTCAAGAAAAAGGGCAAAGGGAAGAAGAAGGGGAACTTCAAAAAGAACAGCAAGCAAGTTGCTACTCAAGAGAAGAAACCCAAGCCTGGACCTAAGCCTGAAACTGAGTGCTTCTATTGCAAGCAGACTGGTCACTGGAAGCGGAACTGCCCCAAGTATTTGGCGGATAAGAAGGATGGCAAGGTGAACAAAGGTATATGTGATATACATGTTATTGATGTGTACCTTAATAATGCTCGAAGTAGCACCTGGGTATTTGATACTGGTTCTGTTGCTAATATTTGCAACTCGAAACAGGGACTACGGATTAAGCGAAGATTGGTTAAGGACGAGGTGACGATGCGCGTGGGAAACGTTTCCAAAGTCGATGTGATCGCAGTCGGCACGCTACCTCCACATCTACCTTCGGGATTAGTATTAGACCTAAATAATTGTTATTTGGTGCCAGTGTTAAGCATGAACATTATATCTGGATCTTGTTTGATGCGAGACGGTTATTCATTTAAATCAGAGAATAATGGTTGTTCTATTTATATGAGTAATATCTTTTATGGTCATGCACCCTTGAAGAGTGGTCTATTCTTGTTGAATCTCGATAGTAGTAACACACATATTCATAATGTTGAAGCCAAAAGATGCAGAGTTGATAATGAGAGTGCAACTTATTTGTGGCACTGCCGTTTAGGTCATATCGGTGTAAAGCGCATGAAGAAACTCCATTCTGATGGACTTTTGGAACCACTTGATTATGAATCACTTGGTACTTGCGAACCGTGCCTCATGGGCAAGATGACCAAAACACCGTTCTCCGGTACTATGGAGAGAGCAACAATTTGTTGGAAATCATACATACAGATGTATGTGGTCCGATGAATATTGAGGCTCGTGGGGGATATCGTTATTTTCTCACCTTCACAGATGATTTAAGCAGATATGGGTATATCTACTTAATGAAACATAAGTCTGAAACATTTGAAAAGTTCAAGGAATTTCAGAGTGAAGTTGAAAATCATCGTAACAAGAAAATAAAGTTTCTACGATCTGATCATGGAGGAGAATATTTGAGTTACGAGTTTGGTGTACATTTGAAAAATTGTGGAATAGTTTCGCAACTCACGCCACCCGGAACACCACAGCGTAATGGTGTGTCCGAACGTCGTAATCGTACTTTACTAGATATGGTGCGATCTATGATGTCTCTTACTGATTTACCGCTATCGTTTTGGGGATACGCTCTAGAGACGGCCGCATTCACGTTAAATAGGGCACCATCAAAATCCGTTGAGACGACGCCTTATGAACTGTGGTTTGGCAAGAAACCAAAGTTGTCGTTTCTAAAAGTTTGGGGCTGCAATGCTTATGTGAAAAAGCTTCAACCTGATAAGCTCGAACCCAAATCGGAAAAATGTGTCTTCATAGGATATCCAAAGGAAACTATTGGATACACCTTCTATCACAGATCCGAATGCAAGACATTTGTTGCTAAATTCGGGAACTTTCTAGAAAAAGAGTTGCTCTCGAAAGAAGTGAGTGGGAGGAAAGTAGAACTTGACGAGGTAACTGTACCTGCTCCCTTATTGGAAAGTAGTACATCACAGAAAACTGTTTCAGTGACACCTACACCAGTTAGTGAGGAAGCTAATGATAATGATCATGAAACTTCAGATCAAGATACTACTGAACCTCGTAGATCAACCAGAGTAAGATCCGCACCAGAGTGGTACGGTAATCCTGTTCTGGAAGTCATGCTACTAGATCATGATGAACCTACGAACTATGAAGAAGCGATGGTGAGCCCAGATTCCGCAAAATGTCTTGAAGACATGAAATCTGAGATGGGATCCATGTATGAGAACAAAGTATGGACTTTGGTTGACTTGCCCGATGATCGGCAAGCAATTGAGAATAAATGGATCTTCAAGAAGAAGACTGACGCTGACGGTAATGTTACTGTCTACAAAGCTTGACTTGTCGCAAAAGGTTTTCGCCAAGTTCAAGGGGTTGACTACGATGAAACCTTCTCACCCGTAGCGATGCTTAAGTCTGTCTGAATCATGTTAGCAATTGCCGCATTTTATGATTATGAAATTTGGCAGATGGATGTCAAAACTGCATTCCTGAATGGATTTCTGGAAGAAGAGTTGCATATGATGCAACCAGAAGGTTTTGTCGATCCAAAGGGAGCTAACAAAGTGTGCAAGCTCCAGCGATCCATTTATGGACTGGTGCAAGCCTCTCGGAGTTGGAATAAACGCTTTGATAGTGTGATCAAAGCATTTGGTTTTATACAGACTTTCGGAGAAGCCTGTATTTACAAGAAAGTGAGTGGGAGCTCTGTAGCATTTCTGATATTATATGCGGATGACATATTACTGATTGGAAATGACATAGAATTTCTGGATAGCATAAGGGGATACTTGAATAAGAGTTTTTCAATGAAAGACCTCGGTGAAGCTGCGGGCAAGTAACATACCGATGACAGAGGGAACAACGTATGTTGTTATGCGGTCTGACCGATAAAGATCTTCGTAGAATATGTAGGAGCCAATATGGGCATCCAGGTCCCGCTATTGGTTATTGACCGGAGACGTGTCTCGGTCATGTCTACATTGTTCTCGAACCCGTAGGGTCCGCACGCTTAAGGTTACGATGACAGTTATATTATGAGTTTATGCATTTTGATGTACTGAAGGTTGTTCGGAGTCCCGGATAAGATCATGGACATGACGAGGAGTCTCGAAATGGTCGAGACATAAAGATTGATATATTGGAAGCCTATGTTTGGATATCGGAAGTGTTCCGGGTGAAATCGGGATTTTACCGGAGTACCGAGAAGGTTACCGGAACCCCCCGGGAGCTAAATGGGCCATGATGGGCCTTAGTGGAAAAGAGAAGAGGCAGCCCTACATGGGCTGCGCGCCTCCCCCTTCCCCTAGTCCTATTAGGACTAGGAGAGGTGGTCGGCCCCCTCTCTCTCTCTTTTCCCCCTCCGCGAATCCTATTCCAACTAGGATTGGGGGGGGGGGGAATCCTACTCCCAGAGGGAGTAGGACTCTCCTAGCGCGCCACACCTTGGCCGGCCAGCCTCCCCCCCTCTAGTCCTTTATATACTGAGGCAGAGGCACCCTAGAACACACAAGTTGATCCACATGATCTATTCCTTAGCCGTGTGCGGTGCCCCCAGCCACCATAGTGCTCGATAATACTGTAGCGGAGTTTAGGCGAAGCCCTGCTGCTATAGTACATCAAGATCATCACCACGCCGTCGTGCTAACGGAACTCTTCCCCAACACTTTGCTGGATCGGAGTCCGGGGATCGTCATCGAGCTGAACGTGTGCTCGAACTCGGAGGTGCCGTAGTTTCGGTGCTTGATCGGTTGGATCATGAAGACATACGACTACTTCCTCTACGTTGTGTCAACGCTTCCGCAGTCGGTCTGCGTGGGTACGTAGACAACACTCTCCCCTCTCGTTGCTATGCATCACATGATCTTGCGTGTGCGTAGGAAATTTTTTGAAATTACTACGAAACCCAACAGTTTGGTGGGAAGGTACCAAAGTAATCCCGACATGGAACACTGGACAGCGGTCAAGAATATCCTGAAGTACCTGAAAAGGACTAAGGATATGTTTCTCGTTTATGGAGGTGACGAAGAGCTAGTCGTAAAGGGTTACGTTGATGCTAGCTTCGACACAGATCTGGATGACTCCAAGTCACAAACCGGATACGTGTATATTTTTAATGGTGGGGCAGTCAGCTGGTGCAGTTGCAAGCAAAGCGTCGTGGCGAGATCTACATGTGAAGCGGAGTACATGGCAGCCTCGGAGGCAGCACATGAAGTAATCTGGATGAAGGAGTTCATTACCGACCTAGGAGTTATTCCCAATGCGTCGAGCCTGATGACTCTCTTCTGTGACAACACTGGAGCTATTGCCCTTGCCAAGGAGCCCAAGTTTCACAAGAAGACCTGGCATATCAAGCGTCGCTTCAACTCCATTCGTGAAAATGTTCAAGATGGAGACATAGAGATTTGTAAAGTGCATATGGACCTGAATGTCGCAGATCCGTTGACTAAACCTCTTCCACGTGCAAAGCATGATCAACACCAGAACTCTATGGGTGCTCGATTCATCACAATGTAACTAGGTTATTGACTCTAGTGCAAGTGGGAGACTGTTGGAAATATGCCCCAGAAGCAATAATAAAATGGTTATTATTATATTTCCTTGTTCATGATAATTGTCTATTGTTCATGCTATAATTGTGTTATCCGGAAATCGTAATACATGTGTGAATACATAGACCACAACATGTCCCTAGTGAGCCTCTAGTTGACTAGCTCGTTGATCAATAGATGGTTACGGTTTCCTAACCATGGACATATGATGTCATTGATAACGGGATCACATCATTAGGATAATGATGTGATGGACAAGACCCAATCCTAAGCATAGCACAAGATCGTGTAGTTCGTCTGCTAAAGCTTTTCTAATGTCGAGTATCCTTCCTTAGACCATGAGATTGTGCAACTCCCGGATACCGTAAGGGTACTTTGGGTGTGCCAAACGTCACAACATAACTGGGTGGCTATAAAGGTACACTACGGGTATCCCCGAAAGTATCTGTTGGGTTGGCACGAATCGAGATTGGGATTTGTCACTCTCTATGACGGAGAGGTATCTCTGGGCCCACTCGGTAGGACATCATCATAATGAGCTCAATGTGATCAAGGAGTTGTTCACAGGATGATGTGTTATGGGAACGAGTAAAGAGAATTGCCATAACGATATTGAACAAGGTATCGGTATACCGACGATCGAATCTCGGGCAAGTATCGTACCAATAGACAAAGGGAAATGTATACGGGATTGATTGAATCCTCGACATCGTGGTTCATCCGATGAGATTATCGTGGAGAATGTGGGAGCCAACATCGGCATCCAGATCCCGCTGTTGGTTATTGACTGGAGAGTTGTCTCGGTCATGTCTACGTGTCTCCCGAACCCGTAGGGTCTACACACTTAAGGTTTGGTGACGCTAGAGTTGTAGAGATATTAGTATGTGGTTAACCGAAAGTTGTTCGGAGTCCCAGATGAGATCCCAGACGTCACGAGGAGTTCCGGAATGGTCCGGAGGTAAAGATTTATATATAGCAAGTCCAGTTTCGGCCACCGGGAGAGTTTCGGGGGTCACCGGTATTGTACCGGGACCACCGGGAGGGTCCCGAGGGTCCACCGGGTGGGGCCACCTATCCCGGAGGGCCCCATGGGCTGAAGTGGCGTGGGAACCAGCCCCTGGTGGTCTGGTGCGCCCCACCCAAGGGCCCAAGGTGCCTAGGGTTGGAAACCCTAGGGGGCGTTGTTCCCCGAGGGGGCATGTGCCCCCTGGTTGGAAACCCTAAGGGGGTCGTTGCCCCCCGAGGGGCCGCCGCCCCGGCCCCCCCCTCTAGATGGGATCTCCAAGGGGGCATGCGCCCCCCTAGCCCCTATATATAGTGGAGGGGAGGGAGGGCAGCCGCACCCTAAGCCATGGCGCCTCCCTCTCCCTCTTGTGACACCTCTTCCTCCTCCAGTAGCGCTTGGCGAAGCCCTGCTGGAATCCCGCTGCTTCCACCACCACACCGTCGTGCTGCCGGATCTCCATCAACTTCTCCTCCCCCCTTGCTGGATCAAGATGGAGGAGACGTCTTCGCTCCGTACGTGTGTTGAACGCGAGGTATCGTCCGTTCGGCGCTAGGATCATCGGTGATTTGGATCACGACGAGTACGACTCCATCAACCCCGTTCTCTTGAACGCTTCCGCTCACGATCTACAAGGGTATGTAGATGCACTCATCTCTCTCTGGTTGCTAGATGACTCCATAGATTGATCTTGGTGATGCGTAGAAAATTTTAAATTTCTGCTACGATCCCTAACATTTTCATTATAGAACTTGGCTTGTATAATCCGATGATGGGCTTGCTCAAATGCCCGAGGTCTTAATGAGCAAGCAAGTTGGATGCACACCCACTTAGTTTCCAGTTTGAGCTTTCATACACTTATAGCTCTTAGTGCATCCGTTGCATGGCAATCCCTACTCCTCGCATTGACATCAGTTGATGGGCATCTCCATAGCCCGTTGATTAGCTGCGTCGATGTGAGACTTTCTCCCTTTTTGTCTTCTCCACACAACCTCCATCATTATATTCTATTCCACCTATAGTGCTATGTCCATGGCTCACGCTCATATATTGCATGAAGGTTGAAAAGGTTTGAAAATACTAAAGTATGAAACAATTGCTTGGCTTGTCATAGGGGTTGTGCATGATGGGAGCATTTTGTGTGACGAAGATGAAGCATAGCCAAACTACATGATTTTGTAGGGATGAGCTTTCTTTGGCTATGTTATTTTGAGAAGACATAATTGCTTGGTTGGTATGCTTGAAGTATTATTGTCTTAATGTCAAATGATAGACTATTGCTTTGAATCACTCGTGTCTTAATATTCATGCCATGATTAATATTACATGATCAAGATTATGCTAGGTAGCATTCCACATCAAAAATTATCTTTTTTATCATTTACCTACTCGAGGATGAGCGGGAATTAAGCTTGGGGATGCTGATACGTCTCCGTCGTATCTATAATTTTTGATTGTTCCATGCCAATATTATACAACTTTCATATACTTTTGGCAACTTTTTATACTATTTTTGGGACTAACATATTGATCCAGTGCCCAGTGCCAGTTCCTATTTGTTGCATGTTTTTTGTTTCGCAGAAAATCCATATCAAACAGAGTCCAAACGGGATAAAAGCTTACGAAGAATTTTTTTGGAATATATGTGATTTTTGTTAAGAAGAATCAACGCGAGAAGATGCCCGAGGGGGCCATGAGGCAAGGGGGCGCGCCCTGGGCCCTCGTGGACACCCCGTAAGGCGGTTGGTTCCCTTATTTCGCTGCAAGAAAGCCAATACCCGGATACAAACTGTGTTAAAATTTCAGCCCAATCGGAGTTACGGATTTCCGAGAATATAAGTAACGATGAAAGGCCAGAATCTGAAATGCAGAAACAGAGAGAGACAGAGAGACAAATCCAATCTCGGAGGGGCTCTCGCCCCTCCCATGCCATGGAAGCCAAGGACCAGAGGGGAAACCCTTCTCCCATCTAGGGAGAAGGTCAAGGAAGAAGAAGAAGAAGAAGGGGGGCCCTCTCCCCCTCTCTCCCGGTGGCGCCGGAACGCCGCCGGGGCCATCATCGTGTGACGGCGATCTACACCAACACCTCTGTCATCTTCACCAACATCTTCATCACCTTGCCCAATCTATCTACAGCGGTCCACTCTCCCGTAACCCGCTGTGCCCTCTACTTGAACATGGTGCTTTATGCTTCATATTATTATCCAATGATGTGTTGCCATCCTATGATGTCTGAGTAGATTTTCGTTGTCCTATCGGTAATTGGTGAATTGCTATGATTGGTTTAATTTGCTTGTGGTTATGTTGATGTCCTTTGGTGCCCATCATATGAGCGCGCGCGTGGATCACACCATAGGGTTAGTTGTATGTTGATAGGACTATGTATTGGAGGGCAAGAATGGCAGAAGCTTCAACCTAGCATAGAAATTGATGCATACGGGGTTGAAGGGGGACCACTGTATCTTAATGCTATGGTTGCGTTTTACCTTAATGAACGTTAGTAGTTGCGGATGCTTGCTAATAGTTCCAATCATAAGTGCATAGAATTCCAAGTCAGGGATGTCATGCTAGCAGTGGCCTCTCCCACATAAAACTTGCTATCGGTCTAGTAAAGTAGTCAATTGCTTAGGGACAATTTTGCAACTCCTACCACCACTTTTTCACACTCGCTATACTAACTTTATTGCTTCTTTACCTAAAACAGCCCCTAGTTTTTATTTACATGCTCTTTATATTCTTGCAAACCTATCCAAAAACACCTACAAAGTACTTCTAGTTGTTTCATACTTGTTCTAGGTAAAGCGAACATAAAGCGTGCGTAGAGTTATATCGGTGGTCGATAGAACTTGAGGGAATATTTGTTCTACCTTTAGCTCCTCGTTGGGTTCGACACTCTTACTTATCGAAAGAGGCTACAATTGATCCCCTATACTTGTGGGTTATCAAGCACTTGTATATGTTTCTCATGTATTAAGTGCAGCCAAATTCAATTTATTCCTGACATGGTATACAATAACAGAATGCAGCCACAACAATTGAACATCGCATTGTAGAATTGAACCAAGCAGTTAACTAAACACCACAACAAATGAACCAAACGTTAACTGAGCACCACATTGCACAATACAACATACTCCTAATAGAAGATCAGACAGTTAACCAAATCAAGCATGCTTAACAACTTGGAAATATTGCACCCTGAAGAATTGAACATCACATTTGCAGAATTGAACCAAGAAGTTAACTGAACACCACATTGCATGACATATAGAACATATACACTATAACAGAAGATTGCATGGTAAAAGTAGATAGCACAATTCACTAGAATTTGTTAAGGTAAGGCAGTAGCTAGCAAACTGAACATGGGTCCTTATAGTGAGCTAATAAGACAAGCTACTCCTCATTGTCGGAGATATTGATGACGATTGGCTCCTTGGACATGGAAGAGGGCGAGGCCTCCACATCGTGGGTGCCCTCATTGTAGTGGTGAGTTGCCTGAGCCGCTCCGGGCACCAACCTGCTGGCTTTTGAGATGAGGTAAGCACGTGCACATTGAGAAAACACCTCGTAGTCTTCATCGAAGGCACCGACAGTGGCCTCGAGAAAACGCCATGAACTGTCGTTTAAAGCAGCCAACCGCGTCACGGCGTCGGTGCGCCAGGCGTCAACGGTGGCCTCGACGGCGAGGTGCTCCTCCAAGATCTGGGGGTCGGCATGAATGGCAGCCATCGCGACCTCATCCGCGCGTGCGGCCGCGATTTGCTTCTCCGCTGCCAAATGCTCCTAAAGGTCCTGGCTATACTGCATGCACCATGGCTTAGGTCGTCGCTTATTTGGTGGAGGGGTCAGTGATTTGGGTGGAAGGTGTCGTGCTCGCGCCAGCGGTCGGGGCATGTGGGATGTGGAAGGAGGAGCAGGATGGGGTCGGGTGTGGATTACCTGCCTGGATAGGTGAGGCCGAGCAGCGTGAAGGAGGGTCACTGGCGAGGAGGCGGCGGTGCTGCAAGCAAGGAGTGAAGGCGGAAACAGGGGAAATGTGGCTTTTGGTAAGGGGGAGGGGTGGGGAGGTAGATATTTCCGCGGAAGCTGAAAATTTGGAATCGCTTTAGCCAAAAAATTGGCGCGCAAAATGTCATAAGACACGGTCCCTTATTCAGACACGGTCCGAAGATACTTTGTGTTGCATCTCACACGGTTGGTTATAATAAACTGTGTGGGGTCTACTTGATTTTTCGTCTTGATTTGAATTACATAATGGGGTCACAGCGGCCATGGACGGTGTTTGAATTGCGAGACCTTTTATCTGCAGTGATCATAAAAGAATTGGAATTATTCAGGGTTCGTTTGGACATTTTTATGCATTAAGTGAGGTTTCAATGCATTTGTGTGCATAATTCAAATTTGAACTACATGAACATGCTCCGGTGCATATAAATTGGTTGAAAAATCAAATATGTGTCCTTGGGTGCATGCTTAGGTCCCATGCAAGAAATGGGAATGAATTTCAAACACCAGGGCACCGTTGATTGCCGGCAAAACATTGAGATGCCTGGTTTTAAAATTCTAGTAAATCCATAACTCATCTGAAATTCATGAAACTTGGCATGCTATCATGGAGCGGCATCAACATGTCGTGGTAATTTTTTTCCAATTTGGGGCAGGTTTGGGTATATACTTCTCACAAACCAGAGCTTCTCACAACAAGCATGATGGTTTTGGTAAGGAACACCCAACCTTTGGGGACGAAACGATATCCATTGCCTCTTATTGCTTTTTAAAAAAATTCGTGTCAACATAGAACAACAGGAGTGTTGTGTTATTTTTTGTGATTTTTCGGGGTTCGTTTGGACATTTTTATGCATTAAGTGAGTTTCCAATGCATTTATGTGCATAATTCAAATTTGAACTACATGCACATGCTCCAGTGCATATAAATTGGCTGAAAAATCAAATATGTGTCCTTGGGTGCATGCTTAGGTCCCATGCAAGAAATGAGAATGAATTTCAAACACCAGGGCACCGTTGATTGCCGGCAAAACATTGAGATGCCTGGTTTTTAAACTCTAGTAAATCCAAAACTCATCTGAAATTCATGAAACTTGGCATGCTACCATGGAGTGGCATCAACATGTCGTGGTAAATTTTTTGTCCCATTTGGGGCAGGTTTGGGTATATGCTTCTAACAAAACAGAGCTTCTCACAACAAGCATGATGGTTTCGGTAGGGAATGCCCCACCTTTGGGGACGAAATGATATCCATTGCCTCTTATTTCTTTCAAAAAAATTCTCGTGTCAACATAGAACAATAGGAGTGTTGTGTTATTTTTTGAGATTTTTTGGGGTTCGTTTGGACATTTGTATGCATTAAGTGAGTTTTCAATGCATTTATGTGCATAATTCAAATTTTAACTACATGCACATGCTCTAGTGCATATAAATCAGTTGAAAAATCAAATATGTGTCCATGGGTTCATGCTTAGGTCCCATGCAAGAAATGGGAATGAATTTCAAACACCAGGGCACCGTTGATTACCAGCAAAACATTGAGATGCCTGGTTTTTAAATTCTAGTAAATCCAAAACTCGTCTGAAATTCATGAAACTTGGCATGCTATCATGGAGCGGCATCAACATGTCATGGTAATTTTTTCCCATTTGGGGCAGGTTTGGGTATATGCTTCTCACAAACCACAGCTTCTCACAACAAGCATGATGGTTTCAGTAGGGAACGCCCCACCTTTGGGACGAAATGATATCCATTGCCTCTTATTGCTTTCAAAAATTTTCTCGTGTCAACATAGAACAACAGGAGTGTTGTGTTATTTTTGGTGATTTTTCGGGGTTCGTTTGGACATTTTTATGCATTAAGTGAGTTTTTAATGCATTTATGTGCATAATTCAAATTTGAACACATGCACATGCTCCAGTGCATATAAATCGGTTGAAAAATGAAATCTGCGTCCTTGGGTGCATGCTTAGGTCCCATGCAAGAAATGGAAATGAATTTCAAACACCAGGGTACTGTTGATTGCCGGCAAAACATTAAGATGCCAGGTTTTTAAATTCTAGTAAATCCAAAACTCGTTTGAAATTCATGAAACTTGGCATGCCATCATGGAGCGGCATCAACATGCCGTGGTAATTTTTTTCCCATTTGGGGCAGGTTTGGGTATGTGCTTCTCACAAAGCAGAGCTTCTCACAACAAGCATGATGGTTTCGGTAGGAAACGCCCCACCTTTGGGGACGAAACGATATCCATTGCATCTTATTGCTTTCAAAAAAATTCTCGTGTCAACATAGAACAATAGGAGTGTTGTGTTGTTTTTTGTGATTTTTCAAGGTTCGTTTGGACATTTTTATGCATCAAGTGAGTTTTCAATGCATTTACGTGCATAATTCAAATTTGAACTACATGCACATGCTCCAGTGCATATAAATTGGTTGAAAAATTGAATATGTGTCCTTGGGTGCATGCTTAGGTCCCATGCAAGAAATGAGAATGAATTTCAAACACCAGGGCACCGTTGATTGCCGGCAAAACATTGAGATGCATGATTTTTAAATTCTAGTAAATCCAAAACTCGTCTGAAATTCATGAAACTTGGCATGCTATCATGGAAGGGCACCCGACATGCTGTGGTATTTTTCGTGTTCAATTTTAGAGAAGGCGCACTCGAATAATGACAACCAACAAAGGCATTTTGAAAAAAATAGCTGCCACTTTAATATCTCAAACGTTTGTATAATTCAAACCGTGTGCATCCGGTTAACCATTCACGTGACGCCACGTGTCTTGGTTTTTAATGACTATAGGAGGTGCCGTGTGGACAGTTGCTTGACTGAACGGGAGGCGTGCGAGCGTAGTCCGGTGTGCAGGCTCACGGGGAAGCGTACAAGTTGTTCAACGCAGGATCTGTGCATCTCTTCAATGCAAACGGTTCATATTACGGTATGCAAATTAAAGCCAGACTTCGGCACTAAGCCAAGAGACACTGTGATTTGTCAAAATATGCAGCTAAAAATCAATAGCACTATCTATTTTTTGCAACTAGAATTCAGTAATTAAGCATAGATTTCATTCATACTGGAGATGAAGCAGTCGTTCTCACCGGGAAGCGAGACAACCTTGGACCGCCGCCTGCCTCGCTCCCACTGGTCTATATTAATTGCACCACCGAGCGGCCGCGCCCCCCATCCTCGCCACACACACACAATTCCTCTCTCTCCGCCCTCATCCTCGACGCCACTCTGAGTCCTCAAAGCCATCAGTGTACGAGGATGCCGCCGAAGCGCCCCATCGGAGGGAGTGGCGACGCCGGGGCTGCTGACGCACCGGAGCACAACGTGAATATGGAGATAGAGGTTTCCGTCTCTACCGACGAGGTGGAGAACGAGGCTACCAACAAGCGGAGGCGGGTCGAGAAAGAACCGCAAGCGACTCCAGCAGGCCTAGACTGCATCAACAACCTCCCCGATGATATGTTGATAGTCATCATATCCCTCCTCTCAATCAAATATCGAGCGAGGACAGCCGCCCTTTCCCGACGGTGGCAGACCCTATGGCTCCGCACCCCTGTCGACCTCCTCGACGCCCATAAGCTCTACCATGGCTATCGCCAAAGCTTGGATGCATTCTCCCAGATCCTCGGCAGTCATGATGGCCCAATCAAAGGCCTTATCACGGGCAAGTTCCATTCCAATGGCAAGGACTGAGCCAAGCTTGACGAGTGGTTCCAATCCCGCTCCATATATCAGCTCAAGAAGCTAAGTTATAATGATGGGCATATGCGCTTGCTGCCAATGTTCGCGCTCCGCTTCGCGCCCATGCCGCGCTCGCCAAGTTCATGAACTGCCCCCCCCCCTTAATGATGCGCCCGCTCTTTTTCTACCATGACTGAAGCACCTCATGCTCGTTGATGTCCGCATCCCAAAGGATGACATGGAGCGCCTGCTCCGCGGCTGTACTGCACTCAAGTTCCTTCGTCTTCAGGCGATGAATTGGCCGAGTACCTTGCACATCACCTCCAGGACTCTCCGGACTATTTATGTGTGTTGTTGGTGCTGCAACGAGATATGACAAAAGGTGGACCACAATATGGTCATCCAGGACACACCTTCACTTGAGAGATTACTTCTAGTTGATCAACAAGGTCCAACAAGAATCAATGTCATTTCTGCGCCGAAATTGAAAGCGGTGGGCTACTCGTCTGTCAAATACTTCAACTTTCAGGTACAAGAGTCGCCTTATCTACCTCTCCTTCTTGATATTAACGTTATTTCTACTTTTGAAGATGTATGTTCGTCTGTCATCCAGCGAAGCTTCACCTAGACTCTAGGCACAGTGAAGGTCTTGGCACTAGAATCTGTCGGCCCCAACCTGGACCAAGTTGTCAGTTGCCTGAGATGCTTTTTGTGCCTGAAGAAGCTGTATATCAAGGTGATGTTCCTTTCCTATTAAATTTTAACCATAAGGGAGTTCGATTTTTTGCACATTTTCCCAAGTTTACAATGACAATGTACTACGATTTCTGAAGGAATTTTGGAGGATTTTAGGACATACACCCCCACCCCATATTGGTTTAGGGTTTGTATGTTCGTCTGTCAAGTGTTCAAAACTGCATGTAGGCACTAACACGTTCTCTTATTTTGCAGTGCATATTAGGCCCGGAGGTGGATGATGTTTATAACAACAATCTTGAATGCCTAGATCTACATCTCTCAAATATTACTTTGAACTCCTATCGAGGGACCCCACCGGAGATTACACTCACCAGGTTCTTTCTTGCTAGAGCAAAGGTGCTGAGGGTACTGAGGTTGAACACGCATTTAATTAGAAAAGATAAATGGCATGATTATCAGAGCCGGCTGATACTGTGGAATGGAAGTGCCTCCAAAAATGCTAAACTTCGTTTTGGTAGAGCATATGGCAAAGCAATTGGAAGTTATTGTGTCAAACCCATACATGACTTGTCAGCGGCTGATCCCTTTTCAGAAATGACGCAACTTGCAATGTTTGAATTTGGGCGTTGTAATCTTTGAATTTGAACCTTGCAATATTTATGGTATTTGTTATATTGAACCGTTTCTGTTCTCTTGTCTCAACGCAAACAGTTCATCCGGGTGAACCGCATGTCGTACATCGCACACACCTTGATCTGGCTGACTATTTCTTTTGTGTTGCCTAATCACAAACATTTCATCCGAGTGAACTGTGTGATGTACATCGCACACACCTGGATCTGGCTGACCGTTTCTTTTGTGTTGCCTAATCACAAACCGTTCATCCGAGTGAACCGTATGTTGTACATCGCACACACCTTCATCTGGCTGCCCGTTTATTTTGTTTCTCCTCATCGAAAATGGTTAATTGAACTGAACAGTATGCCCTGAATTGCACACACAACTAAAATCTGAATCGTGTTTGATGCATTCGTCATCGCAAATGTTTTACGCCTTTTTTGACGGTTTTTACACCACCGTTTGCGATTATTGCATCGCACATAGTTTCGTCGAAGGGTCTCTGATCGTAGTGTCGCGTTAGCAGCATCCTGCAGTAGTGTCTATTTTATGTGCCCATACCGCTCATGGAGCAATGGGGTAGTCGGTATCTTCCATGCTAAGTGTGTTTTACTCACGGATGAGAGTTCATTCACTCGTTTAATTTGACGGAGGCTGGTAAAAAGGATGCACCACTACTGCAGGATGCTGCTAACGCGACACTACAATCAGAGGCCCTTTGACAAAATTGTGTGCGATACATTAATCGCGAATGGTGATGTAAAAAACCATTAAAAAGATGCAAAATATTTGCGATGGCAGAGACATCAAACACGATTCGAATTATAGTTGTGTGTGTGATGCGTGGCATACAGTTCACTCGAAGGAACTGTTTGCGATGAGCATAACAACAGAAACGATCAGACAGATGAAGGTGTCTGCGACATACAACATACAGTTCACTCGGATGAACTGTTTGTGATTAGGCAACACAACAGAAACGGTCAGATAGATAAAGTTGTGTGTGCGATATATGGCATACAGTTCACTCGGATGAATTGTTTGTGATTAGGCAACACAACAGAAATGGTCAGACAGATGAAGGTGTGTGTGACGGCATACACTCCACACATACACTTCACATGGATGAACTATTTGCAGTTAGGCACAATAAACAGAAACGGTCAAACAGATAAGGTGTGTGCACTAGACAGGCACACATTCTAATCAAAAGAAGCATGCGGGATGGTGATAATGGGCGCGCACCGTTGATGGAACAAGTCGTGTGCTGACATCGCCTATTGCAGTGCACCCATTGTGCAAATGCCACGTATGCATCCGAGAATGCGTGCCCATGTTACGCCATCCGGGAATCGTGCCGCACTTCAAAACTAGAACAGTCAATAAATTTTGAGCTGTTTCCCATGACATTCCAAATTACTGCCACGCTATATTTAATTACAAACCTGTTCACACCGATCAAAACCTAAATGGTTTCTCACTTAGCAGTGTATTACTCGGATAAAAATACTGCCTACTCCAAGATGACCGCACATTCCTCCTCAATCCCTCGTCAACAAAAACAAACAAGTATTTCATCGTAGTTCCCTTCCGTCTGCCATGGCCTGCACGAGTTCTGGGTCGAGAAATTACTACCAGAGAGGCGACCATGGGTGCGGAAGCATGAGAGATGTCCCGTCTCGCCGCGAAAGCAGCCGACATGTCCCGCCGCGTCGCTGTAGAAGCACAGAGGTCCCGCCGCACCGACATAGAAGCATAGAGGTGGCTAGGGCTAGCTCTAATTAGTCAACTAGGACCAACAAGAACTAGAACTAGATCAACTAGAGGAGGCTCCAAAACTTGTGTTGTAAATAGGGAGAAATCATCTAGTATATATAGGTCAGAGGGGAGAGAGGGGGCAGCCACCAAAGTGGAATGAGTCCCCTTGGTGCGCCAGCATTGGGGGGGGGGAGTCCAACTCCCACCCCAAGTAGGATTCGGGCCCCCTTTGATAGGAAAGGGGCACCACTTCCATATGGGCCTTTTGTTGGAAATATGCCCTAGAGGCAATAATAAATTAAGTTATTATTATTATATTTCATTGTTCATGATAATCGTTTATTATCCATGCTACAATTGTATTGATAGGAAACTCAGATACATGTGTGGATACATAGACAACACCATGTCCCTAGTAAACCTCTAGTTGACTAGCTCGTTGATCAATAGATGGTTACGGCTTCCTGACCATGGACATTGGATGTCGTTGATAACGGGATCACATCATTAGGAGAATGATGTGATGGACAAGACCCAATCCTAAGCCTAGCACAAAGATCGTGTAGTTCGTATGCTAAAGCTTTTCTAATGTCAAGTATCATTTACTTAGACCATGAGATTGTGCAACTCCCGGATACCGTAGGAGTGCTTTGGGTGTGCCAAACGTCACAACGTAACTGGGTGGCTATAAAGGTACACTACAGGTATCTCCAAAAGTGTCTGTTGGGTTGGCACGAATCGAGACTGGGATTTGTCACTCCGTGTAATGGAGAGGTATCTCTGGGCCCACTCGGTAGGACATTATCATAATGTGCACAATGTGACCAAGGAGTTGATCACGAGATGATGTGTTACGGAACGAGTAAAGAGACTTGCCGGTAACGAGATTGAACAAGGTATCGGGATACCGACAATCGAATCTCGGGCAAGTACAATACCGTTGGACAAAGGGAATTGAATACGGGATTGATTGAATCCTCGACATCGTGGTTCATCCGATGAGATCATCGTGGAACATGTGGGATCCAACATGGGTATCCAGATCCCGTTGTTGGTTATTGGCCGGAGAGTTGTCTCGGTCATGTCTCCATGGTTCCCGAACCCATAGGGTCTACACACTTAAGGTTCGATGACGCTAGGGTTATTAGGAAGACTTGTATGTGATTACCGAATGTTGTTTGGAGTCCCGGATGACATCTCGGATGTCACGAGGAGTTCCGGAATGGTCCGGAGGTAAAGGTTTATATATGGAAAGTTGTTGTTCGGGTTCCGGGAAAAGTTTGGTTTTTTCCGGTATTGTACCGAGAAGTTTCCGGAAGGTTCCGCAGGATTTCGGAGGGGTCCGGAGGTCCGGGCAATGTTCCACCACGTCCAATACAGCAGCATGGGCTGTAGGGGGCGCCCTAACCTTAATGAGCCAAGGGCACCAGCCCCCCCAAGGCCCATGCGCATGGGAGAGGGGAAACCCTAAGGGGGAGGGCCTCCACTTGACTTGGGAGGCACTCCTCCCCCCTTGGCCGCCGCCCCCAACCCTAGATGGGATCTAGGGGGGCCAGCCCCCCTCTCTCCCCACCTATAAATAGTGGAGGGGTGGGAGGGTGGCCACAGCCTTGAACCTGGCGTAGCCCCTCCCCTTCCCAACACCTCTCCTCCTCCGCAAGAGCTTGGCGAAGCCCTGCCGGAGTACTGCAGCTCCACCACCACCACGCCGGCGTGCTGCTGTTGGAGCCCTCTTCCTCAACCTCTCCCTCCTCCTTGCTGGATCAAGGCGCGGGAGACGTCTTCGTTCCGTATGTGTGTTGAACGCGGAGGCGCCGTCCGTTCGGCGCTAGGATCATCGGTGATTTGGATCACGACGAGTACGACTCCATCAACCCCGTTCACTTGAACGCTTCCGCTTAGCGATCTACAAGGGTATGTAGATGCACTCTACTTCCCCTCGTTGCTAGATTACTCCATAGATTGATCTTGGTGATGCGTAGAAAATTTTAAATTTCTGCTACGATCCCCAACAGTGGCATCATGAGCAAGGTCTATGCGTAGTTTCTATGCACGAGCAGAACACAAAGCAGTTGTGGGTGTCGATTTTGTCAATTTACTTGCCGTTACTAGTCTTATCTTGATTCGGCGGCATCGTGGGATGAAGCGGCCCGGACCGACCTTACACGTACTCTTACGTGAGACTGGTTCCACCGACTGACATGCACTAGTTGCATAAGGTGGCTAGCGGGTGTCTGTCTCTCCCACTTTAGTCGGGTCGGATTCGATGAAAAGGGTCCTTATGAAGGGT